>NC_043957.1:33179918-33552418 GCF_902148855.1 Sphaeramia orbicularis
GATTTCCACAGCCAAGCCAAAGGAGTAACAGAAGTGAAACAGGCCGGACTTTTACACAGTGGACCTGCGTTCTGGAATCAAAGGGGCAAAGGGTTTAACTTGTCCATCGGAAATATCCCCAGCATAGCGGTGTTGCTAACCTCTCCAGAGTCAGCCTGTCTTTCAGTGCTCCACAAATGTTAGCATGGATAAAGTCCTCCACCTGAAGTTCTAACAGCTCGCGGATCTCGGCATCTCCCTAGTTCGATATCCTTCTGGTTACATTGATATGTTGATTTACTGTACATGGCCGCGCTCATTTTTAAATACCCCTGGCGTGGGGGGGTTACACATGTAATACATCACCAAAACGTCACACCTTGGTTGCATAACGAGAGGTGTTCCCTTTATGTAGCGTTCCAGAATCATGATCCCACCATTTCATTTACACAGACGTTCCGAAATAAAGGCTCTGTTACTACTTCCAGAGGCATTACAGAGCCGCGATAAAGGTGGGACCAAATGATCTCACCATTTTGTTTACACAGACGTTGTTCCAGAACAACGGCGAAATCTTCCCATAACAGAAGTGCTGTGGAAAAGGGACTTATGAGATGAGATTCTTGCAGAAGAACTACTCAAGAACTACTCAAGACCTTATTCCAAGACCTTATTTGTGCACAAATAACACAGCGGCCAAAGACAATCAGGGTGTGAGGAGAGATCTGTGCTGACTGTCCAGAAGGAAGACCCCTTTATACCCAAAAGTTGCTATGTCAGGAGCTTACTGCATGCATTAGACATATGGCAATGACAACAGTTTACTCACAAGATGACGTTTAGTATGCAGCGACATTTTGATAATAATGACATCTTGAGGTGAGAATGTCATCTTCTTTATACAAAGAACAATCCCATTAACAAACCATAACAAAGACCATAACAGAGTAAGGCCTTTATGTGAGACTAATCAGTAATAAGAACACAGCTGGGACATACAGTCATTTTACTATCACCTACCTATCTTTACTTCTGTGAAACACTACGTGATGTTGTTTTTTAACTCAGTCATGTCTCTGATCTGTTGACAACTAACCAACTTAGTAGCAAAATGTTCCTCCAGTTATTTCTCTGTTGTAACACTTACCTCTGTCTCTTTCTGTTTCTCTACTTATGTTTTGCTGCCATCAAGTTAAAAATTGTCTTATCTTTTTCATCAGGTATATTTTCTATATTCTATTGTGAATAACATTAACCCTTCAACCCCTGAGACATTATTTCCAGTAAATGTGCTGCTGTGAATGTGCATCTGTTTCCCGCTGTGAGTATGTGCTTGTGTTCCTTTTCTTCGGTGGTTTTGTTTTACTGTGTGTTTTAGGGTCAAAACAGGGTGGGAAAACAGAAAAAGACAGAGAAAGGAATTTAGGTTTAACAGGTTTTTACTAAATAAGGCACTCAGAATGTACAAGAGGTTTAGGATGTTGAACATTAACTGTGAACTGGAACACACTGAACAACAGGTATTTGAATTTTGACCCAGTAGGTTTTGTTTTGGGGCTCTTTTTTTCTAATTCAGTCCAGGTTGAACTCTACAAAGAAGTTACATGGTCAAAACTCTGTAAAAACACTGGAAAAAAAATAAAGGAAAATCACCACAACACTGGAAACAACAGTTAAAACAAACAAAAGAAAAACACAAGGAAAACAGTATATAAAAAAAGCCCAAACCATCTGTTATTATAGTCAGCCTGTCTCAGTCACTGCTCTGTGTTTTACCCCCAATTACACCGGTGGTGGGGGGTACACTGAGCATGCTCAGATGTCTATGGAAAGAACAAGGTCTATTCTATCAGCATGTTTTGAAATTTTTTGTATTGAGTAATTGGTTGAATTTTTTGCAATATTTAAAATTAACCATACATTCAGAATGTTCACCAGTGACACATCAGGGGTTAAAGGGTTAACATAACAACTGAGGTAATAAATTTGAAAATCATTATATTCTATTTTTGTTTACATTTCAAACAGCGTCCCAACACTTTTGGAATTTGGTTTATGTTATAGTTATGGGGTTGTACACATAGATTATTCTAAAAGAGCTAATAAGACAGGATGCTTAAAAACCACACCAATGCAATTTTCAGTTAGGTCATGCCAGGGCTGTGAAACAATCAGCATCTTTTTGCTCTGACATAAACAATGGCGAGGATATCTTAACAGCCTGTTGCATTTTTCTCTTTTTCTCTGAACAAATTTGTTTAGATCTGTCATCCTAGAGCGGCATGATTTTTTTTTTTTTTTGAGATATTTTTTATTTTTCCACAAAACAGCACAGTCTCTGACACTGACTCTATGAATTAAAGCACAAATAAATTGAATACAATAGAAATACCATAAAAGGAAATCACATGGAAAATAAATATTTGTTTTTACCAAAGAAAATTACAGCAGTACAATAGAGAGACATAACAAGATCAGCATGATTTCATCTTCTTTTTATCTTTTCGTTATCATTCATATATAAGTGAGCTTAAAACTGCCCTGCACAGCTTGAACCTAACCAGGCCAATGCACTGACCTGTGATTTCCACTTCCCTGTTTGTCATCATAACTGTACGATGCATCACATGCAGTCAGTCTCATAAACACTGTGTCAAATGTGTGCAGTGTTTTTGCCCATGCAGCATCTGTGTGACCTATAGGCTCAGAATGAATAATGATTTCCCATGTAACTGTAATCAAGCTCTTTGGCTCCCCTACAAGTGTCCTACTTGCTCACAGTTGGTGAATGGAGTCATTGTTGCAGCAAATACATTTTTCTGGGTATTGCTTGAAAAGAGTTCATTCTCATAAGCAATGACCACATGTAATTTGCACGCTCTGTGTACTGTTTCATTATCTAATTCTAAATAAGACTGTTGTTGGCTATCTGATGTTCCATATCAGAGGCAGCACAATAAAATCTTTACAAAAGTGGGAACATTACTCATAAAAGTGCAAATCCAGCAGCTCTGCAACAAATCCCTTTATTGTAAATACGATGTTCAGTCAGATGTGTTAAAACCACAGTGTTCCGTTTATCATGTTTACGAGTATTTATTAGTTTAAGGTTGCCTTATACTTGTAAAATTCCCTCTCTATTTATGTAATGACTGTCCTACAGTTTAGCCACATTGAAATTCATCAAATAGATCCTGTTTTATCTCTTTGTATTTGATTATTAGGGCAAATTCTCTAATAGATCTAAGTCAATAAACAGATTTCAGACTCAACTTTTTGTATATATCAGTCAGTTTTTTTTTTGACTGGTCAACTCACAAAATGAAATGAACAAATAAACTAGTGGTGCCAGGCACAACAAACCCCACCCCTCGCACATATTTCGCCCATTATAAGTAAATGGGAAGATTTTTTTAAAAAATCATTAAAAAATGTGAACTTTGACCTACTGTTCCCCAAATGTAATGAGATCCATTCTGGGTCACTGGCAATCTATAAAGTTAATATGGTATGAATTCACCCAAAAGTTTTGCTGCTACAGACATGTGAAATTTCACCCATTATAAGTAAATGGGGAAAGAAAGATTTTAAAAAATTCATAAAAAATGTAATCATTGATGTACTTTTCCCAGAATGTAATGACATTTATTCTGGGTCACCGGCAATCTACAAACCAAATTTGATATGAATTCACCTGATAGTTTTGCTGCTACAGACATTTGAAATTTCACCCATTATAAGAAAATCGGGGGAAAAGAATAAAAAAAAATCATAAAAATGTAAACTTTGATGTACTTTTCCCAAAATGTAATAAGATCTATTCTGGGTCACTGGTAATCTACAAACCAAACTGGTGTGAATTCAAGCAATAGTTTTGCTACTCAAGTGTTAACAAACAAGCAAACAAAGAAACAAACAAACAAACTGAACCAAAAACAAAATAACCAACAAAACCAATACTCCTTGCCTCCCCTTTGGTGAGCGGGGTAACAAACAGTACAAAACCCCCAATCTAGGAAGACAGTACTTGTAGTACCAGTGATGCTGCATGTAAATATGTCTCATTCTGTATGTTGTCAAGGGTAATTTCACAGAGCCACCTATGGGTACACTGTAAGTGTGAATGAATGTGTCGTTTATGGCCTAAAACTGTATCGATGTAACATGTTATCCTCTAAATATTTTCCTGGTTAGTTCTAGTTTACTGTCTTTGTCAACATGGTGAATGCAGAAAAATGACAGCCAACCCATAGGAATGTCGTAACAAAAACATGCAGAATCTGTAATAAATCCCTATCTCCAAGCCGTCTGTTGCGTGCTGCAGGTATGACTCATGACCGCATGTGCGTGCATGACTTCACTTATGATGTGTGTGTGTGTGTTGGCGGTTGTTGCCCATGTAGACAGACTTTTTGGTTTTGTCCAGAGGCTGTGATGACGTCTGTGAGCACACTCAGCAATATGTGTCAAAGTTCAAACCCCTCCAAGAAGTCATGTGTGTCAAGTAAACATAGCTCTTTATCTTTTACAAACTAGGCTATTTTTTTTTTCCCAAAGTAGTCCAAAAAGTAGTCGAATTCCCTTTCATTTATACTGAAACAGGTTTTGTAATGACTGCTGGTAGATGCTGATGCAGGTACAAGTATAATACAAATAAATATATATTCATATTACTTTTTTTCATGGAAAACATGAAAATAAAATGAGCCATCTGTCTGTATGCGATCAGAACATTCAACTTATCTCAATCTAAAAAAAAAAAAAGGTAATTTCCTATAATCTAGGTATTTTTTGATGGAAAACAGCCTTTAAAATAAGCACATTTGTCTAAAAATTCACACGCACCCAAGGTTAGACCTCAGAGCCTGAATATCCTGTGTAGTGCACCAGTAAGGAGTGACATTTATTCGTTATATAACTGAAGGGCATTAATGTACCTTGCTGAACCTAATTTGTTCTCTTGCGTCATTAGGAAACAAACACACCTATTTTGGTCTACTGCTGTGCAACACAATACGACAATCAATGAATATTAATTTCCGAAGCAGGAATTTATATGTAAGAGATGTTCGTTGCATCATGCCTTCATCCTGTGCTGTTAGTGGGCGATTTATCTCTATTCCTACAGCTATGTTTGTGTAGCATTTATTTGTATTTGTTTCAGAGTGTACTTACTTTAAGGTTAGGGTTAGGTTAAGGTTATTTCAAGTGTGTGTGAGTGAAGCATCTGTTTGTGTTTGAGTGCATTTAAGGTCGGGTTTGTTTGCAGCTCATGCTTTTGTGTGCTCGTAAATATTCATTCTGTCTCTGACGTATCTTCTAAATTAAAATAAATTCTATAGGTGCAGTATGTATGCAGATGTGTGTGCAAGGTTAAGGGTGTTTGTACTGTATACTCATCAAATGTAATTGCACAAGTTATGACTCATTAGGTTGAGGAACATTTTTTATTGTCGTTCTTTACAATAAACAGTTAACCACGGTGACATACAAGAAATACATATATGTATTTCCTGGTGGTATACAGTTGTGAAGCTTGACTCTAAGTGGTGTATAGCACAAGCCATCAGCTTGGAGGAAGGTGCCAACATTATGCCGTGATTGGTGCTGAATATACAGACTTTACTGAGTATTAAATGTGCATCAAATGTGCTTAATGAATCACTTTCTACAGCTAATACGTATCCTTTGTATATCTAGTCATAAATATTTATAAAAATGTATAAATTTGTTACCAAGTGCTTGAATAAACTATTGAAACTGTATACCTATCTATTCTTTCCCTACATAACCAAAATTCCTAATTCCCTACATAACCATTCCATTCTTCAAAACTCTTGCCATAAGTCATAGTTATATTTAAAAAATAAAAAAATGCATTAATACTTTATCAAAATAGACATCTTACAGAACATCTCAGCAAATTTTCATGGTAAGGAGACACTTGCAACTGCACTTTTAAAACATTTAGAAAAAAAGGAAAGTTTAGATGTTAATCTTTGTTCCCTACAAAACCATGCAGTTTTTCGAAAGACGGCACTATATCTTTTGTTTCTTTTTATGAGCTTCAAGTACTAGTTAATACCTTTAAAATGATGTATTATTCATGTCTCTATCTTAAATACTTTTTGAATTACAGTATATAATGTAGTCGGGCACTCCCTACATAACCGTGTGACTTGACCCATATATCTGTTTTAGTATAATATCTGACATTAACATTTGCGTTTTTGTTGTATAGTTTTTTGTAGTTTTCAGATCAGCATGATGACAGTTCCATTCAGTTTCTTCATTTAGATTTTTTTACTTATTGTTAATCATAGGGATCAAAACAACACTTTTAAAAAATTTTTCTACTCAAATAGGCATATAAATACATGTGTAAACAAAAAAGGGACTGAAAAAAGCAGGACTGATTCATTCACAGTACTTCAAGTAAAAGTGAAAAACCACAGGCTCAATGAACCCAAACAAAACTGGAATTTTTGTACAACGTTAAATGACTCCACATTGTGTGACTAAAATGCAAAATCTATTAAATCACTTTCTCTCCAAATACAATAAAGAACTTTTTTTTTTTTTTTAATATTCAAAACAAAGTGCATTAATATCTCTCCACTTAAGTTTGAATGTCAACAATAGATGACAGATGTATAAATGAATAGAAGAATATGATTGTCCTTAATTTTTTGGTCTGATTTATGTGTTATTGTATCCAAATCAAGTCAAAATTGGTCTTTACGCCAGGGAATTGTGGAATACCCAACTACAGTTATTGAAAACCTCTATTTATGTCGTAATGATAATATATCTGCTCCATCCATATGAGCATCGAGTTACATCAAACCGATATTTTAAGGTGGTTTTAAAACAGTCGTATTTCAGCCCTTGATGACCTCCTTTGGTCACATGACTGCCTTCTGCAGCTTTTCCAAAATATGCTCAGAACGTGTGCATGTGAGTGTATGAGTTTGCTGACTGGCCATCTGCCGCCCTCTGTTCTGAATAATGGTCTATTCATCTCAAACAGCTGGTGAACACATTGACCTCTGTCTATTCTGTCTCTGTTAGTCTGTCAGCTGGTATTTCCATACTGATTATTTTGGGATTCCATTGCACATGGAGCCCCCGGAATATTTAACAACATCAATAAGCACACTGGCAAAAGTCAAAGGCAAGAGATTTTGGAGAATATTGTTGTTGACTAGTTATGGTTTGCGGTTTAATATCAAGGGAAACTCTTCCGTATAGTATGTGGGTATGATGTTTTCAGCATCATATGGCAGGAATGCAAACATTTGAGTGACAAAATACCATCAGGTTTGTTTACTTCAGTTTCCAGACCTTTAGTTTGTGCAGTTAATGGCGATTCAACTCTACTTTTGTTTGTCTAGTGCCATCTATAACCTCTTGCTTCTCTTGTGCGGAGTTTGTGTTTTTCATTTTTTTTGTCCAGTCACCCTCTCGCCCCACCACCTGGAGTTGTTAGCCCTTAGTTTTCTTTTTCTCTTTCTGCTGTCGTCGCAGTTTTCTCCTCTCAGGGCCTCAGTCTGACTCTGCTGATTAAGCAACATTTTATGTCCCAGGCACGTTATTCATGTGCAGCCCCCCCCCCCCCCCCCCTCAACACACAGAAACACAGACATTCATTTCATTCCCTTGTTCATCAATAGCTCTTACACTGAGTCTAAGTGCATGTCAACAGTTTTATTTAATTAGCTGCCTCTGAAGTTCTGTAATTTCATCATTATCATGTGGCAAATGTGTGAAAATGTCTCTAAATGTTGAAACAACAGTAGACCTTTTCATCAAAAAGCAATAAAGCTGATGCATGTGAGATAAAACTGTAAAAATTATTTGTTCCAAATAAAAACATATGCTGTATATGTGCAGTATATATGCAGATGAGTCTGCAACACTAAGAGTGTACTGAATAAATATCAAATGCAATTGCACAAATTGTGACTCATTAGGTTGAATAACATTTGTTATTATTCTTTAAAATGAAAATGTTACTTCTCTGAAAAACAGGAAACAAACTTTTATGTTTTAATATAATCTCCAACATTAACAGTTATGTTTTAGCTGCAGAGGACTTTGTGCAGTTTTCACAGATCAGCCACTTATGATGGTACATTAATTTTCCTCATTTAGAGCTCATTATTTATTGTCATATGTTGTATTGTTTTGTTTTGTTGTTGTTGTTGTTTTTTCACAAACAAAAACGTGAAAAAAACTGAAGTTTTCATGGTTTTGTAGTTTTTGTTGTTCTATAATTTTTCTAGAAGTTGACTTATTTAAAGATAAAAAACTAGAACTTTCATTTTCTTTGGTGCTGAGGCATATCCAGTAACAAATTGTAAGAAAATGGACAAATTCTAAAAGTGTAGAGACTGACAGGAAGACAATAAAAATACAAATATGAACAACAATTTAACCCTTTCATGCATAGTGGTCACTACACTGGACAGTTATTCTCCAGCTGTTTTCTTGTATATTCATGGGTTTTTGTTGTTTTAGTTCCATATCAGCCAACACAGTGGACACTTATGCATCATCTCATACACTGACATTCAGACCATTACTGTAACTTTGCTGTTCTAGATAAACCTGATCTGTACAAACATGTTTGAGAGTAAATCAATTGTTATTTGTTAGACAAAAAGGGTTTTGTTTTAGGTTTTTTTTGCATATTATCTGCATAAAGTGAGAAATAACTAGCATTAGACTATGTTAAAATGTGAGAAAACATCAGATCAGCAGGATTAAAATGTTTTTACTTCATTGTTTTTATATCACTTTCTGATATTGGGTTTTAAACACGTTTCTTTACTTCAAAAATGAAATGCATGGACATTTTTGTAACTACATGAAAAAAACAAAACAAAACTCAATTGCAATTTTTTTTTTTTTCATGCCTAAGGAGGAATAAAAACACTCAAGAAAAAAATCTTGACAAAGGTTTTCATAATTCATGCATGAAAGGGTTAAAGCCAGGAATCGTTGTTGCTTGAAATAGTCTGCACTACATATGAGGTCTAGTTAAGGTTTTGTTGAAGCTTATAACAAAACCAAAATAACAAAATACCTTCATATTTTTATATCTTATCTGTGTATGAATGACTGACGCCTGCAGGGTGAGATATGTCTGTGAGGTGATACAACAGACACCAGCAAATAAACACAGTAGGGCTGACTGTGTCAAATACTTTATATGTAAATACAGTAAAAACAAATGTTAATCCCCTATGGTCTTATCTGATTGTTATCTCCAGTACTGGATCTTAATTGGATGAAAAACCTTATAGATTTGAGGGTAGAACTACTCTATTAATAACTTTCTCTCATGCATAATGGAAAAGAAGAATTAATTTTGAAAACTTAGCTCCACTTTCACATCAGGTTAGATAACAGCATGTCAATATGACCTGCAAAAATGTTCCCTGACCCAAATGTTTGGATAATTATATTGCACTCTGTCAGTTATGGTGTCATCAGTAGAACGGAGTAATATCACCCAAAAATAAGGGCACACATGGACATGCTCGCACAGCTTGTTGTCCACATGGACACACAGACACACACAGATTAATACAGAAAAGCTCTGATGTAGTTCCCAAAGGAGAACCCGCTGCTATTTTTGGCAGTCTAAGGGATTTAATACTGGGGGGAAAAAAAGAAAAAGAGGGAGAGACAAAGGATTGAATGGCATAGGCAATCCTCTGTGGACTGAAAAAGGTATTATGGCTGGTGTTCACAGACATGACGACATGTGTACTCTTGTTGTTTATATTTACACCATATATTCAGTTTGCTATAGATCAGGGCTGTTGAACTAATTTTAGTTCAGGGGCCACATTCAGCCCAATATGATCTCAAGTGGGCCGGACCAGTAAAATAATAACAGTGAAAAAAGTAAAATTATATCATGAGAATGCTTACATCTACAACATTTCATTAAAAATCTGAATAACATGAACAACCTGAAATATCTTAAGAAAAACAAGTGCAATTTTAACAATATTCTGCCTCAGTTTATCAGTTTATCATTTACACATGTGCATTACAACTTACATTACAATTACAAATACACAAAACATTTAGTAACCGGTACAATATCGATAAAATTGCATGTACTTCTCTTAAGACGTTTCAGGTTCTTCATATTTGTTCAGGTTATTCACATTTTTTGTAAAAGGATAGTTTGTTAAAATAAACAATTTCATGTAATTTTACTTTATTATATAATTGATTAATTTGATTGTTTATTTCGAGCATTCATGGAATACATGCAAATTCAAAAAAATAAAATAAAATAAATAAATCATTCATTTATACTCGAAAAGGAGTGGGAAGAAGAAAAACTTATTACATTATTATATAATATTATATATTATTATACTAAAACAAAGATAAAATCTACAGTTTTTATTATTTATAGGCTATTATGATAATAGTTTACTGGTCTGACCCAAGTGAGATCTAATTGTTCTGTATGTGGAACCTGAATTCAAATGATTTTAACACCATTGATTGTTAATATCTTCAGTGTATTTCATCCTACAGGCCGGATTGGACTCTTTGGCGGACCGGATTTGGCCCCTGGGCCTTATGTTTGACACCTGTGCTATAGATCTTCTGTAGTAATCCTTACCGGGGTGGTGTCCTAATGTCAAAATCTGCAATTGGGTTTTTTCTCATAATATTATATCTGGTGTTTTTGCAAAGGACTCCGTTTCAGCCACTGCTGTGTCACCACAACCACTGCTTTAATTTTAGCCAGTCACATAATGCGCTGTCGGATCTATTTCTAGTCACCGAATTTTGAAAAAGAAATGTATCTCAGTGATAAGAGGAAGTTCCAGTAGCTACACACACTCATAGACAAAGATGAAGGTGCATGCTTGTATAAGTCAGTGACCTTGAAGATGATGAGGAGAAAGAAGAAAATGAAGAAGAGAGGAAGGGGATGAAGGCAATACTGAGTATAAAATACATAATGTTAGCCTCGTAGCATAATTGCCTAAGTTATATTTTTACAGATCATAGCTAATGATGCAAAATGAAGCAGCAGTGTCAGGAGAGTTAAGTTATGCAGATTTCACAATTTGGCCAAAAATATGACTTTAACGACTTGAACGACTCACATAAGAAGACATGATAAAGTGTGGAGAATAAAAGCAGGTGGTAGGGAAAAAAAAAAGGCACAATAAGGAGAAAACGTGGAAACGTGAGGACAAGCATAGACGGCAAAAAAAGCAGCTGCCCCACTAACAGATGAGCCTCTTTTTCCTTCACTCATGTTGCTCTCGCTGCATCCACGTGAGCAACCAGGGAAAGGAGGGTGGAGACAGGGAGGCAGAGAGGCAGAGAGGAGGACCGGGAATGCTGATCACCTCCAACCTGCTCCATCCTCCATCATCGTCATCAGCCTCGGGAAAATAGTAGTAGTATAGTAGTAATATGAAAAAGTAATTACATGTAAGATGAGCTAAAGAATCCAGAGCAAGACTCAGAGATAAAGCGCACTGAACTGAAAAAAAAAAAAAAAAAAAAGGTAATATTTGGAATCTCAAGGTCTCATGTCTCCGCTAACATCAAGTATTGGTTTTTACATTACGGATCGACAGAGAGGAAGGAATAAAAAATGGAGATGATCAGACACATGCACACAGACCAACACACGTGCTTGGATTCAGGGTTTTATTGAAAACCAGAGTAAGCTGGTTTGGTGATTTTCTAGTGTAATGAGTTGGGGATAGAAATAAATCTGTTATGTGGCAGTTTTGGCCAGAGGAATAGGAAAACGGTCCACACAGTATTCCATCATCATCTATTCAGCCATGTTTGCTGTTGAATTACATGTTGTTTGCTTCAATAAAAACATAGCGCAAAGTCATTCCAGTGCCGTGTTTATAACAAAAAATGATGTGGGTGTGTAGGTTTCAATTTATCACTCTAATAATATGTTGGGTTCATGGGAAATGTCACAGCACATCATTAGGAATGTAATCTAGATTGAGTCACTGCCGCTGCCAATAAAAAAAAAAACACCTTCAAATGACCAAATAGTCAGATTTGTTAAAAACACATCAAAATTTTCTTAAAATAAGCCATAATCCAAAGCAAGTATTCTTTTTTTTTTGTCAGTTTTCAGTTGCATTTAGAGGTTTGGCTTCAATCAACACAAAAGACACACATGTTGTCGTCATCTGTAACATGTGACCATCATTTCTATTAGTTTATTTACTTTTAATGTTTGCCAGAGGGTAAGCACATTGGTCAATTTATATGTTTGTCTGTCTGTATGCACTCTATAGTCACATTTCAAGCATTACTGATATCAAACCATGACCAAATAATTTGCCATGATCTCTAGTCGACTTGATTACGTTTTGGTAATAGTAGGCCAAAGTACAGCTGAGATACAGGCCAAAGTTGGGGTCAAGCCCCTCATTTGCATATTCATAAAACGGCTTCTATCTTGAAAACTAAGACAGATATCGACTAACTTTATATTATCGACTTATAGGAAGTTAGATATGACCTTTCATTTGGTACCAGTTTTAATGACCTTGGGTTACCTAGAAAGGTCAAACGCAAGGTCATGATTTTCAAGATACTCAATTTTTGCCCATAACTCTCTCAGATTAAAAAAAAAAAAAAAAAGACTAATACCACATTATAAAGCGTGAAAAAGGAGGATATTATATATTTTTTTTAGTTTTTCCGTATCGTTTCCTGTTTCAGTTATGGCAGATCAAAGGCTTCCAGAAAGGGCACTGCCAGTTTTATTTATTTATTTAACTGCCTATGATAGTTTTATCTATCTATCTATCTATCTATCTATCTATCTATCTATCTATCTATCTATCTATCTATCTATCTATCTATCTATCTATCTATCTATCTATCTATCTATCTATCTATCTATCTATCTATCTATCTATCTATCTATCTATCTATATGTATGTATAAATGACTACAGTGTAATCTGTCCAATAAATACAGTCAATGACATTTGATGTGTAATTCAAAATAAGACAACATGAAAGTGAAATTCAACCTACTCTCATTTAAAAGGTTTGTTCTGTTTTCTTGATCTGATATTCAAGCAGAAAATACCTTCATATCTGAGTCTATTATAAACTTATCTACTGTGTTAGTTCAGGTCTAAATAAAGGAAATGAATCCTTGTGTGCCTTCCTTCCGTCTTTGTCTTTCTCTCAGCACCATCACGTTCCTGGCAGGGTCTTGCTGACGTTGTTTCCCATCACTTCTGTTTTTATATGAAGGCCACAGCATCTTCTAGTCTCATCTGTCTGAACCATTTTAGTCTGAGAGGAGCATTATGTTCCCTCTGCGAAGGACAGTGTTCCTGTGCCACTGTGTGCAAACTGTCCATGTGTCTTGGAGTGTGTTCTTCTTTGAGTCCTTCTTGTATGTGAACGTAAGTGTGTGTGTGCTGGTGTCCATGACCAGTTACATAATGACGATTTTCCAAAGTCACCGTGAAGGTCTGCATCTGTGGAATGACTCATCCTCCTCTCCATGACCAGCAGCAGATGTAATGTTGGACTCTTACGCCCTCTGCTGAACCAACTGTGGAAATGCACCTCTGCATACACACACATCTGTATTTGATAGCGCTGGTCTACAATTTTTTAGAAATGATTTACTTCAGACATTAAATGTGCCAAATGTTACGTATTTTAATAAGATTAATTGGAAAATAAATGACAAAAGTGCCGGTTTGCTGATGTTTTCAAGGTATGTGATTAAGTGTTATTACACATATATATTGGTTTATGTACATTTATATAATAGTTTTATAAATCTTCCACTAAATAGAACCTGTAAAGTGAATGTATTCTAATGTGCAGACAGTGTTTTGAAGAAGATCTTGTAGCTCTGAGACAAATATTCCTTTTGAGTCAAACCCATTCTCTCGTTAATTCTTGAATTTCACATTTTGACCCAAGGCTGTATCTTGGAAAGTTCAGCCAACCAGCATTTTTGACTTGATTTTTCTTTATCAGTGACTCTCATGTGGTAAAATTTCATTACTTTTATTCTGGAAGCATTTTCCTTGTAGACCAGTGTAGTTGACGTCTACCTATTTCAGTCCATAAAAATAGGACCAATGGCCCTGTAGCTTACCGGCCAAATTAAAAGTTTTGGGAAATGTATCCAGATGCCGTTTACTATCACCCAGTTATGTGCATTTATTATATTACATAAATAGCCTATGTTTTGGTCATATTCCAATCATATCTGTAAAAAATTCAAATTCCAACTTGATATCATTGATACTTACTGATTTATTGGATCAATCCACTTCCTATCTCTTATAATGGGAAAATGTTTCAAAGTTGCACCAAATCCAGAATCAGATCCAGATCGAAACAATTTCAATACCTTGTGCTGACATCATCATACAGAAGCTGTATACCAAGTTTGAAGTCAATCAGAACTGGAGTTTTGAAGAAAAAGACGATTGAAATTTTTTCCCCATAAGAACCCATGTTAAATTTTCCATCAGTTCCCGGATCCAGAAGAAGATCCTGATCAGCATGTGGCCAGTATGTTTTGGTCATCTCCCCATCAGGGCTGGACTGTAGAAATTTACACTGGATATCATTTATATTTAGAGTCTGGTTTTGACCAACTCTATATATAAAGTGTCATGAGATAACTTTTTTGTTGTGATCTGGCGCTATATAAACAAAATTTGATTGATTGAGTGATTTGATTGGTTTTCCCCTTTAAGTCACTTTGGAAAAATACATAAACATAAACATATATTTACTGAGTTATTTCATCGATCCACTTCCTATCTCTTATAATGGGGAAATGTTTCAAAGTCGCACCAAATCTAGAATCAGATCCGGATCCAAATAATTTCGCTAACTTTTGTTGACATCATCATAAAGAAGCTGCATACCATGTTTGAAGTCAATTGGAATTGTAGTTTCGGAGAAGAAGACGATAGAAGTTTTTGTAACAGACGACAGACAACGACGACGACGCTGGATGCCGCATGACTACAATAGCTTACAGCCTGTCAGCCAGTCAGCTATAAACCCAAACAATCACCGGCGATCAAAAGCATTTGCTGATAATAAACACAATAATACATAAAATATACATATCCAAATTAAACTCTGTCCATTTCATCATATTTACACAACATATTGGATTTAATTGTCTTTTTAAATGTGTTGTTTGATTTAATTGCCTTTGTTTCATCATTTAAGTTCCGTAGGTTGATTCCTTTCACACAGATACAACTTTCCATCATCCACGTCCTGAATCTTGGATTTTTTAAGATGTCTAATCCTTTTAGATTGTAGTGACTTTTCCTTTTTGTTGAATACTGACCGGCAATCACTTGTGAAGTGATTGTGACAATGTGATTTATTCTTGATTGATAAAGTGTAATTAGGACTCAGTATGTAATCAAACTCTATCCAATGTCGGTTAAAGTGAATGGATAATTTAGACTGATGCAATTTTAATGATTTCAGTTTGATCAGCAGTTGCTTCATCCCTGCTGAAAATGACACATAGGGATTGTACATGTACTGTTGTCATTCACCCAAAGCACCATTTATTTGCAGTCAAGTCACAGACACACATTTTTTTTCACATTAGAATTATTAAAAGACGTACAGATTTCCTTTTCTTATTTGTCAGACATATGGAAAAAGAGTTAATTCTTTTACCTTGACATGTTTCGGCTCCAGCCTGTGGCCTTCCTCAGAAAGGTCATTTGTTGTTCCTGTGACGTATCATTGTCAGCTGTTTTATCCTGAGGAAGGCTACAGGCTGTAACCGAAACATGTCAAGGTAAAAGAATCAACTTTTTTTTCCATCTGTCTGACAAATAAGAAACGGAAATCTGTATAAGTTCTAGTAGACAGTATGAACCTAATCAGGCAATTAAAAACATTCACAGATTAGCATAAACAAGTCAGACATCAATCACTGACTGATGAGGTTTGTAATAACACAAACTCCAGGGCAAAACGTATTATTTTGCAAATTTCCAAACTTACCTGTCCGTCAGCTTCAAGGCAGAACATGGCTCTGGAGTCTGGAATTATCCAGTTAAAGCAATAACAATCAAAACTAGAAGCACTCGGAGAGCGCAGCCCTCCGCCAAGGCTGATCAGTGGCCCCCCCCCGTGGGCCCCCCCACCCCCGATCACCACCAAAATTTAATCATTTCTTCCTTATCCCATTTCCAACACACCCTGAAAATTTCATCCAAATCTGTCCATAACTTTTTGAGTTATGTTGCACACTAACGGACAGACAAACAAACAAACAGACAGACAGACAAACAAACAAACAAACCCTGGCAAAAACATAACCTCCTTGGCGGAGGTAATAAGTATTATGCTATGGTGAGCTGTATGTACACCCATATTAATACAACACTAATTGTATTGGGCTACTACCGATATTATACAATTATCCTGTCCTTCAATAGTAAGTCTTCATGTCCATATCATTCAGGAGATCAACCACGGGCGTTTTCAGTCCATTTTTGGGGGTGTTGAAGCACCCCTAAATTGGTTCCCAGCACCCCTAAAATATTTTAAGGTTGCTGAAATTTTTCTTTTTTTCTTGTTTACTTTATGTCCATTCTTAACATGCTAGAAAAATGTCAAAACCATTTACAGTACATGGTTGAAACGTAATATTTTAACAAGAATACAGCACCCCCCCACCCATCTTGTCTCAAAAATGGTTTGATCCACTCCACACTGAGAGAAGCTGCTGTTGTGTCCGTGCATGTGTTCATGTTAAAGACAAGGTGCTACTGTCTTTATCTGACTGGATGCCCATTAACTCCTATTTTGTGTGTGTGTGTGTGTGTGTAGGTGTGTGTGTGTGTGTGTGTGTGTGTGTGTGTGCAGACAGGAAAATATGATTGTTGTTGTTTTTTTTCTAAAAAAAAAAAGAAAACAAAAGAGCCAGATTCAGGTAGGAGTGTTAGATCAACTTCTGTAACCTCATTTTCCACAGCAACCAAATATTCTATTAGAATGATGTTGTAAATTGGATAAATGTACCAGTTTATATCTCATATTAGATATAAAACACATTGTTTGGTTATTTGCGTTTTGGTTAAAGCACATAGAGAGAGAGGGGAGCAGAGACGCTTAACATATACACTGATCTACAGTTTTTTAGAAATTATCTGCCTCAGAGATTAAATGTGCTAAACCTATTTAGTTTTTTTATTCAAAGTTAATTTACTTTTTTCTTTACTAATTTAGTTTTTTTTTTTTTTTCACTAATTGCTTATTTTTTGTTTGCTTTTTGTTTATTTAATATTAATATATTAAATATATATTAATTATATATTAATATATTTTTTGATTTTCATGATTGTTGCTTTCATTCTTTAGTATTTGGCACCATTTTGTTTTGTGTTTTCTCATTGGTTTAGACCAGGGGTCACCAACCTTTTCTCCTCTGTGGGCTACTTTTACATAATGAAGTTGCCGGAGGGCTACTCTAATTTAGCAACATTTATTTACATAGCTATTTTTCATACATACTCATATTTTGTATCATACGTTTGTAACATTGTGCTCTTCATTTATTTTATTTATTT
Organism: Sphaeramia orbicularis; assembly: GCF_902148855.1. NCBI lineage: Eukaryota > Metazoa > Chordata > Actinopteri > Kurtiformes > Apogonidae > Sphaeramia > Sphaeramia orbicularis. The sequence goes on from NC_043957.1 coordinate 33,197,527, forward strand.
ATATATCTTTGTTTTAACATTTACAATACTTAAAAAGTGTTAATATGAAACTATTATTTTACTTTAATTAAGAAAATCAAAAGTAGAAAAAAAACAAATACAAGCATTTGCTGCTGTATTCTTAAATATTTTAATACTATGTCAAAAATTATGAAATGGAACAATCCTGCATATTTTTATAGAATTACTAAAAACAAATAATACACACCTGTATGTGCATTTTTAATACTTTGAAATTCTGAAAAGGAACGTTGTCATTCACACTATAAAACTTCACCAGCATGTGCTGCTGTTTTTCTGAAGGATTTGACCTTTTCTAAATTCCCATATGCTGTCAAAACATATTAATTAAAACCAGAACTTTGTGCACATAAATCCACCATCCCCGTCACTTCTACAGTCATCACACTGGAGTCAAACACAGAGGCACCTGTTCAGGTCCGACTCCAGCTGTCTGAGCGCATGCGCAGATAGCGCACGCATGTTTGCGCTGGTCCAGGATGTGACCCACTTCACTGATGCCTCTGTTGAAGCGCTGGCCTTGGTCAGTTTAGTGAACATGGACTGTTGTTTTTGGACTGTAGTTTTCAGCTCTTTTACCTTCTCTTCACGGAGGCTGATTCCCACTGGAGAATCTCCAGAAAAGTTGCTGTGAACTTTGGTGAAATTCCGCTCCACATTGCATCTTTTACTGACTTCCAGAACGCGCCACAGATCAGATACACACACACACACACACACACACACACACACACACACACACACACACACACACACACATTTTCACTAACAATGAGACACGGACTTCTGTTTGACTAATGTGAAAGACGAGTGTGTGTGTGTGTGTGTGTGTGTGTGTGTGAGTATTAAAATATTTAAGAATACAGCAGCAAATGCTTGTATTTGTTTTTTTTCTACTTTTGATTTTCTTAATTAAAGTAAAATAATAGTTTCATATTAACACTTTTTAAGTATTGTTAATGTTAAAACAAAGATATATAAATAAATAAAATAAATGAAGAGCACAATGTTACAAACGTATGATACAAAATATGAGTATGTATGAAAAATAGCTATGTAAATAAATGTTGCTAAATTAGAGTAGCCCTCCGGCAACTTCATTATGTAAAAGTAGCCCACAGAGGAGAAAAGGTTGGTGACCCCTGGTCTAAACCAATGAGAAAACACAAAACAAAATGGTGCCAAATACTAAAGAATGAAAGCAACAATCATGAAAATCAAAAAATATATTAATATATAATTAATATATTAATATTAAATAAACAAAAAGCAAACAAAAAATAAGCAATTAGTGAAAAAAAAAAAAACTAAATTAGTAAAGAAAAAAGTAAATTAACTTTGAATAAAAAAACTAAATAGGCAAATAACTCCTACATTAGGTATTATTCCAGGGGCTGTGGCGCCTTCTCTCACTGAGGTCCGCTCCTTTCTGGTGGGTGTGGGGCCCCAGTTGGCCCTCTCCCACTGGTTGGGATGCGGGGCTGTGTTGCTGGTGCCTGGTTGCCGGGGTCGGTGGCTGCCTCCTGGTGCGGACGGCTCCCTGAGACAGCGCCTCCTCTTTTACTTTTACTTTAATATTTTTGTTCTGGTCTACCCGTGCTCAGCCAGTCTTCTTAAGTATGTGTGAGCTTGTGGGTTTGCATATATATGTCTGTGTGTGTGTGTGTGTGTGTTTGCGGGTGAGTGGGTGGGTGTGGGTGGGGGGCGGTACTGATTTTTAAACTGATATGTAAAGTACTTTGTGCTACAGATTTTAATGTATGAAAAGTGCTATATAAATAAAGATTATTATTATTATTATTATGTTATTTTAAGAGGTTGTTATGGAGCATGTGTTGCAACATTAAAAAATGCACACTCAAAAGGCCTATTATCTACAAAACATATAATCAGCTCATCATCAGTTGTAAATACTACGCTTTAATGCACAAACACACCAGTGAAAATAAGGAATTGCTAGTCTTCGACTTAAACCCATAAAGACCCAAACAGCCACCAGCGACTAAAATCATTTACTACTCTAAAATGTTTAAGACCTGTTGGTTCAATAATCCTATCAATACATGTAAATAATTGGTGTAAAATACAGTTATTCATGTTTTCATGGTCATCTGATATGACCCATCTGGATGTTCAGAGGCTCCGTAGTGAACGTTGAAACACCATCATCTTCTACAACATTGATTCATCAGTAAAACCCATGGAGTTGGATCAATGACAGTGGATGGACATATTTGTTTTCACGTTCAGTTATTGATATTTTTACTGAAAAAGTTACTTTTTCTTCAGTTTTCTCTGTTTGTGACACAATTACCCTCAACTTTAATCTGAGCTGAAATGAAAGTCTACATTATCAGTGAATTAAATATAGGAAAATACATGATTTTCAGTCAAAAAGCACAAATTACAGAGGATAAAATTATAATAAATGGCGATAAATCACCAAAAAAAAGGTGAAATCTAGAGAAAAATTCACCTGGGAACTGCCAAAAAAATAGCACTGGGTCTTTATGGCTTAATAGCACCAGTATGTTCCTCTGCAAATCATCGACAAATGAATGTTTGGGAACAGGCCTACTTTTGGAACCTTTGGACCCCTACTTCGCCATGGAAACACCTCGCAAATAATCTGTGATAGAGATCTGTGTGTGCTGAAGGCACCCAAGAAACTCATATTCATTTATGGCTTGAAAAAGAATTTGACATACTGGATGTCACTGTAATAAAATGTGTTTTTGCTTGGATTTATCATAAAATGTGATTTTTCTTCACTTTGTCACCAGCAATGTGCAGTCATTTTGAGATAATCTTCCTCACCATGGGTGTTACCGAAATAAACACACGGTGATCGATATAGCTACAGGTTACAACTCACATAAGCCAGTGAAATACAGGGTTTTCTCATACATCCAAGTGAAGAACACGTTTTATTACAGTGCCATACCTTACTTAATGTACAAAGATAATAAGCCAAGTAATAGTATTTATTGGCTCAGGTCCACTTTCACTGAACAACAGCATTTCTAACACCTCGCTGCCTGTCCTTTAGAGAATTTATAGCCCTGCTTAGACACATGATAAGAAAAGAACTAAGGACATCTATCTGTTAAAGAGTACTAATGATTAACTTCCCTCATATAAGGTTCCATCTCTTGTTTTTATGTCACTCATAAAAGCAGTGATAGTCCGTCATCTATCAGAACAACATATTGATTCTTGCTATTTCAGTACTCTGTCATGAAGAATATTACCCTCAATACAAATCCTGAGCAAAAAGAAAATAAGTTCTAAAACAAGGATGTGTATCTAGATGCAATGGGGACTATAGACCATTTCATTTCATCATCTAAATATGCACTCTATATAATGGTACTTCTATATCATAGAGACTGATGTTTTTCTTCTTCAAGTCAAAGGAAAAAAAAAAACAGCTTTATTTTAGGAGTGTGAAGACATGATATATTTCAAATTCATGCACTTAAACATTCATCTACGGTTGATATTATCTGGTAGTTTCCAGTCCATTCATGCACTATTATACTGAATTTGACAATTTCCTGAATTCATGTAAGCAGTATATTCCACTTGGATGGTCTGTATTAAGCCTTTTTCCAAATAGAGCATTTTGCGGCTAAAACATGTGATATGACTGTACTATTCATCTTTTCTGAGGATTCTTTTGACATGTATACATCACCATCACAAAATGAATCAAGTTTGCACATTATATTGTGTGTTGTGATTCATGGTCTCTGTTTATGGTCAAGTGGAATAAAGACAAAGAAACCCTCTGGTAGAGACAGAAGTTTCTAAACGAAAACAAATATTGAAACCTTAAGCTTTTTTCAGAAAAAAGTTTCGAGGAACAAAGTGAAATGCCTCTCACCAGCTGGAAAATATTTTTAATGGGGGTATACAAGGTTACATATTAACAGAAAAATTAAGAGAATACTCATTTTTGTTGGCCATGTAGACAGCTTATTCAGAATATCGTCTTTTTCAGAAAAATGGAACATTAGTGCGCATGGAAACAGTCACAGACAGCACTTTGTACTAGGGCTGGGTATCATGGCCAATTTCCTTAACTGATTCAATTTAGATTCATAAGGTTCTGAATCGATTAATTGCGATTTGATTCAGTATTAATTGATTGATTCAGATTCATTTAGTGATACCAAAGTACAATTTTGAGTTGTAACTTGATTATTTGACTACTGCAGATATTAGAAAGGAAATAAATCTTACATTTCAGCAGTAAATAGATGAATCTGCTCTGAAATAATGAACAGGACACAAACATGCCCATGTTTCTGTAGTGTCTCAGAACAGACTTTTTAGTCATCTTTATTCTGTTTTATACCTGGTGCTTCCAGCCTTAAGGCACATTACTATCACCCTGGGGCACTGACACCAGTTTGGCCCCCCTGAAACAGACTCATGTTCGGCCCTCGGTACCAGAAACTCACTGGAGGGGGAGGGTGGGCGGAGCTTCGTGATTTCCGCTTTACAATTCCTCTAATTACACACTCAGCCACAGGTGATCAAAGTTAATAGTTCTAGAACGACTGGCTTCCACCGGCCAGTTCCTCCACACTGTGGGTTCAAGTTTGAGGTCGGGAGGACCTACATACAGGAGTTTTCCCCACCCTTCCTCCGTGTTCCTCCCGCACCAGAACTGACGCGAGCACGACCAAGTCTCTGCGAGGGACTCGTGAGACGGAGCCGGCTGCGCTTCTGCATTGGTGGTTTCCAGGTTATTTACTCGCGGTCCTGCTCTGAAAAATTGATCTCATCTACTATTAATTGATTACGCAAAATTAAAAAGAAATCAATCCAAAATCAATTAAATCGATTTTTTTACCCAGCCCTACTTTGTACGGTCTCTCAAACTGCAGTAGCATCATTTGACGATGACCAGTTTTAATTACTCTAAAATCTAGCAATATGAAAATCACTCTAAACCAATAAATTAAATATATATCTCTTAAAGCACCAAAGTCAATTCATCAGCAGTCTGTGAGTTTTTCACACTAATAGGTTTTTATCACCAATTAATGAGATTTCTCACTCGGCTCAGTAGCTTTGTGGCCCACAGGTTAGCTCCTAAATCTGTCAGATATTGAATTTCTGGGGTTAGCATCTTTCGGCACAATTCCCGATACTCTTTGTCTACAGTATTTTTCATGTTGTATCCCATGATGTTCTTTTCCCCGATCGGCTGCCATGGTTGCATGACTGCATCATGAATGCGTTCAGCATCTACGGAATGACCTCCTTCAATGCAGATCTCCATCATCTCTGCATTTCTCTGCTTGAGTTCTGCGACATCCTTTGCCATGCGTTTCCTTCCGTACGCTTCCACTTTCTTCCAGAAGGTCATGTTAAAATGTTTGTAAAGTTTCCAGTCAATGCTGTTCCATTCCAGGGCCTTGACCCTCAACTCAGGGGTCAGTTTTGATACGGTGGATTTCTTGCGGGAGTTGAGCTTAAAGAAGAGGAGGTCATCCATGTTCCAGCACAAGGCATCTTTAAGCAGGATGAGTGATTCCTCGAAGTGCTCCATCAGCATGACCAGGTGGAAACGCTCATCAATGGCTCTGATGCTTTCATCTACTCGTGGGTCATCTGGATCCAGGTTGTTGTCCTGCCCGAAGTCAAAGAAGAGCAGGTTTTTCAGGTAGAAGGAGTTAAATCCATCTGGACTGAAATAGTAGTTGGGGTCATGCAGGAACTCTGCCATCTTATCCTCATGATGTATCCACCATGTCAGAGGAACAACATGACCAAAATAATGAAAAGATGACTCAAAGAGCTCTGCTGGATCTCGCAGGATTGTGATGTATGAAGTATCTCTAGGCAGCACATTGGCCACTTCAGATGCATTAAATCGCATGTGGTTGCACAAGATGTTAAAGCACATTCCAGATTTGTAGCCTTGGACGTGTGTGCGATGGAAAGATGAGGGATAGAAGAAATCATTTCTGCTGTTGGGGAAGGCGAATTTGAGTTTATGCTTCTCCCCAAAACGGAACAGGATATTCAGAAATGTGCTGCTGGCAGTTTTATGAGTCTTCATGAACATGATATCCACTTTAGGAATGCACTGTTTATTTTCCATTTCCGAAGTATTAGAGGTTGGCTTTATGTCATTCTGGTCTGGTTGTGGAGCACAGGAGAGAGGCACTGGAAACCTAAGGAGTTAAAAAAAATACTCATTGTTTAAAATAATAATGCACAGGGCACAGGTATAACAAGAGCAGGGCTTTAACCCACAACGACCCAAGCATGTATTGGCAACCTAAACCATCTACTGATGTAAAATGTTCAATACCTGCTGATCCACTAATCCTATCAGTCCATGTAAATAATTGGTGTAAAATGCAGTTTGTCATCTTTTCATGGTCATCAGATTTGACCCATTTGGATGTTCAGAGGCTCCGTAGTGAACGTGGAAACACCGTCATCTTCTACAGCATTGATTCATCAGTAAAACCCATGGAGTTGGATCAGTGACAGTGGGTGGAGACACTTGGTTTTATGTTCAGTTATTGATCTTTTACTGAAAAGGTTACTTTTTCTTCAGTTTTCTCAGTTTTTCACACAATTGCCCTCAACTTTAATCTGAGCTTTTATGAAAGTCTACATTATCAGTAAATTAAATATAGGAAAATACATGATTTTCAGCCAAAAAGCACACAATACAGAGGATAAAATTATAATAATATAATCATTTCTTCAGTTTTCTATGTTTCTGATATTGTAACTCTCAACTTTAATTAGACTTTTAGAAACTGTGGAAAAGGAATTGGTCAAGTTAAAAAAAATGGTTTGATGTAAATAAGTTGTCACTTAATGAAGATAAAACAAAATTTATGGTTTTTGGTGGTGCTAGGGGAAATTATGATATAAAACTGAAAATTAATGAAACTGAAATTGAAAGGGTGTATGAAACAAAATTTTTGGGAGTGATTATTGACCATAAACTCTGTTGGAAACCACAAATAGAATATATCAAACGTAAAATGTCCAAGGCTGTTGCGATTCTTTATAAAACTCGGGACTTGTTAAGCAAAAAATGTTTGCATATGTTGTACTGTTCACTTGTAATGCCATATATGTCATACTGTGTGGAAATATGGGGCAATGTGTATAAAACTAATTTAGACCCGATAATTAAACTCCAAAAAAAAAGCTATTAGAGTCATAAACAAAGCTGGTTATCTCCAATCAAGTAATCCACTTTTTGTAGAATCTGGTTTACTAAAATTTTTTGATATTGTATATTTAAAAACAATGGAATTTATGTTTCGCGTTAAAAGTAAAAACCTTCCTTTTTGTATTCAGAAAATTTTTAAGTTAAGAGAAGGACATTATAATTTAAGAGGGATGTTTGTGTTTGAAAAATGTAAAGTAAGAACAAACGTTAAATATCACAGTGTTTCAGTTATTGGTGTCAAGCTATGGAACGAACTGAAGGATGAAGTGAAATTGTGTAGCTCACTGTTGAGTTTCAAAAAGAATTTAATTTGTCAAATTATGAAGGGCTATGAAAGTAATATGATTACAAAATGACTTATAACACTGAATGCAGTATAACTTGTGTTTAAGTATTTATCTGCTGCAACTTCAGGTGTGGACATGGACTAAGGATGTGAATAGGAGAAGCAGAAATAAGCCTCCGGCTTCAGCTTCTTCCTTTTTCAGTTACAAAATGTGTTAATTTTATGTTTGTTTGTTTGTTTTTTGATATGTATGTGTTTTGTTGTTGTTTTTTATATGTATGTGTTTTGTATTTTGTATTTAACTGAAATAAACATTCATTCATTCATTCACTTTTTGTGAATATCTACATGATCAGTAAATTAAATACAGGAAAATACTTGATTATCACTGGGAAAAAAATAAAAACACAGAGGAGAATATTGTAATAAGTGATGATAAATCACTTAAGAAAAGTTAAATAGAGAGAAAAAATCATTTGGGAACGGACACAAAAGTAGCACTGGGTTTTTATGTGTTGTGTTGTTTGAGTGACATAGAGCTGCAGGAGCCAGGAAGCCATCCAAATCAAAAGACTAAATATAAAGATAACCTGACACTGTTTCATAAGGCCAAGCCAAAACTGAAGCCAAAATACAGTCGGAGGAATTGTCTAGTTGTTGCAGCCATGAGTCCACAGAGTAAAGCAGTGATGGAACCTTGAAAGAACAATCTTGAGGATTTCTGTTTTATTACCTCCGCCAAGGAGGTTATGTTTTTGCCAGGGTTTGTTTGTTTGTTTGTTTGTCTGTTTGTTTGTTTGTTTGTTTGTTTGTCTGTCCGTTAGTGTGCAACATAACTCAAAAAGTTATGGACAGATTTGGATGAAATTTTCAGGGTTGTTGGAAATGGGATAAGGAAGAAATGATTAAATTTTGGTGGTGATCGGGGGTGGGGGGGCCCACGGGGGGGGGGCACTGATCAGCCTTGGCGGAGGTCTGCGCTCTCCGAGTGCTTCTAGTTACAGGATTGTTATTGAGCTGCTCTTCATATAAATGGACCAGTATGATGTCATCTAGAGTCATCAGTCTGCTGATGCTTGAACCTGTGACCACGCCCCCACAGTCATTACACTCATTCATGTAGAGTTAGATTTTATCTGTGGTGGTGGGTCCATTCTGTCAGCAATAATGCAACAAATGTTTGGTTTATCCACTTTTGTGTATGAAATTTCCCACAGTCATACGTGAGAATGGGTGGTTGATATGGAGCAATCATTAATGATCAATGCCACGGCTCATAAAATAGAGATTAATATCTGTATACACTGCATAATCTCTACTCTCCTCTCTTTTCTTCACCTTCAGTATATCACCTTAACCCTCCAGTAATCCTGTCCAGCAAGGCCCTTACTAAGCTCTAAGTGTGCCTTTTTCGCACACTTGTGGAATAATGTAAAAAAAAAATTCATACAGTTTGTTTTTAATTCTTTTACACTTTTTTCTATTTCATCAACTTGAGCCATAAATAAAAATACCAAACACTCAATAATTGTCACTTTTTTTTTTTAACCCTTTAAATGCCGTGTTTGTAATGTAAACCATTTTTTGGATGCAAAAAACACACAAAAATTATTTTTACCTCCGCCAAGGAGGTTATGTTTTTGCCAGGGTTTGTTTGTCTGTCTGTTTGTTTGTCTGTCCGTTAGTGTGCAACATAACTCAAAAAGTTATGGACAGATTTTGATGAAATTTTCAGGGTTTGTCGGAAATGGGATAAGGAAGAAATGATTAACTTTTGGGGGTGATCCGGAAGAAATCCTGGATTCTGGATCACTTTGAAATTTTCGTTAACATTGTGGTAAATGGGGCCAAAATTTTCGTTTCCCAATATCTCGCTTAATTATTGACCAAAACTCATGAAATTTAACTCAGGAATTGACAATGGGGTCCTCTATCACATTTCAAAGGCTGATCCGGATCTGATCCAGAAGGCGGATTTTATTTTAAAAAATAAATGTAGGATTTGTATCACCGATTATGTGGGGAATTTTTGCGCTTGGCGGAGGTCTGCGCTCTCCGAGTGCTTTTCTAGTTTTTGTGACGGCCCCGCACCTTCCGGGCACTAGGGGCACTGTCAGTTTTCTTTTGCAGACGGTGATTTCGTAATTGGTGACACCTGTGGCAGCCAAGGCCTGACTATATAAGCAGCTCGTCCGTGACGATCATGGGCTCTCTGGTTCTCGGGCTCTCTGGCTGTCTCTCTGGTCTGGTCTGGTCCGGTCCTGCTCTGCCCTGCCCTGCCCTGCCCTGCCCTGCTCTGCCCTGCTCCTCCTGGCTGGCGTTTCTCGGCATTTTTGTTATTGTTAATTTACTTAATAAATCTTTGTTACTTTTTCACCACCTCCGTCTCCATTCTGGTCACCACCTCAGAGCCGGGTTGTGACAAGTGGGGGCTCGTCCGTTTGGTTTCCTTGATCATGTGACAAGTGGAGGTTGTCCGGTCCTCGGTCCATGTGACAAGCGGAGGTTTGTTTGATTCATTCATTTTTTCATTAGCGGTAGTCTCTGCCGTGTGGGCGGGGACTACATGATTTTGTGAATGACTGGTTGTAGTAGTGTCCACGTGACGTGGCGGTCGGGTGTGTTTTTTCATTGTGCATGTGCCCGCAGTCTGTCTGCTTTTGGAGACTTGAGGTGAGTCTGTTTGTGTGTAGAGCGAGCCGGATGTGTGTTTTGTTAATGTTCAGCTGAGTTTAAACTCTGAGCTCTGTTCATGTCATTTCACACTGGTGTGTCGCTGCTGTCTGGTCCCTGTAGGTTCAGAGCGTCTTCCCCTTTGGAATTCGCTGGGGGGGCTCTTTCTTAGGTGGTGTTGACTGTGGGTAGAGCACTTGTCTCGGGAGCACGTCCGATGTTTTAGTTGAAGTCGCCGTTTATCCGGTTGCTTCACTATGCATGCGGGATTCAGTGCATAAATGCCCACCACCAGTAGACACCTGAAGACTAGGGAGGAGCTTAGAGGAGTTTCTGCTAGGCAGATAGAGGGACTGGCTGCGGTGGCTTTGGGGTGTGTTCTGGCTTTTGGCTCAGGAGTTTCAGGTGAGTTTTAGTGTTAAAATGGCCTCGGTAGAGGATTTCCTGTCTGCTCATTCAGAGGAGTGGTTAGACAGCTGTTCCAGAGAGCAACTGGTTAAAGTGGCTGAGCATTTTGATCTAGATGTCGGTGATAAGCGGCAGAAAGTCGTTATGAGACAGATTATTAAAGGCAATCTGTTAGAGAGCGGGGTTCTCCGGTCTAAGCCTCAGGTTGGCTTGATTGTAGATTCTGGTGCTGCGTCGGTTTCAGATGTGGGAGACGCAGGCTTAACGTTTGAACAGCGGGAAAGGTTGCTTTTATTGCAGCTGGAGCTTAAACGGCTAGATCTGGATGAACGAAGACTGAGTTTAAGTCAGGGTAGTGGACCCGGTCCTACTCAGTCCTCTGAGGTTCCGCGTTTCGATGTGGTTACTAACTTACGTCTGGTCCCTCAGTTTTGTGAACGGGACCCAGACACATTTTTTTTCTCTGTTCGAGTGCGTGGCTGACAGCCGGAACTGGTCTGACGCAGAGCGCACGCTGCTGCTCCAGTGCGTCCTGACAGGGAAGGCGCAGGAAGCGTATTCTGCTCTGAGTCTGGCAGAGAGTAAAGTTTACGGATCTGTCAAAAAGGCTGTGTTAAAAGCGTATGAGCTGGTGCCTGAGGCATACCGTCAGCGGTTCCGCACCTGGCAGAAACACAGTGGGCAGACTCATATGGAGTTTGCTAGAGACTTAATTACACACTTTAATCGGTGGTGTTTGTCATTGGGTGTTGAGTCTTATGAAGCACTGTGACTTGATAGTTTTGGAGCAATTCAAAAACACTGTTCCTCCACACATAGCTGTTCATATTGACGAGCGCAAAGTGAAAACTGTGACCGAAGCGGCTGCGCTCGCAGATGAGTACGTGTTGACGCACAGAGGCCGTCAGTTTAATGGTGGTGTAGACCCTGAGGACAGCAGGTTCCGTTCGTCTGGTAGACAACGGGAGGCTGGGTCTGGGTCCTGGAAGCAGGACGCATCACCCCGTTTTCCAGATAACTCTAACGTATGTAATTATTGCAGAGGCAGGGGCCATTGGAAAGCAGAATGTCCACGCAGATCTGGTAAAAATGCGCAGGTTAAGCCCGTGGTTCTGGCTGCTCCTGTGACACACTCTGTTTCTGTGGACACCTGTAAGGTCAGTATCAATCCTGTTCAGACTAATTCCTGTGTGCCCTGTAGCGGCGTTAAATCTATGAATGATTGTGGTTTGGCGCAATCTGATTTTTCTGCGTTCATTTCAGATGGTCATGTGTCTTTAGTGGGCACTGATGTTTTCACTCCGGTGAAAATCCTGCGTGACACAGGTGCATTCCATTCTTTTATTCTGGGTTCTGTGTTACCATTCTCTGACAGCACAGCCACTGGAGATTTCGTTCTGGTCCGAGGAATGGGTTTGACGGTCGTACCTGCTCCCATTCATAAACTCCATCTTAGTTGTGGGCTGGTGACAGGTGAGGTGGTTATGGGGGTGCGTCCTGCCCTGCCTGTTCCCGGAGTACATGTTATTCTGGGTAATGACCTGGCTGGTAGCAGGGTATGGGTTGATGCTCCGCTTTCCCCGGTTGTGACGTCTTTTCCATCTGTCCCCAAAATGCCTGAACAGTCAGTCCAGGACGAATCTGATGTGTACCCGGCATGTGTGGTTACTCGCGCTCAGAGTAAAAATCAGTCTGAGGCGGAGCATTGTGAGGATGTCCGTGACACATGTGCTTTTGCTGTACCTGACTCACTTCTGTCTGTTTCCCGTAGTGAGTTGATCGCAGAACAACGTGCTGATCAGACTCTCTGTGAGCTTGTGCATAAGGTGCTGTCAGCTGCTGAAGGTAACAGTGCGGCTCAGTGTTATTTACTGTTGGATGACCTGTTGGTGCGTAAATGGACGCCCCACTGTGACAGTTTCTTTGGTGAACCGGTGTTTCAAGTTGTTGTTCCCTCAAAATTCAGGGAGGAGGTGCTTAGGACTTCTCATGATCAGTCAGGACATTTAGGGGTTCATAAAACTCATAATTACATTCTTAAGTATTTTTTTTGGCCCCGTATGAAAAAGGATGTGTCAAACTACATCAAATCATGTCACACCTGTCAAATTACAGGTAAACCAAATCAAACCATTAAACCAGCTCCTTTGGCTCCGATTCCAGTTGCGGCTCAACCTTTTGAGCACCTGATTATTGATTGTGTTGGCCCATCACCACGTTCCAAATCAGGTAACTGTTATTTACTCACCGTGATGTGTCAGACAACGAGGTATCCAGCTGCTTATCCGCTTCGCACAATAACAGCGAAGGCTGTGGTTAAAGCTTTAACACAGTTCATTTCAGTGTTTGGAATACCTAAAATAATTCAGAGTGACCAGGGTACAAATTTCTCCTCCAATTTATTTTCACAGGTTCTTAAACAGCTAGGCGTGAAACATAATAAAGCTTCTGCATATCATGCACAGAGCCAAGGTGCATCAGAACGATTCCATCAAACCCTTAAGTCTCTGTTGCGCAGTTATTGCGTAGAGTTGGATCAGGACTGGGATGAGGGGTTGCCGTGGTTATTGTTGGCTGCCAGAGGGGTGGTGCAGGAGAGCACTGGCTTCAGTCCGACTGACCTGGTGTTTGGTCACGCAGTTCGCGGTACGTTGACTCTCCTCCGTGACTCTGTGGTTCCGTCTGAACCTCCTCAGTCTCTCGTTGATTTTGTGCAGGGGTTTCGACGTCGTTTGGTTTTGGCTGTGGAGATGGCTAGGGGAAATCTAGCCTGTGCACAAAGTAAAATGAAAAGATTATATGACAGGAAATCTGAAATTCGGGTATTTTCTCCTGGTGATCAGGTTGTGGCTTTATTACCGCTGGTGAACTCACCGTTCCAGGCTAACTTTCAGGGTCCATTTTCAGTTTTGCAGCGGACTTCAGATGTCAGTTATTTGCTGTCCACTCCGGGACGTAGGAAGAAAAAACAGTTGTGTCATGTTGACCTGCTGAAGCCGTACCACCCCCGTGAGTTCCGGTCTTTTGAGGGCGGGGGGAGTGCGCAACAGCAGGACGCAACACCTGCGCTTGCTGTTGCTGCCGCTGATGTGTGTTCAGTGAATGTCACACCTGTTGTGGTAGAGAATGATGAAGTCCGTGCACCTGATGAAAGTATGTTGTGTGGCAGACTGAAAAATTCTGAAACACTGAATAATAATCTTTCACTGGGTCACCTGGTGAAGGCTATTTTCCACTGTCCTGTGCCGACCACCAAAAAGGAACTCATGCGTTTCCTTGGGTTAGTCGGTTATTGCCGTTGTTTTTGTAAAAATTTTTCCACCATAGTTGCTCCCTTGACAGACCTGTTAAAGGCGAGGGCAAAATTCTTCTGGTCTAACTCCTGTCAGCAGGCTTTTGACAGCGTAAAAACTGTTCTGTGTTCTCCTCCGGTCCTCGCAGCTCCCCGTTTGGATCAGCCCTTTCAGCTGCACGTGGATGCGAGTGACGTCGGAGCAGGTGCTATGCTGCTTCAGACAGGAAGTGATGGCATTGAACATCCTGTTAGTTTCTTTTCAAAGAAGTTCAATGGGTACCAGATAAATTATTCAGTCATAGAGAAAGAAACTCTGGCTCTGGTGTGGGCTCTCCAGCATTTTGAAGTCTATCTGGACTGTAGTGTCCCACTGATCATAACCCTGTTACATTCTTGAACTCTTTGATCTGTCCGAACCGTAGACTGATGCGGTGGTTCCTGTTTTTACAGGCATATAGCTTAGACATTCGCCACGTTAGGGGCTCTGAAAATGTTGTGGCGGATGCTCTGTCTCGAGCCTGATTTTTGATTTCATTCCCCATCTCTCTTAACCCGCTTGCTTCCACCTGTTCCTCCTCACTCTTAAAGTGCTTCTCCAGGCGCCGGAGTTGCTGGGTGGCCGGATAAGGATGGTAAGCTGGTACTGGTTTTAAGAGACCTGGGTAAGCATACAAATCAAAATTGTTACTGAGTGAATGTTTTGTTTAACCTGTTTTCTCGCAGTCGGTCCTCTTGGAGAGAGGCCCTTTCTTTTTGGGGGGCTGTGACGGCCCCGCACCTTCCGGGCACTAGGGGCACTGTCAGTTTTCTTTTGCAGACGGTGATTTCGTAATTGGTGACACCTGTGGCAGCCAAGGCCTGACTATATAAGCAGCTCGTCCATGACGATCATGGGCTCTCTGGTTCTCGGGCTCTCTGGCTGTCTCTCTGGTCGTCTCTCTGGTCTGGTCTGGTCCTGCTCTGCCCTGCTCCTCCTGGCTGGCATTTCTCAGCATTTTTGTGTTTTTGTTATTGTTAATTTACTTAATAAGTCTTTGTTACTTTTTCACCACCTCCGTCTCCATTCTGGTCACCACCTCAGAGCCGGGTTGTGACATTTTCAATATACTACATAAAAAGTGGATCACATATTATTTGATTTTTGCAGCCTGGCATATGTCAATGATTAACTCCAACATTGGTTAATTTTGCATTATTATTTTTAGCACCAGGTCAAATGTACAAAAATACTAGCATCTGTCACCAAGTGTGCGTAAAATGCACACCTGTAAATCAAACTATTAAATATGACATTGATTTATTTTTCTGCTCTAATTTGATTATTTATTTATTTTTTTTTTGTAAATCAAGGTCAGCCCTAATCATACACTTGGGAGACAGATGCTAGTCTGGTAATTTTCTTTTGTTTACAATGTGCAAAATTTAGTTGGTGGCCAGAATTATAAAGATCATGCAAAAATGAACAACTTTTGAATTCTAACCATATTTAAATTGTGAAAAATAATATGAAGTTTTTTAAAACAAAGTGCAAAGTGTGCCTAAAAGGTGCACCTGGATACCGGAGGGTTAATATAGGATGGAGTTAAAGTTACATTTAAGATTAGTTTCTGTGGGTAGAAGTAGACAATAACTATTTTACAGTATTTAAAAACAGAATAACACCATCTTCTGCTGACAGAGTTTATTATAGACTACATTAATGTAACAGCCCAAGTGCTAAAACAGAACCATAAGTGGTCGATATCAGTGAGCTCTGACAAACTCTTACTCAGTTGGGTTGAGGTTGATCTGTATGGCAGAAAAGCAGTAGAGCAGAGTCACACTGATGACGATACAGCTCGAAGCCAAACATTTGACCTTCCCACGCAGCCTGTCCTTATTCTGGAGCATCCTAACTGCTGATTTTTATCTAAAAAAAAGGAAGAACCATGAGAAAGGCAAACAGAGGATAAATACTGTCACACTTCCTCTTATTAGGAACATGTCTGTTTATTGTTTCACATGATGGAAAGTTTGAGCCTTTGCTTTTACATATCAGACGTTATAGTTACCTCCGCCAAGGAAGTTATGTTTTTGCCAGGGTTTGTTTGTCTGTCTGTCTGTCTGTCTGTCTGTTTGTCTGTCCGTTAGTGTGCAACATAACTCAAAAAGTTATGGACAGATTTCGATGAAATTTTCTGGTCTGCGCCCCCCCCCCCCCCCCCCCCCCGTGGGCCCCCCCGCCCCCCCACCCCCGATCACCACCAAAATTTAATCATTTCTTCCTTATCCCATTTCCAACAAACCCTGAAAATTTCATCAAAATCTGTCCAGGTAATTATTTTTACCTCCGCCAAGGAGGTTATGTTTTTGCCAGGGTTTGTTTGTCTGTCTGTTTGTTTGTCTGTCCGTTAGTGTGCAACATAACTCAAAAAGTTATGGACAGATTTTGATGAAATTTTCAGGGTTTGTTGGAAATGGGATAAGGAAGAAATGATTAACTTTTGGGGGTGATCCGGAAGAAATCCTGGATTCTGGATCACTTTGAAATTTTCGTTAACATTGTGGTAAATGGGGCCAAAATTTTCGTTTCCCAATATCTCGCTTAATTATTGACCAAAACTCATGAAATTTAACTCAGGAATTGACAATGGGGTCCTCTATCACATTTCAAAGGCTGATCCGGATCTGATCCAGAAGGCGGATTTTATTTTAAAAAATAAATGAAGGATTTGTATCACCGATTATGTGGGGAATTTTTGCGCTTGACGGAGGTCTGCGCTCTCCGAGTGCTTTTCTAGTTCCACATATAATCCATTTCAACATATAAATAATCTAATAGTTAATGATTAAAGTTTCATTTTAAGAATGACAGAAAGTAATTGGATCTATCATCAGAAGAGAAAAAAAATAGGTAAAATTATATGACTGTGTAAATATTATATGAAAATTAAGTGTCAGGTGTATTATTTTAGCATTACTATTCCCATTTAAACATTACATTCTGTTCTGAGAGCTGACAGCAGTAAAAGGAGCATAAATAACTTTCTTTTAGTGATGTAAAATGCACAACACAAACTATGTACTTTCATACAAGTACTGCCATATATCTTTTATATTTTTGTACACTGCGTTGAATTTGACCACCGTCCTGAAGAAATGGTTTTGATAGTTTAAAAGGTCGCTGTGCCCTTTTTTTACTTACTTGCTCTTGTTTTTATAATAAAAATATCATCACAAGAACGATATTTCCTTCTTAGAAATATCCATCTAATTACATTCATCCTCTGCCATGCCTCGACCAGTAGTTTACACACAAATACAGGTACGTTAGGTTAACACCATGAAAATTAGATTTTATTTTAAAGACCTGAAAAAGAGCAAACAAGGAATAGAAAAAAAACAACAACTTGTCTTTCCAGACTATTACACCTTTTTTTTTTGGGGGGGGGGGGTATTTCTAACAAATAAATTGGTCAAAGAAGTAAAAATAAACTGATTGTCATAACGTTTGGAGCAAGCAGCTATTGTGGCCAATATGTTTTAATGCTGTGTGACAGAGCCAGAGATTTTAAAACCTTTTAGGGCAGTGTTTTTCAACCTTGAGGTCGGGACCCCACGTGGGCTCGTCTGGAATTCAAATGGGGTCACCTGAAATTTCTAGTAATTAGTCTAGTAGTTGATAAAAAAAAAAAAAGCAAAAACAAAAAAACTTACAAATAAAAAATATATCGTGAGTTGAGAGAGACAATCACGATACATAAAAGATCGTTGTGGTTCTAAATCCAAGCTGGACTGACTGTACATATCCTGACCAAGGAAAATCAAATTCTCACTTTGTGCAGTAACCTGGCTTTTCTGCCTCCGTCCATAATAATATATGTTATACAGACTAAATATCGTCTAAGATTAATGTTTATTTGCAACATAGTATAGCAAACTCTTACATGATCAAAAACAAATTAATTTTAGCACAAAAAATGTCTCTGTTTTGAATGTCTGGGGTCGCCAGAAATTTGTGAAGTTAAAATGGAGTCACGAACCAAAAAAAAAAACGGTATTTGAAATCACTCTGACGGGACATTTTAGAGACAATTTGACAGATTAGTGTTGCTAAATGACCCATATTTTTACTTTTAAATTCATTTTTGCTTTAGTTGGACCATAAGGTATTATCTAAAACAAGGAGCTACTTTATGTTGAAATAAATGTTAGAACAGCAATCAATTAAAGTTCGCTCTGTGACGAGACATTACTGTGTTTTGACCTTTTATTAATTTAAGAAGCATCTTTCTCTTTGTAATCAGATGTCACATATGAAACAGAAACTCTGTCAGTTAAAGCCTGGAAAACTATGGTAAATATTAATGCCCTTTATTGTTTTTTTTTATTTACAAGAAACAGACTCAAACTGAAACCAAAAACACAAATATGTGTAAAATGCATCCAGGACATTAAAAATATATTTTCATGTTTATTTTGATTGCCGAATTTCAATTTTAAATTAGGAAAATTAATTAAATATAAAGTAAAACAATCATTATGTACGGACTTTAAACATTAATTTGTATCAAACTGTCATCGGTGGGTTTGATGGTGATGATCCAAACCACAAAAGTGTAGCTTTTAGGTTCACACTCACTCAAATGAAAAATCTTAGAATAATCACAGACATCAATTAAAATATCACATTATATTTGCAGAGGAAAGAAGCTCTACACTTACCATGGATGTGTCAGTGGCAGGTCTGTTCAAGTTCCCCCAGCGATGTCAGGTGTTTCGTATCTTATCTTTTTATGGCCTTGCTTACATTATTGTTGCCTGCACGAAACTAAATGTTGGCATCTCTACGGTGACCAAATCATATTGGATATTAAACACTGCCAAAAATAACTTTTCTACCCCCTCCAGTTCTTATCTCTGTGGTTGTTGACCCAAGGTGTGGACTGAGACATCCCAGTGGACGCGTCTTTTCCTTTCAGCAGAGGACCTCATCTATCGGTTTTACCCGGGGAGCGTTAACATGTGAGAAAATAGATACTGTAAATTTAGCGTAACAAACCCATTTGGCAGAACCTTTCCCTTGAGTGGCTTTAGCAGGCTCAGAGGGTTTACAGAGTTAAACAGGGAGGGGACTTCTGCCTGAGTTATCTGGATTTCCAGCCAATATATCCGTTGATATTGGTGAGTTCAAAGTCTGATGTACTGAACTGCTCATTTTTTTCTGATTTAAATGCTTTTTCATCTGTCAAATGAATAATTCACTTTTGTGCACATAATCGAATTATGAAATGAAGTGAAATTATGAATTATGAAATGATGAGATGACATCCTGTGTTTTTACATTACTTAAAACATTTTGTAATCGCTATGAGTTCTATTTTATTTCAACCTCTAATGAACAGCACAACAGGAACACTTTTTTTCCCTTATTTCAACTATTGTTTTATTTCACATTTTATTGCATATCTTTTTGGGGTATAATAGTTTTGGATTTTTCATTATAGTTTAGTTTTATTTAGTTTTGACTTTTTTTCCCCTCAAATTCAATTATTTCTAATTCATTTTTAGAGTAGGTTTGCTAGTTTTTATTAGTTTTCGTTTTTGTTTTTCTAAATGCTTAATTTTAGTTTAGTTTTAGGGTTTGCTCAAGCAGTAACATGTGGACACACTTATATGCATGTATTCTACATATTGGAGAAGGCATTTATAAGAACTTTGACATTATGTATGACAAAATTTGGAGAGAGAACATTTTTGGGTGAAAAATGTCAAATTACTGCTTAGTAACATGTGGACTTGAAATCAAATTTTTAAGGTTTACACAAACATTCAAAACATGTGGCTCATGACAGAAATTGTTATCAAATAGGACAAAACCTTTAATTAAGTAAGTAAGTAAGTAAATAATTTTTTTTTATATAGCACTTTTCACAGATAAAATAACAAAATGCTTTACAGTTTAGAATAAAATGTTACTTAAAATAAAATAAAATAAAATAAATGTCATTCATACACCAGGATTAAAATGAGACAGTATTACAGGGAAACAGACAATAACACAATAACTCAAACCCATAAAATATCAACCCTTTTAGATATACTTAGCACCATTAAAAATGCACGGGTCAGAATAATATGTATATTTGGAGATACAGGGGTTGGACAAAATAATGGAAACACCAAACATTGTGGCATCATAGAAGGTGTTTCCATTATTTTGTCCAACCCCTGTATTTTAAATTAATTGGTTTGGGGTTACCTTCATATTAAAGAGGGAAGCATTGGTCATTAGAGAATGAATTGTGGACAAATTGTGATCAGCTTAACATGTTTATTCAGCCACTGAATACAGGTACTCAGAAATTGAAAGCGTCGTCATTCAGTATCGGGTGTGTCCACCTTTGACTTCCAAACAAGTAGTGCAGTCACGACGCATGGAACTTAGTCTCATGATCCTGTCCTGAGGGAACCGATCACTCAGACGACTGATTGTTCTGCGATAACTGTGTAGATGGCTCAGACCTGTGCATAATATACCAATGGCACATTCTCTCTGTTGTATCGTAAGTCGTGGCATTTTGAGCTGGAAAAAACATTTCAGAGTTTTCTTTGCTGCCTTTATTTCGGCTATTGACCACACCTAAAAGTTACCAGTAAAGCGTGACAATGTACAAGAGATTCGACTCGAAGTCTGGCATTAAGGAATTAGTTCAAACACCGGGAATGAAAAAAAATACAGCTGTTAACTTTGTTGCTCATTTTGTGAGCAACATAGTCAAAATAGGCACCTGAGCAAATCATTTTCTGAAAATTACACCACATGTTTGGAACGTGCACTTTTAATGGCGTTAAGTATATTATGTTCAACTATGCTGAAAATACATTTTGGTGAAAAATATTGAAAAGTCTCTGTTTTATTGACATGAGAATGTGGTAACATGTGGACAGGTTGCCATAGTAACACATGAACGACTCTTTACCATTGTATGCATCAGCCAAAATGAATCAGAAGATCATAACTTTCTGAAAGTTTCACTCAAATATTTGAATTAAAACTAACTTGAAAATTAAAAATTGGTATTTTTCTGGAAACATGTGGAAAGGGCCTTTTTAGCAACTCACCAATTTTCAAACTCATAAATATCAATAATATTCACAAAACAATGAAAATCTAATACTTGAAACTTAACAACATCTATATCCTTCCTCTTGTGTTAGGGTCGGCAGCGACCCGTTTTAAATTTTAAATGCACAAAAGAATCAGATAAAATTTGTTTATCGCATCAAGGCTTTTTGACTTTGTCAGGAACCTCTATTTCAACAAAATAAAACAAAAAAAAATCTTTTCACTAAATTTTAAAATGCTCTGGCTGAAATTATGACCTTTGTGTTGTTAGGGTCGGTTTCGACCCAGTTATAATAATACAATTATAAAGCAATAATTAGAGCCAAAACTGAAATCCTAAGTGCACTGTCAGCTGACACACTGACAGTCAGCTCCTCTCCCAATCATGTGAGCTTTAGGGGATTCTAATTTTGCCAGGTTTTCCAGTATACCTGCGGAAAAACAAAACAAACAAAGATGGTCATTTCTAGACATGTCAAGTGAATTTACTCATTTGAGTGGCCATTTGACTTGCAGATTTCACATTTACAATTTGCATCATGGAAAGAATGACAAGAAGGTTTACAGTGAGCCAAGCTCTGGATCAAATTTTTGGTGACAATGAGGGAGAGGACACAGACCAGCATAGTGATTCAGATGAACAGGTTTCTGAGGAGGAAGACAATGTGGAGTATCATCCAGAAGACTCAGACACATCTGCTGAGCCAGATGAGGAGGTTGCTGGTGCTGAAGATGCTCCTGCTGAAAGATTCAAGTCCAAAAATGGTAAGATCTTTTGGAGTTCAGTACCTCATGATGTACATGGCAGGGCAGCTGCTGGAAATGTCATCAAAATGACCCCTGGAATCACAAGGTTTGCTGTGACCAGAGTCAGTGACATCAAGACATGTTTTGAGTTATTTATGCCACTGTCACGGAAAAGAATCATCATTACTATGACGAACATTGAAGGAAAAAAAGTCCATGGCGACATGTGGAAAGACATTGATGAGGAATTCCTGGATTCTTTCATTGGTGTTCTTCTTCTTGCTGGAGTGTACAGATCCTGCAATGAGGCCACTGATAGTCTATGGGATGCATTAACGGGCAGAAATATTTTCCGGTCAACAATGTCACTTCAGACATTTCAAATGATTTCAAGAGTCCTCAGATTTGACAATAGAGAGACCAGAGCAAGATCTGACCAGCTTGCTCCATTCAAGGATGTCTGGGAGAGATGGGTGCAGCTCCTTCCGCTGATGTTCAACCCAGGGCCAGAGGTGACAGTGGATGAACGTCTTGTCCCTTTCAGAGGAAAATGCCCCTTTCGGCAATACATGCCCAGTAAGCCAGGAAAATACGGCATAAAAATCTGGGCAGCCTGTGTTGCAAAGACCAGCTATGCCTGGAATCTTTTATATTTGGCCATGCAGATCTATATTTTGTGTCATGACCTGTTCTGCTTTTCTTTTGTTTCAGTTTATATTGAAGTTCTATCGGCTGAAAATTTTTAATTTTTTTTTTGCCTTTTCTTGATGTAAATATATATGGGTCGAAATTGACCCGAACACCATAGATGTTACTTTTCTGATTAATATTAAAATGAAAAAAAAAAATAAAAAATTTATTTAAAAGATGTGTTCTACACCCCTCAGTAATAGTCAGGTAACATAACAACCTTTTATTTATTAATATGATTCTGTTGAGGTTCATTTTACCATTTTTTAAAAATTGAAATCGAGGGGTATACTGACAAAAAAAAAGGCCCAGAGGCCCACACCAAAAGTATTAAAACCAACATTTTCATGGATAAGGAAGCCTAACAAGGTAACCAAGAGATGAGAAACAAATTGGATAGTAACTTATTGTTTTTAGTGTATTTTATAGCTGATTTAATACATGGGTCAAAACCGACCCGTTAACATAACAGATGATACCAGAAAGCTAACACAAGAGGAAGGATATACTCAACAGACTGAATATATTTTCAGATTTTTTAGATATAATTTTTTAGAATCAAATTCGAGCTATGGCTATGGTGTAAAAAGTACAATCAATAAAATTGGTTGTAAATTTTTTTCTACAAGTGGTATTTTAAAAAGGATAACAGTTCCATAAAATAAAGATCTTTAGCTAAAAAATGAGCCCACTTGATAAATGATGTGTGCAAATGTACTTTTTCATGCTGATGTTCACTTTCAGTTGATCGATCCCTTTAGTTTAGTTTTAGTTTATTCATATCGTTTATCTTCCTCGCCGTTGTATTCAAATAAATCCCATACAGGACTCTGCTCCTTTCTCCTAACTTTACTCTCCATGTTTCCAGGTAGAGTGGGGATGAGAAGACGACTCTAAACCACAAGTGACATGAACTGACGGACTGTGAAGTGCTGTATGGTGCCATCAGCTAAAATTGCATGAGCAAAAAATAAATTGATTTCATATTAATCCGACATTGACAAAGACGAAAAGGAAGGGAATTTTATCCATAATTTTTATCGTTTTTTTGTTTTAGTAGTAGCGTAGTTTTATTTCAAGCGCATAGAATCATCAGATAACAAAGAACCATAAAACATGGTCAAACTAAACCTATAAATCAAACTATTAAATATTATATACTGATTTATTTTTCTGCTCTAATTTGATTTTATTTTTGTAACTCAAGGTCAGCCCTAATCATACATATCAAATGGAAGAAATAGTGCATTTTAGGCACACTTGGGAGACAGATGCTAGTCTGGTAATTTTCTTTTGTTTACATTGTACAAATTTTAGTTGGTGGCCAGAATTTTAAAGATCATGCAAAAATGAACAACTTTTGAATTCTAACCTTATTTAAATTGTGAAAAATAAAATGAAGTTTTTTAAAACGAAGTGAAAAGTGTGCCTAAAGGGCACACCCGGATACCGGAGGGTTAAATATTTACTAATTATAGTTTTTATCTATTTCAGTTAAGGAAATTGTTTTTGCAATTCTAGTTTTCATCATTTAATTCGTTTTCAGTAACAATAATAACTTTGGTTAGGGTTAGAAATAATGGATTAGATTCATGTAGTGCTTTTCTATTTATGCATGCTCAAAGCAGCCCGCCACCAAATATGCACACACATTCATACACCAGTGTGTGCAGCACTGGAGGCGAGGTGACTAGGACAGAGCAGAATTCGAACTGAATTCCGTGCAACCGAATGCAAAAAACATATGGTTTTGTTAAGTATACCCCAATGGAAAACATGTGTATACTCATATCAAGATTAAACCCTGGGGTAATATTTTCCTGTGACATGTGTGGGTTAATTTATGTCTTAATTCAACACTGAGGATTTACATACATATTGATATTCAGAGGTAGGTGTGTGTTGAAGCTGTGTTCAGTTAAATATTACACAGCTGGTCACTGGTTTATAATACACAGAGGGCAGAGTGTGTTTAAAAATGGTCTGTACTATACATTGAAATTTTGTAGCCCTGTGTTTATCTAAGTGATTTGAGTAATATGATGTGTTTGCACAGGCCGGCAGTAATACTAACCACTGTGGCCTGTGTTATGTGTACAGGTGGCACTGCAGGTAACAGTGACCTCCTGTGAAATAATACAGTATTACAATGGTTGTGGATGATTCTACTGGAGACAGTGCAAGCAGTTGAATATCATCATATTAACCCTTTCATGCATGAATTATGAGAACCTTCATCAAGATTTTTTTTCCTGAGTGTTTTTATCCCTCTTTAGGCATGAAAAAAAACAAAAAAAAAAACCCAATGTGATTGATTTTTTTTTTTTTTTTTTTTTTTTTAAATCAACCTGTTTTTCATGGAGTTACAAAAATGTCCACTCAGCTACACCATGAATTTTATTCTTGAAGCAAAGAAACATGTATTTAAAACCCAATATCATAAAGTGATATGAAAACAGTGAAATGAAACCGTGTTTAATGCAGCTAATCTGATGTTTTCTCACATTTTAACATATTCTAATACTAGTTATTACTCACTTCATGGAAATAAAATGCAAAAAATAAATATTAACAATTGATTTTCGCTCAAGAACCAATCAAGAACTGTGAAGTTACAATAATGGTATGAATTGCAGTTTATGAGATGATGCATAAGTGTCCACTGTGTTGGCTGATATGGAACTAAAACAACAAAACCCATGAACATACAAGAGTAAAGCTGTAGAGTAACTGTCCACTGTAGTGACCACTATGCATGAAAGGGTTTGTTTAAATAAATAAATAAATAAATAAATAAATAAATAAATAAGAAAAAGAAAATAAGTCTCTCAGGAAAAAAATCATGAGTTTATCTCTTACGTATATAACATCTTTTTAATTTTTTTGATTTTTTTTTTTTTAACTTCTATTTGTTCAAGTTTAATGACAACTTTACAAACAGTAAACAAACAAACAAACAAACAAACAAACATAAAAAAACCCAAAACTGTAGGTAAAATTAAATTACAATGATGCTACAAGACTGGTTTATGAAATATATGTTTGTACAACATCATTAGCACACTGAGGTACTGCATAATGTTTGCACAATAGCTCTTATCATACAGTAAAATAAAACACATAAGAATGTGAATCAAGAATGTTATTTCATTACAATCAAAGTAAAAATGAAGACAAGCAGAGAAGCAGGACAAAAAGTGATAGATATCCATCATGTTATGTATTTAAGTCCAAATTATACAGAACTCCCAAAAGTTTTCAGAAGGCTGACATTTCTGTTTAAAATATCCTTTTTTTAAATTGATTTTATGCAATATTCTAATTTTCCAAGACACTGAATTTTGGGTTTTCATTATCTGTAAGCCATAATCATCAAAATTTCAAGAAATAAGACTTGAAATATTTCACTCTATATCTAATGAGTCTGTATAATATATGGGTTTCACTTTCTGAAATGAGAGACAAAAAATATTAAACTTTTTCATGATATTCAATTTTTTTAAGTTGTACCTGTATACACCAGCTGTTATAAGTTTTAAGATCCATTACATCACAGTCTGCCAAGATTACCTCAATCCAGTTCAGCCAAAGTTTAAACAGACAGCATTCTTCTGTCCAAATCTGGTACACACATACGGTTGCCTTGTTAGAACTTGTAGAAAAGTTACTCTGGGTACTTTAAGTGGCACTGTTACTGCTGTTATGGCACCCTCAAAGTCCTGCTGTGCCAATATCTCAGCTCATTAGTCAACTCTGCAAGGATTTGGTGTCCCAGGCTGAAAAAAAAAAAAAAAAAAAACAGCTCTGCTCATCATTAAAGAATGCCTCTCAAATAAAATAGCATGGATAGACCAGACTCGTGTGTTTACTTAACAGTCAAAATATAACATTACTTTCATTACAAATACATAGCAGCCATGTCTCCAATCTTGTGTTTTATAGTTTTGAGGAAAATTAATGTTTGGAGCAAGAAGAAGATTCTTAGTTAATTATGACATAAAGCACAAAGCTTCTGTCAAGTTTTTTTGAACAGCTTGTGAAGTATGAGCTGACTTTTATGGACAAATATTTGCCCCAAGGGTCCAGTGGGTCAATATTTACCTCAGTGTCTGCTGTGCTCTTATGGCCAGCGAAGCAGCAGCAGCAAACACTGGGAGACCTGCGAAACACTGAGATGGAGCTGCAGTATGCATGTGAGTACAGTACTACAGCTAATGACGGGTGTGAGAAGTCACGTGTGTTTCCTGGTTTGGTATTATCATTGAATCCACAGGGAGTTGTGTAGTAAAGCTGCAAAGGCAAAACAGAAAGGAAGAGTGGAATACTACAAATCTGACCCCACTGAGCCACAATAAATAAAAACTGTCTCTTAATTTAACAATTTTGTACATAAACAAGAATATGAGCATTGTATGGCTTCAATAATACCAACCTATTAAGAAGAGAACTAGTGAAGGCTCAGAATCAGAATCGCTTGTCATTGAGGTAGAGCTCTCCAGTTTAGTGCAAGAAATTACAAGGCACAACAAATAATAGTACAAAGGCACACTTATTTACATTAGAACAAAAAAAAAAAAAAATAGAAGTATTGCAACAAGGAATGTTTGTAAAAAAAATATATATAGAATTAAGTAGTGCAAATAGCATGAGAGTAGTGCATATGACATTGGAACAGTGGCGGCTGCTCGTCTTTCAGACAGGGGAAGCTCATTGTCGGCTTACATCAAAAAAAAAAAAAAAAGTCAAGTTATTTAAACATACATTCGGCCCTCCATTCCTTTTTAAGAAAATGGTCAGTAACCTTATCGTACCAAGTAGGCGTCTTTTCCAGGGACTGGACCAGTGTCCTCTCTGCTTAGATTGCCTTGGCCCATTGTGTTGTGGGTGTCAGACTTCAGCCTTTTTAAACTAGAGATGCTCCTTTCACTCCGACCTAGCCGACAGTTTAACTGATTTAACTATCTACAAAACGATATTAAACTCGAACAAGAAATGATTAAGTTATGTAACTGAAACAAGAAAACGCTGAAATTATGTTAAATTGAAACAAGGAAGTACAATGAGTGGGTTTAATTTACAGTGCAAGAAATGAACAAGTAATTTCGTAGTGGTTTCCCTCTTGATTTCACAGCAGAATGCGTGACGGTATTAAACTGAATTGTGTCAGTGAAGGAGCAGATCTCAAACTAGCTGTCAATCAAACGGGGTTCAGCCTTTCGACTGATCCTCCAATCAGCACGTGGGATTCTGGCGTCCAGCCCGGCTGAGCTCCGCGCACAGCTCCATTCACCCCCAGAGACACCCGGCGTCCGGGGGCGGGACAACATCGTGGCATTTATCCAATTACCGTCCAGTTTTGAGGCAATGAAAAAAACTGTTCCATTCAGTCCCATTGAAGACCATAGACGCCCGCAGTCTACGGACAAATGCACTGAGCAGAGATCGAATGAGAAAACAGCGCAACAGGAATGTATGAGAAGTGAACAACATCGCGTTTGTTGATTTGTGATAAAGCTGATTCTGAACGAACTCATCTTTAAGATGAACGTGTTCTAACACATTTGTAGTCAATAAAATGTCAACACAACCGAACAAATTTAACCATTTAATTTTCGTTATTTTAGAGGAAGCCGGGCCTCCCTTGCAGTCTATGAGAAATCGCCACTGCATTGGAAATAGTGCAAATGACATGAGAAATATTAATATTGTAGGATAATAATATTGTGATGAGTGTGGACTTCTGCAGTGCCATATTTAGGTACAAGCTAAATAAGATAGAGCTTAGGGCCTCACAATCTGCAGGGGCCTCAAAAAAAAAAAAAGTATGTGTTGTCTTAAAATTTTAATTTTGTAAGTTAATCATGTATAATTTCGTTGACTAGACAGCTGAATTATAGGTGATATGTGGGTATGCACCGATACCACTTTTTTTCAGACCGAGTATGAGTACTTACATTTGAGTACTTGTCGATACTGAATACCGATACCAGTACTTAATAATCCCATTCCAGTTCTTAGTTCCTTTTGTAAATGTGCTTTATTGTCGTTGTCATTAGTCTGACTGGTACAAAGTGCTGCTGCTGACATTTAATGTGTTGGAATGAGCATTTCTCAATTAATCCTCCAGGGGGCGCCACTCTTAATTAACTATACTGGACAAATACCATGAAGAAGAGTAAAGTTTTTTGAGAAGAAGAAGAAAGTCAGTAATAACAAACATGGAGACGACAGCGGTAACACTAATATGATACTAATATTGCAGTGTTTTCACTGGTGAGGTTTAAAAGTGAAGCTTCAGCAGGTAGAGAAAAGAGAAATGAGTGATAAGTTTCATTTTCACTTCCACTGGTGGGGGTCTGCACCGCTCCGTACTCCCGCTGGTATTCTCATTCTGTGTACACACCTACCAGCACCTGGAAAACAGATGGAATGTACGCAGAGGATGGACAGAATGCTGTGTCCGTATCTGTCTGTGTCTGTAACGTTACTTGCAGTCAGCGTTACTTTTATCGTTGTCATTTATTTGGTTAAATCTCCACACTCTTCACACTCCCCACACATTATTCCACTTCCGTGTACCTGCTGCACTGAACTGGGAATGTCACATGGCCGAAAGTGGCATTTGTATCGGATTACTTTTACCAGTACGAGTATACACACTGAGTATTGGAGCCGATGCTGATACTCGTATCGGTATCGGTGCATCCCTAGTGATGTGTAATATTTAGTATCAGTATTCCTTGTGTAACTAACCTATAGATAATTCATGGAATTATGAGCAGAATTATCCTGGAAAAGAACAAATTTAACTCAAAGACCTGTATCAAATCATGGTAAATGGACTGAACTGATACAGCATTTTCTACACTTTAATGGTGCCCAAAGCGCTTTACAATCCCTCACATTCACCCATTCACACACACATTCATACACCAGTAGGCAGCTGCTGCCATGCAAGGCGCTGCCAGGCAGCAATTTAGGGTTCAGTGTCTTGCCCAAGGACACTTCGACATGTGGACAGTTGAAGTCAGGATTCGAACCGCCAACCCTTTGGTTAAAGGACGACCCTCTCTACCAACTGACCACAGCCGCCCATTACTTTAGTTTAGCCCTAATGTGGAAGCAATGTTACAACTATTTCTATGTCTAATGGCAACAAATTGTTAAGGAGAAAAATCATTTTCACTAAAGAGAATAAAAAATGAACTGAGAGCATCTATGTCTCCAGAAAAATTATCTGTACTTAGCATTATTTACATAGAACGCCATAAGTTGCATAGCATATCTTCTGCTTTTGCAAAATCAAGAAAGAAAATGTTTTTAGTTGTAAGTTAGAGTAGGGGGTTCCCATAGCGGGGGTCGGCAGATGCTAGCAGAGAGTCGCAAAATGATTTTCAGAATCTTCTTGATGTGGCCTCTGAGGTGATTACGACAGATCAATGACAGTGTTGTGTAGCACTTGAAAATTGGAAGTAGGATGATTATAGAGCTGCACAATATATCGTTTGAGCATTGTCATCGCGATGTACGTGTGTGCAAAAGCCACATCGCAGGTCCTGCAATGTAGGAGGCAAATGAACTCAACATGATGTCATCTAATTTCATCCTGGGTACCTGACACACACTGCGCACAGCGATCCACCAATCACAATCCTTCTGAATCAGTTTGCTGAAGCAGACCACGCCCCTGCACATGGAGTGAGTCGCTGGTAACAATATTGAAAAATGAGCAACGAACAAGAGAAAATCACCGAAAACAAAGTCTTGGTGCCAAAAAGAAAAGTTGTCAGTTATCTGGAATTATTTCAGCTACAAGAAGGATGATACTGAAACATGTGTTCTGTGTCGATAGTGCCTTACACCTGTTGCCATAGGAGACAACTAATTTGTTTGACCATTTACGTTGGCACCACACAGCTATTACGTCCTCCTGAGTATTTTTTTCATATCACAATACATATCGCAGAGTTAAAAAAATTGCAATATCGTGCAGCCCCAGAAGATTACTTTGTATGACAAAAGGAACACAGTAAGTGCTTTTGCTTTACAAGAGAGAAATTAAGAACAATGACGCCTAGACAGTAACTTAGCAATGACAAACAGGTAAGGCACTGTTGGGCCTACAAGTTTGACCATTGGTGTCACATTGATAAAAATTAACATAAAAAGACCTATAAATGTTGTAGAACAGACACATTAACACAGTGGTTTCCAACCTTTTTTGGCTCGTGACCCCATTTTAACATCACAAATTTCTGATGACCCCAGACATTCAAAATGGACACTTTTTTTTTTTTTTTTTTTTGCTAAAATTAATTTGTTTTGATCATGTAATAGTTTGTTATACTATGTTGCAAATAAATGTCAATTTTAGACAACATTTAGTCTGTATAATGTATATTATTATGTACAGAGGCAGAAAAGCCAGGTGTAGATCTAGGTTATAATAGTTTTGGATTTTTAATTATAGTTTAGTTTTAATTAGTTTTGACTTTTTCTTCTCTAATTCAGTTAGTTTTAATTAGTTTTTAGAGCAGGTTTGTTGGTTTTTATTAGTTATCATTTTTTTCTGAATGCTTAGTTTTAGTTTAATTTAGTTTAGTTTTAGTATTAGTTTTAGTTATTTCATATATTTTATCTTCCTCACCATCCTATTCAAAGAAATTAGTGAGGTGCGAATCAGCGGGTTACTCTGAACACTTTATGTGGGGGTCGGGTTAGTGTGGCTCATTGACTGAGCAGAGACACAAACACATGTACAGTGCAATGTATAAATTTCCTCTTGCAGGTTGGGGTGTGTGTGAGCCATACACAACGTCACTTACGTGAAAACAATGCGAAGATGTGCAAAGTGTGAGAGGAGATGCACAAAGCAGCCAGCAGTAAACCAGATAGAAACATATATGAACCAGCTAACCAGCAGTGAACTGCACAGAAACATATATAAACCATATGTAAACAAATATAAACCACTTATAAACATATCTAACCCAGTTCCTCAGCAGTAAACCACACCTTAGCAGATATCTCATATCTTAATCATCTCCAGTTCCATTATTAGCCAACTTTGCTTCAGTTCAGTTCAGCTAGCTGTAGCTAGTAACATCAAACGTTTTTTAACATTATAACAGGTCACATACCTCTGTAATTGGATTAGTTTTCATCCTCCTCTTTTCTCCTTTTCTAAACTGTGCAGTTCAGGGCTTGGAAGGCCTTTTCATGGTGATAAACTCTCCAGTTTTTACCTGGATGCTAGTTCAACACTGACGCTGTCATTTAGCTCTGCTCTGTCTCCGTCACTCACACACACACAGTGAGCAAAAAAAAAAAAAAAACGGCCCTACTCATCACTAAAGTAAATCCCAGACAGGACTGTGCTGCTGTGTCCCAGCTTTAGTCTGTATGTTCCAGGTAGAGTTAGGACCAGAAGACGACTGGAAACCACCAGTGACCAGACATGACAGACTGTGAAGTGCCGTATGGTGCTGCTAGCTAAAATTGCTGGAGCGAAATAAATCAATTTGATATCAATCCGATATTGACAAAGACGAAAACAAAGGGAATTTTATCTATAATTTTTATACGATTTAGTTAGTTTTGTAAGCTCACAATACAGTTTCAGTAAGTTATCATTTTTTTCTTTTAATTTGAGTTTTTATTTATTTCAGTTAACGAAAATGTTTTTTCAATTTTAGTTTTCGTCATTTCGTTCGTTTTCATTAACGATAATAACCTTGGTGTAGATTACTGCACAAAGTGAGAATTTTATTTTCCTTGGTCAGGATATGTACAGTCAGTCCAGCTTGGATTTACAAGGCTGTGAATTAATACTGAAAAAACAAGAACTCAAACTAGGAATTATGAAAGAGCTGCAGCATCTGAAACTGACCACAATGAACATTTGAAAGACAAACAGTACCACAGTGCTTCAGTTTCAGCTTCAGAGTTTGTCATGTCTGTTTTGGACTGGGATTGTTTCTCTCAACTCACCATATATTTTTATTAGTAAGTTTTATATTATTATTATTTTTTAAATTATTTATTTATTTATTTTTTAATCAATTACTAGAAATTAACCCTAACCACCCCCCCAACCCCTGCACATAAAGAAAACACACTGACTAAAGTGTCCAGTACCCACAATGCAATGTGGCAAATATGCCACAGTATTATTTAAATCGTATCATGATTGTCAGGCTGTTTTGTTCTTTTGTGTTGTTATGCTCATGTTTGGATATGCCTTTTAGTGCATGAGTCCTGTGCGGACATTTTTTTTAATCCTTCAGTCACTTCAGGGATAGTGGGGGTGGCCAGTCTCTGGCATTGTTATTTTGGGGGTTGCAAGTTTAAAAGTTTGGAAACCCCTGACTTAGAGGATTCTCCAATATTTGTGATTTTACAATATGATCTTTATTATTGAATATTATTTATAAAAATTCAAAGACAGTTTTCCATATAATTAAAAGGCATTTATATTTTAAAGCTTTCTAAGACCATCTGGTGTTATTTAAAAAGGGGGGGGCTCCTCAGGGCTTTATCTTAGGGCTTTAACAAGTTTAAATCCGGCCCTGACGTTATGGTTTACATGTGTTTTTTTTTTTTTTCACTACACCTCTATTTTCTCATTAAGCAGATGGTTGAAGAACAATTTTTTAAATGTGTATTTTTTTCAGCAATCCTTCGCCCTTTACTATTCCTGTCTGTTCTCTCTAAAATGGGCTGTTGGCATGGGAGAAGATGGAAACAAACAAGCTGTTTTTGGTTGAAGGCACAGCAGTTGTGATGACAGAACGTGGGCCAATGTTTACTCATCTTGGGAATGAAAGACTCTTCTGACTTTGCTGGGGATTTAGAAGTTAGACAACCATGTCCAAACACACACACACACACACACACACACACACACACACACACACACACACACACACACACAAAAAGCTTTTCTCATTCAATTCCTTCTCTTCGCTGTCTCTACTTCTGCCACTTTCTCCTTAATTAGTTCGTCTCTCTTGTTCTTCCCATCTATCTTTTCTAGTTTTTCTCCATTCTCTTGCTGCCTGTCCTGCTTTCACTGCAAATTTTTACTTTACAACAAATGGGATTTTATAGTATTACTTAGGGAATCTTGTGTACTCGAATGACTAACACTAGGAGAAAGTTGTGTTTCCTCAATTTTAGCCTGAAAGAAACTTATCTCTGTCATTTTAATGTAGGCATTTGATCAGAGCTCTCAGTTTGGTTTGGACATCTTCTAAATCAGATTGCCAAGACTTATGCTACTGTAATGTTCTAATTCTCTTTTGAATGTTCAGGGTGACTGGTCTGAACGTCTCTTAGAGGTTTTCATTATTTATTTATTGACATGTTTTCAGGTCTGCTGACCAACAATTTCTAGTTGGTTTTGTTGGGTGGGAGTGATTTTTAGCTTGTTTATAGCTTGTTATGACCCTGGGTCATAAGTTGTCTATTTATCGGTATATGTATGTATGTTTTCTGTTTAGTGTGTGTGTGTTCTCCCCCCGTCCTGTAGGTGTGCTGCGCCCTTTTGTGTCTGTTTGTGTTGCAGGTTGCTGATTGGTGGAACAGGATTACCCGGCCCCTTTAAAAATGGCCCTGGAGCTTCCATCCATGCTCTCTCTTGCCTTCTGCCAGCTTCTAACCCTGTGTTCGTGTGTCTTCGTGTGTCAGTCTTCGTGTGATAATTCGATTGTACATTTATGGTTGTAAATAGTTTTGTTAAATTGAACCTTTTTCTGGTAGGGGAGGTCAGCTCTTTTGTTTGTCAACGTTTTCTCCTGTTTTTGGTGAGGAAGTTAGGTTAGTTTTCTGTATTTTATTTCTTGCATTTATTTTGAGTAGGTAAGTTAGTTTGAATGGTAAAAGAAGATATTTTGTTTGTTGTTTTAGCTGCTCCCTCCCCTAACCCTTCCTCAGTTGCTGAGAAAAATACTAATAATAACTATTGTGAATTTTTAGTTTTGACTGACGTGTGTGCTTGGGAGCTGGGAGGGGACAAAGTTGAGCACATTATGTTCGCCCTGGTAAACCCCTAGGCCGGGGCGTAACAAGCTAAGTGTCTATTTCATAGGTTGTATTAGTCAACCAGTGCTGCACAACATGACAGTGTTTCCATGTTCACTACACATGTGATGCCACTGAAAAGCAGAGAAACTCTTGGTTTTAACTGAGACGATTTTAGTAAAGAGTGATCCTTTAAATACTGTTAATTCATTTGAAATACATTCATTTGATTTTTGCACAAAATAGTAGATTTTAAAATAATAGCATAAAATTGTACTGTAGTTGTATGTAGTTGTAGTGACAGACAAAGCAGCATCACTGCTCATAAAAATATGACACTGTGCATCTACATCTGTACATTTAGATAAATAACAGCATTTTGCTTATTTAAGTTATATAATTGTACATTTGTTTGCTTGAAGAATAAAAAAGGCCAAGTAGTCGAACTTTTAATTGTGTTTGTGCTTCTCAAAGTCCTGAAAGAAAAAGGCACAGACTAAGATGATTTTATTTTGTGTTGAATAAATAATAACAGCTTGTATTACAGACCTCAAAAGTTACTAAATATGAGCCTCATAAGTTATTGCTGTTTAATTAAGTAGGGTAGTTAGTAATACGTCTCATTGAATGTTAGAAAAAGTGTAAAAGTAATTAGAACAAATAAAATGATTAATGATCGTACTGTATACTGAAATGGCATGATCACCTCATCATCATTGACTTTCAGACTTGATTTTGGGGGTCTAAAATATTCATAGCATCCCAACAGGTACTCAGAACTCCAATGAGGTTATAGGCTATATACACACAGAGCGTGTTTCCACATAACACAGGTTAACAGCTGCTGAACACAGGGATGTTCAATAATTCAGGGGTTACACATATTCTCTCACTAGCCCACCTCCCCTGCCGCTGCGTTGGGTGGTGTTATGGCCAAAAAGCACGTTCATGACTTATTAATTCTGCAGAGAAGGATGCTGAATGATGAATCATGGAGGGAAATAGAAAGTATTTGGGCTCATTATGAAGGTCAGAATTGTAAATATTGAATTATGTGTATGTTTGCTCATTAAGACTGGGTTTGTTTGAAAGTTTTCCGTAAGTTAACTCAGGTCTTCAAGTTACTTTAGAAATGTTTTAGGGTTATTTTTCTGTCATAATGTTGTATTCCCTAAAAAGACACCGTAAAACACCTTGGTTTTGAAACACAGAAAGAGACATTCAGACTCATCGTGTTATAAGATCTATCAAAGTGGAGGAGGAAAAAGTACACACATTCTTTTCTCAAGTAGAACAACAAATACTTCTGTAAAGAAATAGATAGATAGATAGATAGATAGATAGATAGATAGATAGATAGATAGATAGATAGATAGATAGATAGATAGATAGATAGATAGTTAGATAACTGGTTTTTCTTTATTTTCATGACTATTTACATTGTAGATTCTCACTGAAGGCATCAAAACTATGAATGAACACATGGAATTATGGAGTTACAAAAGTGTGATGTAACTCAAAGCATGTTTTATATTTTAGATTCTACAAAATAGCCACATTTTGCTTTTATTCTTGATGAGCTTCATGAGGTAGTCACCTAAAATGGTTTCCAACAGTCTTGAAGGAGTTCCCAGTGATGCTGAGCACTTGTCATCTGCGGTCCATCTCATGTCATTTAAATGAGAAGGTGAGTCCTGGTAGTGTAGATGGATGGATGGATGGATGGATGGATGGATGGATGGATGGATGGATGGATGGATGGATGGATGGATGGATGGATGGATGGATGGATGGATGGATGGATGGATGGATGGATGGATGGATAGATAGATAGATAGATAGATAGATAGATAGATAGATAGATAGATAGATAGATAGATAGATAGATAGATAGATAGATAGATAGATAGATAGATAGATAGGGTATGTATTCTACCTAACACATATATCATAGAACCCTCCGAGGACAGAAGTGTTCTGGTGCTTTTACCTCCTAAACACCCCAACACAGATACTCCTCCTCCCCTCCCACTCAAAGAATTGTGCTATCTGATTGCTCGAGGGACAAAAGACTTCATATATGTGGTCTTTGAGCAGCTCAGTCAGCGCAGTCTGTCGCTGACGGTGCTCCTCTGCTGGTTGAAGACACAGCGCAGTGGGTGGTTGGCATTGTTCATGATTACCCTGAGTCTGGACAGTGTTCTCTGCTCTGTCACCTCCCCTACAGAGTCCATCTGAAGGCCCACCACAGAGCCTGCCTTCTTGACGATCTTGTTCAGAGTTCCTCTTGCCACCACTTTTAACGCGTTTTAACACAAAATTTAAATGTTAATTTCACTATCTTTGCCATAAACCATAGATCAAAAATGTAATTTGTCTCTCACCATTGACAGCAGTTCATTTATTTCCTGAAGTTATTTAGAAATTGTCCATGGAGTCAAACCCTGAAGGAATAACTGAGCCTTTGACACAAAGATAAAACAAGGAAACACTAATGGGGGACAGTCTCTTAATCCCATCATTATTTTGGCTGAAACTGTATATTTACTGTATATTTTTCTAGCCAGGGAATCACTACCAGGGACCCATGTGGATTTATTCAAAGTGGAAAATTCTTCTGTTTAACTTTGCCCTTTTAACTCAAATCTTGCTACGTATATCACTTCCCTCGTCGTGGTTTTATGGATAATGATAGAAGAAATACAACAGGAAACATTTCAGAATGACAGGGGCTGTGCAATAAAGCTTTCCAACTGGAATCAAACCAGGGATATTTTGCTTAAAGGGTAAGCATTTTAGGCCATAAGAAAGATCCCACACAGACATTTTCAGGGGCTGTGGGTACGTAGTTTATGGGCCAAGTTGTGAAAGAATAAAGTTTGCGTCTTGTCAGCACTATTCTTGTCACTCTTTAGTGAGGGTCAGGGCAGCAGTAAAGACACTTAAGCTGGCAATAAAACATGTTGAATGTAGCTTTCTTTATAAGGGAGCAGCAGCAGGAGGCTTTGCAATTATTGCAATGCCAAAACAGAAGGAGTCCGAGCCTGAGGAAAGGTGTAACAGAGGAAACTACAACCATTATACACAGGTCTACATGTTGTTAATCATCAGTTTAAGGCGAGGGTCAAGTTTGGTTAGTGCTTAGGGTTATGGTTAGACATTTTTAATTTGTGCATAAAATGTTGGAATGCAGAAACATTGAAAAAACCTTGAAATATCTCAGTGCCCTTTTTACCCTCAGCCCTCACTGCAGGGTATTTTCATCAGTTCGTCGTCTGTCCGTAGGTGCAAAAACTTTGGAGTGGACTGAAGGCTGAGGGTTTTCAATTGTGGGCACGTTATGTTTAATGCTTGAAAGAGGTAAAAAAAAAAAAAAAAATGGAGTGAATAATTGCATGTCTCTCCTGATCAGGATTAGTAAAGAGACTGCAGCATTCACTGAATTAATAAAGAAAAAAAGATAGAAACAGCAACAAATGTATGAATAGGCACAGAAAATTTTTTAATTTGGTTTGACAAATGAAGACTTTACAAAAATGTGATTCAAAAAACTTACAGGTCACCCCTTAGGTATAAATAAGCTCACATGGCTTTCATTTCACAAAATATCTATCCATAATACAACACAAATATGATTAAACAAAATGTCATTACATTGTACTACTTGTATTTTGCAATGACAATAAACCTGATTCTATTCTGTTCTATTCTATTCTATTCTATTCTATTCTATTCTATTCTATTCTATTCTATTCTTTTCAGTATAGCCTCAGAGGAGCCAGCATTTTTTAAAAAAGACTCAGTCAGTAGTGTGTAAATTTGGTCCCTTTTTGAGATGATACTTCTTATATTCTAATGTCCACCTAAAATCCCCCTCAGCTTGGATTGAGAGTCCCATATCATATTAACTGTAATTTAGGCAATATTAATACAACGCTAATATTACTACAAGTTAAAGCAATACAACAGTACATAAACTAAAGATACAAAACACCTACTGCAGCTCAGTTTTGTCATAGAAGATTGTCCGGAGTCAACAGACCAGTGACAGACTGATGTTCTTGTTATAGTGGCTTAAGGGTCCCATCAAGCAAAAGTGAACATCAACATGAAAAAGTACATTTGCACACATCATTTATCAAGTGGGTTCATTTTTTAGCTAAAGATCTCTATTTTATGGAACTGTTATCCTTTTTAAAATATCACTTGTAGAAAAAAAAGTTACAATCGATTTTATCTATTGTACTTTTAACACCATAGCCATGCCTCACATAAAAATATAGCTTGAATTTGATGCTAAAGATGAGGCTATATCTAAAAAATGTGAAAATTTATTCAATTTGTCACATTTAAAAAGACTTTCTGTGAACTGTTACAGAGAAATTACTCTTTATTTGTAATTTACCTATATCAGTATGGACCACCACAAGTTGTAAATAACAGTGTTAGTATTAAATACATTAAATACAGCATTGTGATTATATCTGGTTTGTTTTAAAAAATAAGTCAACATTTTGGCTGATGCATACAATGGTAAAGAGTCGTCCACGTATTACTATGGTTACTAAGGTTTTGTTCTATTTGATATCAATTTCTGTTGAGAACGGCATGTTTTAAATATTTGCGTGAAGCTTAAAAAATTGATGTCTGTTTCAAGTCCACATGTTGCCGAGCAAGTAATTTGGCATTTTTCACCAAAAAATTTAATCTCCCCAAATTTTGTTATATGTAATGTTAACCCTTTCACGCAAGAATTATGAGAACCTTAATCAAGATTTTTTTTCCCCTGTGTTTTTATTCCTCTGTAGGCATGAAAAAAAAGTGATTTAATCTTTTTAAATGAATCTATTTTTCATGGAGTTACAAAAAGGTCCACTCAGCTGGACATCATGTGTTTAATTTTAGAAGCAAAGAAACATGTATTTACTGATAGACTGTGTGAAAACTATGAGATAAAAACATTTTTATTGCTGCTAATCTGATGTTTTCTCACATTTTAACAATACCTGCATGGAGATAATATGCAAAAAAAACAAAAAACTCTGTTTAAAAAAAAAAAAAGAAAAGTGTTAATTACAGTTTAATAACAATTAGCATTTTTTTTGACAATCAAGCATGTTACTGAAGATCAGGTTTATCTAAAACAGCAAATTTACAGTAATGGTATGAATTACAGTGTATGGGATGATACATAAGCGTCCATTGTGCTGGCTGATAAGGAACTAAAACAACAAAATCCACATAAGAGAACACTTTTGAACAGCTGTCCACTATGGTGACCACTATGCATGAAAGGGTTAAAGTACTTATAAATACCTACTCAAATATGTATAATACATGCATATAAGTTACTCTGCTTACATGACAGAGACTGTTTAACATGAAATGTGTTCACGTGTTACCGCTTGATCGGACCATTAAATAGACCATTAACTTTGGCTAACAGCAAAGTGAAAACTACAATACACCCACAAACAAGACACAACACACAGACCCAGTGCTGGGAACAAAGTTATGAAACAGGTCCACCGTGTTACATCTACATTTATGATAATGATAAATCATAGTGGACAGAAGCATGCAGAAAGTCCCATTTTCTTTTGCTGATTTTGTAAAAATTTGCAAAACATTTGGATAGAAACTGGCCTGGGTGAAGGGGATGCTGGGTAGTAGCCTCATATGTATGCATGGTTTGCACAGTCTGACCACTCATATTTTCATGACACTGGGGTGCCAACTGCCCATACTTTCATTTCCCTTTGGGCTAACATAAAACTTAAAGGAAAACCAAAAGTCTGAATGAGATTATTGTTGGTGACCCCTGTCTGGCCTGGCTGCTCATAAGGTCTTGTCATGAGGATGTTTTGCTTCCTTTTCTGTTCACTGATGGTCTCACCACGGCATACATTAGCTGTCAGTCAATTTCATAACAATACTGTGTGTGTGTGTGTGTGTGTGTGTGTGTAGGTGTGTGTGTGTGGGTGAAGAGACAGCTGCTTAAGCCATTTAACACAATACACTACAATACACAAATATTATTAGAATAGAATAGAATAGAATAACTTTTATCATCATTGTGTGTACAATCTGTCTGTCTGTCTGATAACTCAAAAAGTTATGGATGGATTTTCATGAAATTTTCATTTTCTGGCACAGATTTTCTGGCAGATTCTGGCACAAGGAACAAATGATTAAATGTTGGTGGTGATGGGGGGGGGGGACTGATCTGCCTTGGCAGAGGTCTGCACTCTCAGAGTGCTTTTCTAGTTTATTTATTCATTTATTAGGGACAGTGCATATTATTGAGCATCTACAACAATTGCAGCTGTAAATATGCCAGATTGTAGCAACAGGAGTGGCAGAGACTATGTTTTCATCAGGGTTTGTCTGTTCGTCTGTTAACAAGATAACTCAAAAAGTTATGGATGGATTTTGATGAAATTTCCAGGAAATGTTGATACTGGCACAAGGAAGAAATGATTACATTTTGGTGGTAATGGGGAGGGCTGCTCTGCCTTGGTGGAGTTCTGCTCTTTTCTAGTTTCCATCTGTAGTCCCTAGGCAGGTGATAAGAAAAAGGCAAAACGTCATAAAAACACACAGAACAACACAGTGAGGACAATCTACTGATGGTCACAGGCTTGGTTTTCCTTCATCCAATGTTTAAGTTGTGATTTGAAGGAGGCATATGATTGTGAATCTCTTATATTGAGCGGTAAACTGTTCCAGTATTCAGCTGCAGTGACTGAAAGCATAGTTTGTCCAATAGTAGTGCATCTGCGTGGCACCTCACAGTCTCCTGGAGCTGTGGCCCTGGTGGCCCCGCCCACTGACAGACCAGGATTGGATAAAATCTGTCTAGGGAGGAGGGGCAAGTCCATGCAAGACTTTAAATATCAGGCAAGCATTTTTAAAATTCACAAAATTATTAAAATTAAGAAATTGATATTTATCGAAAACACTGCAGTTAATTAAATCAAATTAGGATATTTGGATATTATGATTCCATTTGCATTTATTGAGTTTTATGCCTCGTCTGCACTAACTATTGGCGGTGAAGTAGAGTGGTGGTTAGCTCTTCCTCACACAGCCTTTGTGTGTTTAGTTTGCCTGTTCTCCCCTCCACTTTTCCCACCATTAAAAACAGGTTCTTTTAGTTTCATTCTCCTGTCACTGCCCCTGAGCACGGTACTGGTGAGTACTGGAGTTGGACCCTGAGCCCCTTCAATAGCAGCCCACTACTCCTAA
Organism: Sphaeramia orbicularis; assembly: GCF_902148855.1. Taxonomy (NCBI): domain Eukaryota; kingdom Metazoa; phylum Chordata; class Actinopteri; order Kurtiformes; family Apogonidae; genus Sphaeramia; species Sphaeramia orbicularis. The sequence goes on from NC_043957.1 coordinate 33,239,240, forward strand.
TGAATGTGCTATATAATGCTAACACTAAGTACTGTGTGTGTATATTAAGATGTGTAAAAGGCAGAGATGGAATTTCCCTACGGCGATAATAAAGTGGGTTAACCTTTGATGCAGCCATTTTACAAAACAGATCATTTTCTCTATGTTGGGAACACATAAATGGTGTTTTAGGGTGCAAAAATGGAGATTTCCTCAGTTCCTTTGTAAAGATTTTTTAAGAACCATATGTATCTATGTACGCATGGAAAATTGAATAACAGGAAAAGAATAGTGTCACACTCCATTTTGCACATGTCTATTATTGCTTTGTGTAAAGAATCTGCACCTGAAAAACTAATCTGGGTTTATAACTCAGTGTGTGTAGTCTTTTTTTGTGTTATCCTGATATTTTGTAAAGGGTCAAAACATGGTATTCGAAATCTCTCTGCCAGGACATTTTAGTGACAATTTGACAGATTACCCAGATAGCAAAATCATTATGGCTTAAATCTGGCCCAAAACTGGCATGCCATTTGGCAAAGTTCTGGGCGGATGTATGGGCCCTAAATGGCCCAAAATAGGCAAGCCAAAATCAAACCAGAAGGAAGCCAAAATTCACCCAAAACTAATTGCGGACTTCCAAAATATAGCCATAATTGTCCCAGAAAAGCCCCAAATCCCCATAATCCAGCCAAAAAATAGCCAAAACTGACCCAAAGAGAGGCCAAAAGGAGGCCGAAATTCACCCAAAATTTGTGTTGATCGTGCTTTTAAAATGAAGTGGGGTTTTCTTATGGGTAAAAATTCCCGCTCTTTGTGCAGTGTTTTGGTTTTACAAAAATATGCCAAAACACAACCAAAACACATCCATATATTTCCATATAAGATGTTGCCGCTCTTTAGTCAATCTTCTGGCTTGCCATAAACATTCCATACCATCCCTATACTTGATCCCGCTCTTTGCCCAGTCTTTTGGTTAACCAGACATATGCCATAACTCAGCCATATACTGCTGGTGCCTCCATATCTATTATGGATAACCTGAATCATACCACAGTTAAGCCTAAAGGTTTTCATAATGCCAAAAGAAAGCCAAAAATGTCAAATGTATGCCATAATACTGCCAAAATATTTGCTATCTGGGTAGTGTTGCTAAATGACCCACATTTTTAGCTTACCTGCTGACAGGCCGTAAGCTATTGTTGTCATGCGGCGTCCGGCGGCGGCGTCTGTTACAAAAATTTCAATCGTCTTCTCCAAAACTACAATTCTGATTGACTTCAAACTTGGTGTGCAGCTTCTTTATGATGATGTCAACAAAAATTAGTGAAATTATTTGGATCCGGATCTGATTCTGGATTTGGTGCAACTTTGGAAAACTTCCCCATTATAAGAGATAGGAAGTAGATTGATGCAATAACTCAGTAAACATAAATGATATCAAGTTGAAATTTCTACAGTCCAGCCCTGATGGGGAGATGACCAAAACATAATGGCCACATGTTGATCAGGATCTTCTTCTTCTAATAACTAATATTAGAGTATGTTGAAATGTGAGAAAACACCAGATTAGCAGCATTAAAAAAATGTATTTCATAGTTTTTACTCAGTATATCAGTAAATACATGTTTCTTTGCTTCAAAAATTAAATGCATGATGTCCAGCTGAGTGGATATTTTTGCAACTCCATAAAAAATAGGTTCATAAAAATTTTTTCAATCACATTGTTTTTTTCACGCCTAAAGAGGAATAAAAACACTCAGGAAAAATATCTTGATTAGGGTCAAAACACAGTATACAAAATCTCTCTGAAGGGACATTTTAGAGACAATTTGACCCACATTTTTACTTTTAAATTCACTTTTGCTTTAGTTGGACCATGAGGGATTATCCAAAACAAGGAGCTACTTTATATTGAAATAAATGTTGGAATGGCAATCAATTAAACTTTGCTCTCTGACGGGACATTCCTGCGTTTTGACCCATTAAGGTTCTCATAATTCATGCATGAAAGGGTTCAATCTGATTCCTCACATAGGTGTTATGACTCACTCTGTATTTTGCTCAGAACTTTCTCAAGTGTACCACACACTCTTACTCACTGTCTTATGAGTCTCTTATGAGTTTAAATTCCAGCATTTTCACAAAACAAAATGTCACTGAATTCATTTGCATCTGAAACTACAGCATATAAATATAGCCAAAATAAAGTGTGTAGGCCTATATTTGTCCTTATTTTGAATTCATCTTGAAATACCCAGGAGCCGTTCTCTTTCATTTGTGTCCAATATTGCCTTTTTAGTTGCTCTCTGCGTCTGTTTGATCTGCTCAGAAATATCAGGGTTTTTCATATCACAATGCATCTTCATCATCCATCACTGAAGGTTGGCAGCGAAGTGTGAGCATGGCGTTTTGTGAACGTTTCAAAAAGATACAGCAAAGTGGAGTGATAAAACAATCAGCCCTTATTGATGATGAAGTTATGAATGTTCATAAATTAAGTAAAACTTTACTGACAGCACGAAACACAAACATGAAAAGCAATTCATCAGTTGTGCCGTGGTGAGTGCGTACATTCATTTTGGTCTGCCACTTCTAAAGCTGCCATAGTTGACAAAGGATTGTGTGAAAATAAACAGTAGTGTCAAGATAAAAAGGATCGCTAAACACAGGTGGAGAGATGGTTAAAAACACGGGAGGAATGTGAGGAGGAAAATGTGCTACTTTGACTCATCAAAGTGGCAGTTATTTATTTTTTTTTTTTTTAATGCAAGGTACAATTTAAACTCAATTTAGTTTCCTATTAAAAATGTAATTGCACCACCAGATGAGAAAGTGATTCAATCGAAACTTCAAAATCAAAACTAAAATGAAATGAAAGAAATTACAGCTTGTTCTTAAAATCGGAGAATAGAGTGGCTGGGCGTTTCATAAGAATACACATCATTTTCACACCAATCCAGACACCTTTCCCATTCTCTCCAAACTAATTTCTTATCATTTTCTTTAGCCAGACATCAGAGGTGTTTCTGTCATCATTATGCATTGACGGACATCTGCCAGAAACACAGAGAATAAAAGCAGCGAGGAACAAATAGCCATGGTTACCTTTATAAAAGAGAGTTATCGCAGCAAACTGTGCTGCTCTGTTCTCTTGAGCTTGTTAAAAGTTACAGAACTTGCTTCACCTTGACATGTTCACACCTGGGAATTGCAATCTCCTTCTTGTAGCAGCTCGGGACAATCAGCGCCGCAGAAGTTAGTGAAGCTGAAGTTTTCTGAACTACAGGTGCAATGTGTAATCTTCTTTTCAGACAGTGAGTCTAAGTGTTGCCGATCCATGCCAGTCACAGCTGTATTGGCTGCTCCGAGGAGCTCTGAAGTTTTCACAGCAGGTAAAAGTGTCCAGCATCTGTATATTCACACACACACACACACACACACCAGAACAAAGGAGGAACAGATAAACAACCTTCTAGAACTAAATTTATATTAGTTCATCTAGTATTTTTCCTTACAAGGCTGAGTTTAGTTCAGTTTGAATTTTTCTGTCGTGTCTGCCATGCAGTCGATGCATTATTTTCAGCCTTCAGACATACAGAGGAGTCTGTCTGGCTTTTGTATTGTATTGTAAAAGACGTCTAAGATTTTTTTTCCATTAGCTGGTAACTCGACACAAATCAGGTTATTGCAAGAAACTGGAATCACATGAAAAATAAACTCTCACACATATGCTCTGTGACTTGTACTGATGTGCAGTGTACATTTTAGCATGTTATACAGTATAAGTATACAGTATATACTACTACTACTGCTGCTGCTACTACTACTGCTGCTACTACTACTGCTGCTACTACTACTACTGCTACTGCTACTACTACTGCAGCTACTACTACTACTGCTACTAGTACTACCACTGGTACTTCTACTACTACTGCTGCCACTACTACCACTACTACTACTGCTGCTACTACTACTACTGCTACTACTACTACTGCTGCTACTACTACTACTACTGCTGCTACTACTATTACTACTACTACTACTACTGCTGCTACTACTACTACTGCTACTACTACTACTGCTGCTACTACTACTACTACTACCACTGGTACTGCTACTACTACTGCTGCTACTACTACTGCTACCACTGGTACTGCTACTACTACTGCTGCTACTACTACTACTGCTGCTACTACTATTACTACTACTACTACCACTGGTACTGCTACTACTACTGCTACTACTACTACTTCTACTGCTAGTAGTAGTAGCAGTAGAAGTAGTAGTACCGCCCCACTTTGTGATTTAGGCTGATTAGATGGGAGTATTTTTGCATAACATAACTTTTTTCAGTGCCACTTTAGCAATACTGCAAAATCCCCTCACTGTGTCTTTATTTCTGTTGCGCGTTTTGTGATTTGACAACACTGACTACTACTACCACTGGTACTGCTACGACTACTGCTGCTACTACTAGTTCTACTACTACTACTACCACTAGTACTGCTACTACTACTGCTGCTACTACTGCTACTACCACTACTTCTACTGCTACTACTACTACTGCTGCTGCTACTACTACTACTACTAATGGTACTGCTGCTGCTACTATTACTACTGGTACTGTTACTACTACTGCTACTACTACTAATGGTACTGCTGCTGCTACTACTACTGGCACTGTTACTACTACTACTGCTACTGCTAGTACTGCTACTACTACTACTACTGCTGGTACTACTACTACTACTAATGCTACTGCTGCTGCTACTAGTACTACTGGTACTGCTGCTACTGCTGGTACTACTACTACTACTACTATTACTAATACTGGTACTGCTGCTACTACTACTACTACTGCTGCTGCTGGTACTACTACTACTACTACTACTACTATTACTAATACTGGTACTGCTGCTACTACTACTACTACTGCTGCTGGTACTACTACTACTACTACTACTACTACTAACGCTACTGCTGCTGCTGCTACTACTACTACTGGTACTGTTACTACTACTACTGGTACTGGTACAACTACTACTGCTACTGCTGGTACAACTACCACTACTACTACTACTACTACTAATGCTACTGCTGCTGCTACTAGTACTACTGGTACTGCTGCTGCTACTACTACTGCTACTGCTGGTACTACTACTACTACTACTACTACTACTACTACTACTATTACTAATACTGGTACTGCTGCTACTACTACTACTACTGCTGCTGGTACTACTACTACTACTACTACTACTACTACTACTACTATTACTAATACTGGTACTGCTGCTACTACTACTACTACTGCTGCTGGTACTACTACTACTACTACTACTACTACTATTACTACTAACGCTACTACTGCTGCTGCTGCTACTACTACTACTGGTACTGTTACTACTACTACTGGTACTGGTACAACTACTACTGCTACTGCTGGTACTACTACCACTACTACTACTACTACTACTACTAATGCTACTGGTACTGCTGCTACTACTACCACTGCTGGTACTACTACTACTACTACTGCTGATACTACTACTACTACAACTACTACTACTGGTACTACTACTACTACTACTACTACTACTACAACTACTACTACTATTACTACTACTGGTACTACTACTACTACTACTACTACTACTGCTACTGCTACTACTTCTTTGAGCTGCTCCATGTATGGGTCACTACAGCAAATCCTCTGCTTCCATCTGACCCCCTTCTCCTGCATCTTCTACCTGCACGTCCCCCTTCACCACATCCATAAACCCACTCTTTGGTCTTCCTCTTTGCCTCCTGCCTGGCAGCTCCATCTTCATCATCCTTCTACCAGTATATTCTCTATCCCTCTTCTGCACATGTCCCACCCATCTCAATCTGTCTTCGTTTTGTCCCCAAAACCTCCAGTCTGAGCTGTGCCTCTGACATGCTTGTTCTTAACCCTGTCCATCCTTGCCACTCCTCCTCAGCTCTACCTCCAGTCTTTTTTATCAGTGTAGTTGGTTCTGTAGTGTATATCGCTGGCCTCACTACCGTCCACTACACCTTTCTTTTAATTCTCTTTTGTCACACATCACTCCTGACACTTTTCAACAACAATAAAAAAAAATTCAGTAAAGGAATAAAAGTATGATAATTGTAATTGCTATGATATGATATTGCTATGATTGCATAATATCACCCACAACCTGACTTCTTTCCTTTTGTGCTCACTAATGTGCTAAAAGACACATATGCAGCCTTCAGTCCAGAATCAGTACATGACAATATTATAATACATGTGATCTAATTCAAAATTGGACCAAGATTTTAAAACTGAGGGTTATGGGAACCTAATGTTTTTTGTTGTTGTACACGTAACTGCCACTAGATGCTACTGAAGGCCCATAATTAGCTCACAGGACCTTTAACTTCCCCACCAAGCAGCATGTTTGCAGCCTTACATGTGATTCGAACTTACGATATGACCTTTCATTCACAAGCTGACTTTTCCAATCTCCAGATTGCAAAGAGGCCAGTCTGGCCCGTGCAGCGAACCACAGGAATTCTGGTTAAATATAGATATTACAGGCCATCTTGTGTGTGCGCAGGTGAATTGATTGTAACAACATGAGACAGCTCCTGGTGGACAACACTCTGAAGGAAAAGCAAAGCCGGACAGCAGCAGGCAGGAAACATTTTTTGAACCTTATCTTACTTTGATTTCACACGAGGAAACCAGTCAGGATCCAACGTCGAGTTAGATTCAGTTCACCTCAGTGTTGCGAAATCACAAAACGCGCAACAGAAATAAAGACACAGTGAGGGGATTTTGCAGTATTGCTAAAGTGGAACTGAAAAAAGTTGTGTTATGCAAAAATACTCCCATCTAATCAGCCTAAATCACAAAGTGGGGCTGTACACAGAAATAAGGTACCCCATTCCTGCTAATTGAGACACTGCAGAGTCAACCTACTTACCCAAATGAAATTCTCATATCAAACATCATCACAGAAATGTTTCTGCACACAAAATCTGCTGAAAGGAGTTTAAGCGTTTCCTTGGTAACAGCAAAAACTCTCACCAACACACTAGATTTTTCAACTTCTGTCAAAACAAATCATGCAGTAGTGTAGTGTACAGATGACACTTTTTATACAATGCAGTAACAACCAAAATGTCAAGTACTTGGGGATACTAAACTAAAATCAATGGATATGTGGTCAAATGTCAAGTACCTTCACTGAAATACTGCATAATGATATAACTGTATTTTGTTTGACTATTTCCATCTTATGTAACTGTATGCTTCTCCAGCACTACATCTCAGAGGAACATGTTGCACAGTTTTTCATAGTCAAAACCATGCACCTCCAAGTATGTTGATTTTTAATGTTTGCGATACAGGATTGTGAAGAATTCTATTGTGCGTTTATTTAGAAATATATTTTGCTGATAATGTACTTTTATTTAAAGTGATACTAAACACTAAAGTATGTTTTTTGAGCTATAAAAAGAATTGTATGACTCAATTGTAATGTAACACATGAGAGCTGGTGATAATATGTATGAAAACATATGGAAATGAATGTCTTGAATAGGCTATGTGTAAAAACTCATTGAGCCTTCACACTGTTATGATGCTACAGAATAGTAGTTTAATACAAATCAAAGTATTAATACTTTAATACCAATAGGGCTGCAACTGACAATAATTTCAATAATCGATTATTCTGTAGATTATTTTAATTATTTGATTTAGACAAGTCACTAATGATAACATCCCTGTAGTGGCTTCGGGTATAGTTAGTGAGCACTAGCCCGTTACCTACAGACGTGGGTAGTAACGCGTTACATTTACTCTGTTACATTTAGTTAAATTACTTTTTACGTAAATTGTACTTTTAAGAGTACTTTTAATACGACATACTTTTTACTTTCATTTGAGTACATTTATGAAGAAGAAACACTACTTCTACTCTGTTACAATGGTGTACATTCGTTACTTTTATTTTTGGTCATTTGTTCAAGCATGAACCATTTGTTTTGTTTTGTTAGAAAGACTTCCGCCAAAAACTCACATGACTGTGTTTCACCAATCAAACGTACAGTGGTACGGAGTTAGCGGCTATGTCAAACGTACGTCACATATAGCCACTAACTCCGTACCACCAATTATTTGTATATTATGCTTTGTATTTATAAATTTATGCATTATTTTCTTAAACTTATATGTTAGATTAGATTAGATTCAACTTTATTGTCATTACTCAGTATAAATACAGGGTAACAAAATGCAGTTAGCATCCAATCAGAAGTGCAAATAGCAGAAGTGCAGTATAATACAGTTAAATATCGTATGTACAGGTAAGCAATGTTCAAATGCTTTTTCCCTTTTGACAGCTTGTTGTTTAAATTTTTGTATTGTATATTCAAATGTTGTTAATAAAGTTAGAAAAGTAAAAAAAAAAACAAAAAACCTCCGTACCACCAATCAGATGTAGCCAGGCAGTCACATGACAGCTTGGCGCCAGTTTGTCACAGGAGCAGAGTGAGCACGCTGGAGCACAAACACAGGAGTGAATGTCAGCAATGGATGAAACAACAGCTTGTGATTGGGATTTACAGGAGATAGAAGATGCGGAATACCACTCAGAGCAGGCTCATGGCATAGACCACATAGGTGGTTACCCCAGGTGTCAACAGCTGGAGGGGGCACCACTGGTAGGCACAAAAAAAAATAATAGTAATAATAATTATAGTAAATAAGGAAATACTAGCACTGATACTGTGATAATTTCTCATTAACTGCCTTAAAAACAAAGAAATAGAAAAACCAAAACAACAACAACCCCCCCTGTATTTTCTCAGGTGAACTCTTCCAGACCAGGTGCTCACTGTGTGTGCATGAGTGACACAGACAGAGCAGAGCTGAAGGACGGCTTCAGACAGGTGTTGAGCTAAGCATCCAGGTAAAGGTTGGAGAATTTATCCCCATGAAAAGGCCTTCCAAGCCCTTAACTGCACAGTTTAGAAGAGGAGAGGAGGCAGAAAAGTAATCCAGTTATAGAGGTATGTACCCTTTTATAATGTTAAAAAATGTTTGATGTTACTAGCAAAAGCTAGCTGAACTGAAATGAGACAAAGTTGGCTAATAATGCTAATGCTGATGATTAAGATATGAGATATCTGCTAAGGTGTGTGGTTTACTGCTGGTTGGCTGATTTATATATGTTTCTATCTGATTTATATATGTTTTTATCTGGTTTCCTGCTGGTTGGCTGATTTATATATGTTTCTATCTGATTTATATATGTTTCTATCTGATTTATATATGTTTCAATCTGGTTTACTGCTGGTTGGCTGTTTTTTTCCTCCATATTCAAGTTTTGTTACGTAAACGGCACACTACTTTTCGGTCAACTGAGGCTACAGGGAACATAATGTAAACCTAACATTAAAAATCTGGTCCTTCATCTGAATCCTCAACCATTCTGCCCTGTGTTTGACTCTGTTACACTACACAGCGTGCGGGTTTGCCTCAATACTATTGTGCTCAAGACCCAATGACTCAACTGCCGAATTCACTGCAAACTCTTTTAAGAATTGGTTTGGATCGATTTAATCAATTCATTGTTGCAGCACTAAATATCACTATAGAGTGCAATTCTACATCATGAAATCACTGCTAATCAGAAGTGTTCAATCCACCTGTTTTGAAGTCTGATTCTGCCAAACTTGTTTATTTTTTTTATGGGTTTTCGGAACATCGCCGTATTCAGAACCACCAGACTGACATGAGGGAAGTGATTTTGTCTCACAAATGTGCTGCTTTGAGTGGAAAATGTGTCTGCTGAGTTTTGGTCTGAAATAACATTAAAAATCCACAGTGATGCAACAACTCAGACTGTAGAGTTACTCTTTTCAGTAGGTTTATTAGGCATCAGTCCCCTTTGGAACACGGTGAAAGTATTCTAAATGGAGTGAACACTGAAATGTCAAAGACCTAAACAACTGTCAGCGACCAAAAGCATCTACCAATGTAATTTTTAAAATAACTCTTACACCACTTATTCTGTCAATGCATGTAAATAATTGACTTAAAATGCAGTTTCTTAGCTTTTCATTATCATCAGATATGACCCATTTGGATGTTCAAAGGCTCCGTAGTGAATGTGGAAACACCATCATCTTCTGCAGCACTGATTCACCAATAAAATCCATGGAGTCTGATAAATGACAGTGGTTGTAGACGCTTGTTTTTACAGTTAATGATATATTTTGCTGAAGAACTTTTTCATCAGTTTTCTAAGTTTTAACATAATATCCTTAGAATTTCCTCTGAACTTTTATGAACATCTACATGACCGGTGGGTTAAATATAGGCCAATAAGGATTTTAACTGAAAAATAAAAAATACACAGGCTAATATTATGATAAATGGGGATAAATCACCTAGGAAAGGTTAAGCCAGTGTTTTTCAACCTTGGGGTTGGGGCCCCACGTGGGGTCACCTGGAATTCAAATGGGGTTGCCTGAAATTTCTAGTAATTGATTAAAAAATAATGTACTAATAAAAAATTTATGGTGAGTTGACAGAGACAATTACAATCCATAAAAGACATGATAAACTGTGAAGCTGAAACTGAAGCACTGTGGTACTGTTTATCTTTCAAATGTTCATTGTAGTCAGTTTCAGATGCTGCAGCTCTTTCATAATTCATAGTTTGAGTTCTTGTTTGTTCAGCATTAATTGTCAGCCTTGTAAATCCAAGCTGGACTGACTGTACATATCCTGACCAAGGAAAATCAAATTCTCACTTTGTGCAGTAATCTACACCTGGCTTTTCTGCCTTCATCCAGAATAATATACATTACATAGACTAAATGTCATTTAACATTTATTTTCAACTTAGTATAGTAAATTATTACATGATCAACAACAAATTAATTTTAGGAAAAAAAAAGTCTCCATTTTGCATGTCTGGGGTCACCAGAAATGTGTGATGTTAAAATGGGGTCACGAGCCAAAAAAGGTTGGAAACCACTGGGTTAAACATATTGAAACGTTCATTTGGATAGTTCAGAATCTTTAAAGGTTACATGGATATTGAATTTTGGGAGGGCCTTTCTCCAAAACAAGTGAAATAGGTACAAAAAAACTCAAACTAATGCTTTCAGAGCCTCATCTAGTTCATATGGATCTCTCTGAACTTCTCCTGTCTCACAGTCACACTTGGATATTCACACACTGATCGCCACGCTCTGCTAGCTTTGTAAGAATTCTCAGAATCATGTGATGGGTGATGGTTTAGATTTTATTTTAATAAGGTTTCACAGAGGACTAAGGGAAGGGGGTAGTGCAGAAAAGGAAATATGCAAAGATCTCACAACAGAAGTTGGTAAATGTGTTCATCTGCCCATCACTCGTCCCCTGTGGTGTTCGTGCATCTGTGTGTTTCATCCATTAGTCACTGAGAGCTTCTTTAACGAGGTGTTCTTAATTGCCAATCTCTGTTGGGAGTTGCTTTTCCCTCTGTCTCGTCCACAGCCCCCCTGCCTCTTTTCTCATATTTTCCTCTGTTATGCTGTCCTGTCACTCTCCCCCATCCCCTCATTTATCTTTGTGTCAAATTTTGTTCATTTTTTTAATCTGTGGGTTCTCTTTTTGCTACACAGTGTCCTGATGTTGTTTTTTACCCTGTGAGTTCTGTGTGCTTGTATATATTTCTCCAGCTCTACTGACCCACAGGGAGGAAGAAATACATTTGGCTTCATCCATTGATCAGCCATAACATTGTGATCACTGACAGGAGAAGTGGTGATAATATTGATTATTTCATTACAATGCTACCTTTCACTGAGTTGGATATACTAAGCAGCAAGTGAACATTTAGTACTTGAAGCTGATGTGTTAAAAATAAAAAAATAAAAAAAAGAGTGACATAAAGACTTTGACCAGGTCCATATTGTAATGGTGATGACGGGGTCAGAACATTCCACAACTACAGGTCTTGTTGGGTGTTCCTGGTCTACGATGGTTAGTACCGACCAAAAATGGACTAAGGAAGGATATCCCAACCTCAGAACCATTGAATATCTGTGAGAGGTGTTGGACAAATAAATCTGATCTGATCCAGCTGCTAACAGGGCTGCAACTAAGGATAATTTTAATAGTTGATTAATCTGTAGATTATTTTAATAACTAATCGAGTCATCGGATAAACACGAAAGACTCAATTCTCAAAGATGGGTATTTAACCCAAAGCAATTTAGGCTTTGGGTATAGTAACTTAGCACTAGCCCGCTACCTACAGGGTGGGGAAGCAAAATGTACAATATTTTGAGGCAGGGACTGAAAGACAGTGTATGACCAATTAGTTTATTGAAAGTCATGAGAATTTATTTGCCACGAGAAAATGTACATAATAGAAAATGTTTTTATTCTATGTGTCCTCCTCCTTTCTCAATAACTGCCTTCACACGCTTCCTGAAACTTGCACAAGTGTTCCTCAAATATTCGGGTGACAACTTCTCCCATTCATCTTTAATAGTATCTTCCAGACTTTCTCGTAATAGTTTTGCTCATAGTCATTCTCTTCTTTCCATTATAAACAGCCTTTATGGACACTCCAACTATTTTTGAAATCTCCTTTAGTGTGACGAGTGCATTCAGCAAATCACACACTCTTTGACGTTTGCTTTCCTGATTACTCATATGGGCAAAAGTTTCTGAAAAGGTATGGATAATAGTGTTAGGTATGATTATGACATCAATATATGTTTGGTTTCAAAACAATTGACGTAGTGCCCGCTGAGAAAAAACAACTAAATGTTCATTGTAAATTTTGCTTCCCCACCCTGTAGACTTGTTATGGGTACAGACTAGCAAGTTATAGTCTTCAACCAGCTCCGGTTATAGGCTATCAAATTAGTGTTGTACGTATTAGTTCCAGTCAACGATAGGTAATGTTAGTCTGATGGCCTGATAAACGGAGATGGATGAAAATGTTATAATTACGACAATAGTGTCTAATAACTAGCTAGCGGGCAAAAGTAATCACGGCACGTAGGCTATCTTTTTCTCCACATTCAACTTTTATTACATAAATGGCACACTACATTTCGGCCAAATGGGGCTGCCCGGCATCTGAATCCTCAGCCATGCTGCCTTGTTTTTTCCTCTGTTACACTACACAGCGTGTGGGCATGCCTCAATACTAAACATGCTCGAGACCCAACGAATCAACTGTCTAATTTGTTGCCAACTCTTTTAAGAATTGATTTGGATCGATTTAATTGAATCGTTGCAGCACTAGCTTCTAGCGTCTTGGTCCAGATACCACAGCACACCTTCAGAAGTCTGGTGGAGTCTTGGCCTCAGGTCAGAGTTATTTTTGTGGGAAAAGGGGAATTTACGGAATATTAGACAGATGACAATAATGTTATACTCCCATAGACGCTGGATTGGTTGAGATCCGGTTGCTGCTCTTTAGATACTTTTGGTAGATTCTAATCACTTTAAACTGTGAATGAACAGCAACATCTGGAGATCCTCTGACACAGTGATTTGACGACCACTATTTCTACCTTGGCAAATTTGCTCAGATCCCAACTCTTGCCCACTTTACTGTTATTAACAAATCAACCTCAAGGGCTAAATGTTCACTTGGTGCCTAATATATCCCACCCACTGACAGGTCCCATTATAATGAGATAATTAACATTAATACCACTTTGCCTCATAATGTTTCTGTTGATTGGTGTATATTAGTGATTATGTGTGTTTCCTTATACTGCTCTTGTTGCAGATGTAAACCTGATGTGGGTTCATGTGTGTGGCCTATCTTCTCAGCAGTAAAAGTAATAGGTCCTTGTGTCCTTGATTGCAGTTTACTATGGGTGACCATGACAGGGTGTGTGTCTGTCAGTGTACGGGTCTACCAAGTGTGAACATATTTCCAGTTGGCCAGAATCAAAAGGCATGTCTGTTTGAGTCACTTTACGCTATTGTTCTGCCTGGCTGACATTCAGCTCTTGACGAGATATCCTGGAGTTTCTGCAAAGAAATGTAACCCGAGTCACTCTACAGAACCTGGATATAAAGTCGATTATGAGAACGGAAGGGAGAGAGATGGAAAGATGGTTACCTCTGGGTTGAGCTGTCAAAGGGACCTTTAGAAAGAAAGGTTTTGAATATTTTGCCTCACCTTATCTCACCACTCCTGTCTTCTCTCCTGCAGAATTATGACGGGCTCATCTATCCGGCACCTACCCAACATTCTCATTACACTTTTATCTGAACATGGCGGTGAAGGAAGCAGAATGACTTAAAAAAGAACAATCTACTTATGTAGTTGTCTCTCATTAGGGCGATTACTAGGCTCAACATTTAATGAAGCCTTACGAATGTGTGTAGAAAGTAGTATCAGCAGGACAGTCTTGATTTGTTTCAAAGTCATGGATCCTTCCTTGGTATTCTGGTCTGTCCAAGTCAGGTCTTTGTAAGGCCAGGCAAGAGTCATCTATGAATGGAACAGTCTAGTGAGTGCGGGTTGCATAATTGAAAAGGTCCTGCTCCCAATTTCGTGGTTCAGTAACGCATATATTTAGCATATTTATTAATAGATCAAAATGAAAACACAAATGAAGGTTGCAACAACAAAAACAAAACACATAAAGCCGTTCAGTCCCTAACTGAGGCGGGTTTCTGCTTATTACAAATTCCAATTCAAATGTATTGTACTGTAGTGTTAAATTTGTATTTAGTTATTACATTTTCACCAGTGTAAGTGGTTGGTAGATTATCACCCCTTTACTCAAACATATGAAATTGAATTGTAATTAATTATATGTACACATCTGAGAGATTTAGGCATAGTTTGTGTTGCTCTATAGTTGGGTAGTACCAGCTAATGTTAGTGGGCATTGTTTTTTTAACTTTCTGGCTGCTTGTCATGACTTGTGTTGGTGTAACATCTTATTTAATTTGGAGGAAGAAAGCTGTGTCATATCTATGTGTGTGCTGATGTCATCATATCAGTTGCCTCTATATATGAGTCAAGTTTGAAGTAAATTGAAACAAAATTGATGTTTTTATAGACATTTGAAATTTCGCCCATTATAAGTAAACTAGCACATTGACCTGTGGGAATCCACAGGTTCTAGCTGAGCTAAGCTTATCGGTGTAACACACAGATTAAGAAAAAACATAATGACCCTCATTTTGTTTTGTTTTGAAATCAAAAGTAACAGAAAAGAATGCATTCATAGTTACCTGATATATGGTTTGAAAGGGCTTTAAATTATTACTGTATGACTTTGTCACAGTCACATGACTTGATGACATGACTAATCTTACGGTAACACACAGGTTAGGAAGAAATAGAATGGCCACATTTGTTTTGTATTGACATCAACATGGACAAGAGACTTTTACGCAGGACTGCACTTGAGGGTTTGTGAATTTACTATTCCCGGTAGCACTTAAGGGGTTATTGTAATTTTAAAAAGTATTAACTCCAAAAATACTGGTTGTATCAATATGCAGTTTTCGCCACTCTGATCCTTGACCCCAAATACATTAGTACTCCAAAAGTCACAGGGTAGCTTTGTCAAGTTTTTCAGTTATAAAGCTGATACACACAAACACACACACACACACACAGAGGTCACTTGGCTTTTATAATATAGATGGGAGAAAAAAAGATTAAAAAAAAAAAAAAAAGAATGCAATAAAAATTTGAACTTTGACCTCCTTTTCCTAAAATGTAATCACATCTATTCTGGGTCACTGGCAATCTATAAACCCAATTTGGTATGAATTCAGCCAATAGTTTTGCTGCTACAGACATTTGAAATTTCATCCATTATAAGTAAACTAGCTCGTTGACCTGTGGGGATCCATGGGTTCTAGATGTGGTAGTGTTTATGCTGTTGTGATTTGTGCATGCTGTACCGGATTTGTCCAACAGTCACTGCCAAAGCGTTGTGAGTACAGCAACGTGATTGTAAGGCTGTTGTATTCCAGAATTACTAATACCTCCCAAAATATTGGTCCTATCAACTTGCTGTTTTCACTAGTCTCTTCCTTGACCAAAAATACATAAGTATGCCAAACTGCAGCAGTCAGCTCTGTCTGGCTTTTGTGTGATTTTGTATGTACACATACACGCATGTACACACGCACAGATACAGATGTCACTTGGCTCTTATACTGTAGATTGGGAAAGACAGATTTTTAAAAATTATTTAAAAAAATTGAACTTTGACTTTTTTTCCCCAAGATATAATCAGATCTATTCTGGGTCACTGGCAAGCTATAAACTTATTTTTTGATGAATTTAATCAATAGTTTTGCTGCTAGAGTGTTTACAATCAAAGAAACAAACAAACCGAATGGGTTGGGTAATAAGTGACTGCCATATATTAGTTCCATATATAGTACTTCAGTATTTATGTGACATTGCATCACCACTGTGCACTACTTTACTTGTACCCCAGGAATTTTGGCTTACATGAGGTTAAAATGACAGCGACAGTAATATTCAGTAGCCTATTTATAAATAAATTTTCAGAGGTTCCACTATAACAAGAAACATTAATCAGGAGAACTGATTTAACCCAAATGTAGACATCTTGAAATCCAATTTGAAACATTGCTCTTTTTTATGCTTATGATATAGTGTTATGTTAATGGGACCTTTAAATAACTTGACTTTGCATTTTCATGTTAATAATTTGTCAAGTGTTAAGACTGAAATCTATTTTGATCTACAGGAATAATAATGATTCTAATTCAATAGTAGTTTAATGCCATTCTAGTCTACTGGAAAAACTCTGATGTTTAGTTTTCTCCTGGGATAGCAGCATACTTAAAATATTATATTTCAATTAAAAAATGCTGATTTTAAATGTTCTGTTTTCATATGATTGTTTCTCTTTCCACATTTGGCAGCTTTGTAGCTGCAGCTTCAGTTAATTTGCCAAGTCAAGGTCAGTGATACTGGCTGGAACTTGACCAAAAACAGGGTTCAAATACTCTTCAAACATCAATGCTGTACATTTCAGACAGAGGCTTAATGGATAATGAGCACGCCAGCATTTCTAGCTGTCTGTCTTTGTTCCTTAAGTTGTGTAGATTTTGTGCAGAGATCTGTCTGGATGTCAGAGGCTGGAAAAGATAACCGCTCCACCCAGGGCATTGATCATTTGGATAAAGTGACCTGCTGAAGGGCTTTTTTCTCCCACAGCCATGTTTGTTATAAGTTTTGTTGGGTTTTTTTGTCTCCCCTGGCATTTTTTTTTTTACTTTGAGCTACTGGTGGTGACCTTTGACTTGACTTTTTCTTTGATATCCAAATGGAAGCTCCATCCTTTCATACCCCTTTCCCTTTATGTCTCTCTATAAGCGTAAATACTAAGCCAGAATTAGTTTGTGTTTTTGTTTGTTTGTTTTTTTAAATCATGGTAAATAATAGGGCAGCAGAAACATTTGAAGCTCAAAGCTATACTCCCGCTATGAGGCTTGAGACAAAATCCAAATCACTGTTTTTTGCACCACATGAGTGATGCACTGTTGCTTGTCCCAAAGTACGTGTTTTTGAGAATTTAATTTTTTTGGTAAAATTCTAAGTAATCACATTAAGTAGTAATAAATCCTATATGGAGTTCAAACTTACTTGTTTAAGCAAGTAGACAGACAGACAGACAGACAGACAGATAGATAGATAGATAGACCGACATAAACAACACAACACCAGTGACAAAAACAACACCATCTCTTTTATATTCACATGCTGTGAATATTCATTCTTTAATATGCACAGTTCCATATGGCTTGAGAATACTCATGTTGATGGCATATAGATGAGCATAAATAAAAGACATAGGAAAATACCATCATTATCATTAGGACTTTATCTGTACTTCATCATCTTCACATCATCATCCCTTTCTTTAATGTTGTGTTGCCCCATTTTCCTTTTCTCTCTTGCAAATTCAACAAATAGAATAGAATTATATATATATATATATATATATATATACGAGAGAATAAAAATAAACTAATGTTGTCAAACTTAAGTCACAGTATCTTGAGAATCAGTTTTATTATTCATATAAGAGACTATTTATACTGTTTCCCCCTTAAAAATGCTTGAAGAGAGGTCAATATGTAGTAGCACAGATACTGAAGTGAATGATGAAGAACAAAGGGATCTGCACGGGTTTTTATTTGCTAAAAAAAGTGCATGTTGTTAAAATGCATGACATCAAATGCAAAGTGGAAGGGGAGGAGGGCAAACACATACAACCAACAGCCCTCCTGCATAAAGTTAATCTAATATGTAGCACAAACTTATGTGACTGGAATAATTTAAGGATGCTTTAATCACACAGACTTCAGAAACGGAGAAAATAAAAGCAAAAACAAAAATAACACCAAAAGAGATAGGAAATTTATAAACCTCTTAGCAATTAATTAATTTTCAGCTTTGTCCTCCTCCATTTATGTTTCTTGCCTGGCCCGTACTTCCATTGTTTTGCCCTGAAATGGCATTTGATAAGTTCATGGCTTTTCTCCCCTTGTTGTGAACATGCTGTCAGCTCCTAACCATAATTAAAGTATAACTCTAGCCCTGCTCTGTGTTGAACTCACCCTCTGCATGCTTCTGAAAATGGCTATCAGTGAATCTCCAGATGTGGATGTGAGGCAGGAGTAATTCAGGGACATCTGTTTGACAGAGAATGGTAAATAGACTGCACTTATATAGTGCTTTTCCACACCTTCATGGTGCCCAAAGCGCTTTACAAAACCTCACATTCACCTATTCACACACACACTCGTGGGGCTGCCGCCATGCAAGGCACTGCCAGGCACTACTGGGAGTAATTTAGGGTTCAGTGTCTTGCCCAAGGACACTTCGACATGTGGACAGTCGGAGCCACCACCGACCCTTCAATCACTAACAGAGCCACAGCCGCCCTGAGAATCACAGGACACTTAAGCAGAACAATATGAGCCTGGAAGGGTGAGTTCTTATACTGGTTTTACCACCTCATAAAGGGACGCCTATGATTGCTACATTTAGGGCCTGAAGATTGCAAATAACGGGCACAAATGTGCTTGTTCGCGCTAAAAAATGCACGTGCTATTGATTTGCGTGTCACAGGTGATCAACAAAGTTTGCCTGTGCAAATGACAACAAGCGCGAAGTCTTGGAGTCCGCCCTATTTAAATGAGGATTTCGCATGCACTACTGGTTGTCGTCATGGAGACAGTGTAAAAACTGCTTTGGGATACGCCAGCACTAATGAATATGAAGTTGCTCTTTTTCCACGCAGAGGTGTTCTTCTCTATGTTGGCAAAAAGATCACCTCTAACACAACGCAAAACCATCAACACATCTATCCAGAAAGGTGGAATCCCAGCCTTTTTGGGCTGTCTGGAACACACCTCCATGATCAGCCATTTGATTCAAGAAGCAAACCAGAAGAGAGGCCCCATCTTGTTCGTTATGGGAATGAACCTACTGATATCTGCAGCAGAGGGCATTACCTGGGGCCCTAAATTGGAGTCGGGCATTTTCCAGCTAGTGCTGTGAGCATTCATGGACGACATCACAATAACTACTGGGACTCACATCCAACCAAGAACTCCTCTGGGGGGCCATGAGGCGTTTCCCATCCAGCTGAGAGATATTATTCCTCCACATGTCGTTGGTCTGTCCCAGGGTCTCCTCCCGGTTGGACATGCATGAAACACCAGAGGCATCCAGGAGATGTCCAACCTCATCACATTCAGTTAATGGAATGGAGTAGTGGCTCTATCCTGAGCTCCTCCTGATGACTGAATGTCCTCACCCTTTTATATTATACCCTATTATATCTCTATAGACCATTTATGTTCAATTTACATATGTATAGGTACGTCTGTTTCAAATGTTGTAAAGTCTCGCTGCCTTTATACTTCCTTGGGGTGGCCATGGCTTAGAAGGTAGAGCAGGTTATCCAATAACTGGAATGTTGGTTTGAATCCCACTCTGTCCTAGTCATGTGCCATTGTGTCCTTGGGCAAGACACTTGACTTACTTTGCCTCCAGTGTCACCCACACTGGTGTGTGAATGCGTGTGAATGTTTGGTGGTGGTCAGAGCATCCACGCTTCTGTTAGCCTGCCCCAGGGCAGCTGTGGCTACACATGTAGTTTACCACCACCAGAGTGTGAATGTGAGAGTGAATCAATAATGGATTAATAATGTAAAGCGCTTTGGGTGCCTTAAAAAGCACTATAGAAATCCAGTCAGCTATTATTATTCCTTGTGTCTGTTGCCATTGGAATGAGTGTTTGTCAGTCAATCCACCAGAGGGGTTGCCCTACATTCGCATACTTGCCAAATACGAAGAAGAGTAGAGTTTTTTCAGAGAGAAGAAAGAAAGTCAATTATAACAAACATGGAGATGATGGAGGAAGTCTTACTAATGTCGATACTGACAAAGGTTAGTTGTTGTAAAAATGTTGGTAGTTTTCCAATAACTCACACAGTCACTCTTTGAAAAGTTCCACCATTCCTGGAAATTATGCTCTTCAAATCTCAACACTGCCCCCACATTTCCTGGCGGTACTGCTCCATATTCTGGGTTTGGGTATGCATCCACAAGCTCCAGAGGACGGACAGAAATATGGACGTAATGGACACAGTGGACAGACAGAATGCTCTGTCCCAGGGGTGGACTGGCCATCAGGAGTACCAGGGGCCTCATGTATAAAGCGTGCGTATGCACAAAAACCTGGCGTACGCCCTTTTCCACGCTCACGTTCAGATGTATAAAGAGTGAAATGACCATGAAAATGTGCAGTCCCTCACGCCAAGTCCATAGCTGGCGTACGCACGTTTCTAGTGCTTTGGAACCTTTGGCGACACTTAGAGGTGACACTGGGAAACTGTTAATAATGTGAAAAGGTCACTCCTCCGATTGATGGGCACATCGGAGATACACAGAAGAACAGTGAAAACACCGACATGTCATCCTACTTTCAGAGGAGCACATCCACCACCAGAACCAGAACCAACCAGACCAACCCTGGACCCATCAGTGCCAATCCTGCCCAGGAGGACATTAAGCAACAACCATAGAAAGAGACAAGGACATAAAATTCATTGGTTGATAAATATAGTGTTCATGTCTGTGAGAACATTTATTAGTCGGTCCAGTTGCTCATTGACTCCGCCAATTGTCCTCACGATGTCCTCTTGTGACTCGGGTCAGTACAGACCCATGTCGGTCGGACGGGCATCAGCGGACCGGAGGACCGGTGTTAGTCAACAGGAAGCCTCTGTGACAGGAGGGTGATACTGGGTCTGACCGTCTTCTGTCTCACTTTTTGAAATTAATAATTTGAGTGATTAAACAGGAGTCAAAGTCTTTGATTTCCTCTTTGATATCCTGACACGATCACACATGAACCTTTATCTTGTTTGGCTGTGATCAGACTGTTGTATGACCCATAGAATAAACTAATGTGTGACTGACACAAATACTAAATATATATTTATCTTGGGGGTGATCCGCATCAGCCCTGTAAGAAAAGTGTCACAATATCGGCGACTCTTTCCTCAAACAGTCTCAGTTCATCTCTTTTCTCCTTCCGCCTGTTTTGGCCTCCGCTTCGCGTCCACCTTGACGTCATCGTCTGATCACGCAGACAGGGGAATCCCAGAGGGAATCCCACCTGCGGACCCCGTTTATGCTGATTTGCATATTTAAATGTGGGCGTGGAGAGGGAGGAGTCAGGTACTCCAACATATGCGCTCAATTCCTCGCTGATTGGGATGTATAAAGGACGTGTACGTGGATTCAGGCGTACGCACAGTTTTATACATCTGGATTTTTTTGTGCGTTTGGACTTTTCTGGATTTGGGCGTACGCCAGGTTTCAGTATGAAATCCACGCAAGTGTTTATACATGAGGCCCCAGGAGTTTTCCCAGTGGGCTGCTGGGTCAGTGGGCCGGTGAGAGACAGAAAAAAAAAAAAAAAAACTGCCGTTGCCAATGTCAGATCAGGGATACTCAATAGGTAGTCTGTGGGCCAGAACTAGTCCACCAATCAAATTGGACGGGCCCACGGCCCCTCAACCCACAAATTTTAAACAAATAGTTTAACAGCCGTTAAACCAGGTGTCTCCAACATGTCACTTGCGAGCTACCGGTAGCTAATGAGGCCCTTTCCAGTAGCTCGCCAAGGGGTCAATAATATAACAACACAAAGTTGGGAGGTCTAAATTTCCACCCAATCAAAATTACAAATGTTCTGTCCCCCTCCCAAGATGAAATGGTCAACTAGCTGTCAATCAAACTTTTGTGCTGGTTTGCTGTCTGTCATTGGTAGTGGAGCTGCAGGAAGAGGGTGTGTATTGTCAAATTCTGTTTTTACCTCCGCCAGGAGGTATTGTGATCACTTTGCTTTGTGTGTTTGTTTGTTTGTTTGTTAGCAACTTTATGGAAAAACTATTAAAACCATCTTTACCAAATTTTACCCACAGATAGGCCTAGGCCCTGGGACGAACTCATTAAATTTTGGGCCAAGTCGGCCAAAGTTCAAGGTCACAGCAAGGTCACAAAATCTCAAATTTTCCTATCTCTCATCATTGAGCAATTTTCGAAAATTCATAAAAAAATCAAAACGACTCTGATTATCCTCCAATTTGATACACCCATAGCTTATAACAATATCTTGTATCTGGTACAAAGTTGTCCACATCCACTGTGGAATGTGGACTTTGTAGACATTTCAATTTAACATTGAAAATCCCATTTATGACACATTTTTCATTAAAACTCAACAAATATTGATTGGAATTTAATATAATTTGACATACACATGACTGGTGCCAAGCTTCAACTTTTTCTGCTGTATGGAACAACCTTGAAACGGTTTAATTTAAAAAGAAATAGTCGATCCACACTTGCACACTGTTTGGGGTGCTTGGCAGAAGTTTGCATTCTCTGAACACTTGTTTCCTCCAAATTTTACCTCCTGCAGTTTTAAGGTGCATACAAGATGGGTTAGAATAAACCCTGCAAATCATACTATCACTGTTATGTACACCACAGGGTTTTTTTCCCATCATTGTTTTGAAATGTAATTTTACCTTTCTGAGTGGATTTTGGTCTCCACCATATGTATCTTGATAAATGTTTTCACCTTTTCCTCTAAACTGTGCCATTAACTAGCATCTTGTTACTGGGGAGAAATTTCCTCATCACTCTAACCTTGTGAGGCCACTGGGGCTTATAAAGATACACCACCTACACACACAGAGACACACACACACACACATACACCTAATCTGTCTCAGTCTCTTAATTGTTTTTTTCTCCCCTTGTACTCTCTGTTCTTCCAATCACTCTGTCCAACACTACATCTACTTTAGACAATTAGTACTGACTGCAGCGCAGTAAAAGAGTAGTCCAGTAAAACTCTGCAGGTGCACACACATTCAGGGTTTTGGTCGTATGCAGTGCGGGAGGACAAGCGCATCAGCTATCTGCCAACCTACTGAGAAGCACTGTAAACACCTCCCCTCCCCTCCACACTATGTCTAGATAACTGCCACAGAGTGCAGGCATGTACAGTTTTCCTTAATGAACTCCCATCCCCCTGTAATCTCCCCCTTCTCCCCAAATCCTTACCCTTGTTCATCTTTTCCTTTTTACTCTCTTTTATTGTCATCTGTCTTTTTTTGGGTCATTTTTAACTGTGTCGTAGTCTAGAATCCTCCATTTCACTGGCCTCCTCATCCCCTTATTCATCATCTTCTTCTCCCTTTAATCTGTCTCCTCATGTCTCCTCTCTCTTCGTCTCCTCTTTATCTTCCTTTTCCCCTACTGCTCACTTCATTTCAGGTCTATACCTCCCCTGTCTTCACTATCTCCAAGAGCATATGATACTATTGATCAACCAAAAGAGCCAATAGTCTCTGATTGGATTGATTGGACACCACATTTTTATAGATTACTCATTCTCTCTGTCTGTCTACATCTAATTCAGGCAATTTCCACTAAATCGACAAAGTTAACTTCTTAATAGATCCCCCACTGGACTATCACTATCTGTAATTTTTGCTTCTGCTCCACATTTGCTCCTTAACCTAGTTATTTCTTCATTTTTGTACTTTTATGATTACTCTCTGTGCTCATTATTCATTTTTTTATTGCTTTATGCATATGTATTTTTTTTTTATTGCTCTCAAAGGTAACTTTAAACGTTTATTAGGAAAAGTGCTTGTACGTTAGGACATTTTATCAAGTAATTATTATCTCCCAGTTGATGGTCTTACCTTTTGGCAACTATTTTGATGATTTATCCTATCAGGCACTCGCTAAGCTAAACATGTTATTACCAATCTGCTAATAAAAGCCTGTCCTTCATCAAAAATTATACAGTATAATTGTGTATTATGGTCTTTAGGATGACTTCATCAAGGTGACATTTGCAGAGTTGGGCTGAGTGTGGCCCAGGGCCAATGTTGGAATTGCTCATGTGTCCTAGCTTTGATAAGGTGTCTAAATAATTTGTACAGGATCATTTATCTCAATCAAAACACTCCTCCAAAAACACACCTTGTGCTAAAATTGGACAGGGGGACCTTTTTTTCTTTGTGGACTGAAATGACGATCAATAATTGATTAGGGTAGTAATGGGCTTTCCAAATTACCAACAAGATGCAAAAGGTGGTTAAATGGAACTTGCAGCAGAGTGGTTTGACACTGTCAGAGGAGAATTAATGAATAAAGTGTTCTTTCAAATGCATTTTGCAACTACAAGGTGATTGGTTCATTTAAATGGGTGGTGGCGATACTCATTAATAATATATGACCTACAATTAACATTGTCAGGGAGTTTAGACTAAAGAGCTCTGAACTTACGCCAAAGATGCCAATGTATTGGATTGTAGAGATATGAACTAAATCTATTCATACCCATGGACCAACTGATTTAAGTCACCACAAGAGGGAGTAGTGAGCAAGGTTATCGTTAACAAAAACGAACGAAATGACAAAAACTATAATTGAAAAAATATTTTCATTAACTGAAATAAATAAAAACTCTAGTTAAAAGAAAAAAGGATAACTAACTGAAACTGTATTGTGTCCTTACAAAACTAACTAAAACGTATAAAAATTACGTATAAAATTACCATAGTTTTCATCTTTGTCAGTGTCGGATTGATATCAAATTGATTTATTTCGCTCCAGCAATTTAAGCTAGCGGCACCATACGGCACTTCACAGTCTGTCATGTCTGGTCATTGTGGTTTCCAGTCGTCTTCTGGTCCCCACTCTACCTGGAACATACAGACTAAAGCTGGGACAAAGCAGCACAGTCCTGGATGGGATTTACTTTAGTGATGCATGGGTCTTTTTTTTTTTTGTTTTTTTTGCTCACTGTGTGTGTGTGCGTGAGTGACAGAGACAGAGTGGAGCTGAGTGACAGTGTCAGACAGATGTAAGCATCCAGGTAAAAACTGGAGAGTGTATCACCATGAAAAGGCCTTCCAAGCCCTGAACTGCACAGTTTAGAAGAGGAGAAAAGAGGAGGATGAAAACTAATCCAATTACAGAGGTATGGTACCTGTTATAATGTTAAAAAATGTTTGATGTTACTAGCTACAGCTAGCTGAACTGAAATGAAGCAAAGTTGGCTAATAATGGAACTGGAGATGATTAAGATATGAGATATCTGCTAAGGTGTGGTTTACTGCTGATGATCTGGGTTATATATGTTTATAAGTGGTTTATATATGTTTCTATATGGTTTCTATATGTTTGTATGTGGTTTACTGCTGGTTAGCTGGTTTATAGATTAGATTAGATTAGATTAGATTAGATTCAACTTTATTGTCATTATTCAGTATAAATACAGGGTAACGAAATGCAGTTAGCATCCAATCAGAAGTGCAAATAGCAGAAGTGCAGTATAATACAGTT
Source organism: Sphaeramia orbicularis (assembly GCF_902148855.1). Classification (NCBI taxonomy): domain Eukaryota; kingdom Metazoa; phylum Chordata; class Actinopteri; order Kurtiformes; family Apogonidae; genus Sphaeramia; species Sphaeramia orbicularis. The sequence continues at coordinate 33,265,204 of NC_043957.1, forward strand.
AAATACCGTATGTACAGATAAGCAATATGTACAGATGAGTGCCGTTATATACAGCTAGTGCAAATGAGATGGTTAAATTAAGTACTGAATGTACAGATGAATAAATAGGATGTTAAATAGTTCTGTGCAGTATATGTACAATTGTTATGGGAGAAGTAAGTACAGGTAGGGCTACAAAGGGTGGTTATATATATGTTTAATATATATATTTATAATATATATATGTTTCTATCTGGTTTACTGCTGGCTGCTTTGTGCATCTCCTCTCACGCTTTGCACATTTTCGCATTGTTTTCATGTAAGTGATGTTGTGTATGGATCACACCCCCACCCCCCCAACCTGCTATAGGGAATTTATACATCATAATGTGCATGTGTTTGTGTCTCTGCTCAGTCAATGAGCCGCCCTAACCAAACCCCCACAGAAAGTGTCCAGGGTAACCCACTGATCCACGCCTCACTAATTTCTTTGAATAGGATGGTGAGGAAGATAAAATATATGAAATAACTAAAACTAATACTAAAACTAAACTAAACTAAAACTAAGCATTCAGAATAAGAATAAAAATGATAACTAATAAAAACTAGCAAACATGCTCTAAAAACTAATTAAAACCAACTGAATTAGAGGAAAAAAAGTCAAGACTAAATAAAACTAAACTATAATTAAAAATCCCAAACTATTATAACCTTGGTAGTGAGTCAGTCCATCAGACACCCATGTTGAGAAAAACTAACATCACATGGCCTTTGACCAAAGCATCGGAAAGGGACCAGATAGGATGAGAAATGCTAAGAAACAACTTGTAGAGTCAAAGAAAGTGACAAAAGTGATTAAAGCTAAAATTACTGTTGTTTTTGCAACTGGACACAGTTCTAAATGAAAAGAATGAAGTTTGATAATGAAATCATAGAGTTTGATTATGAGTAGGGATGCACCAATACCACTTTTTTCCAGACCAAGTATGAGTACTTACATTTGAGTACTTGCCGATACCAAGTACTTAACAATCCCATTCCAGTTGTTAGTTCCTTTTGTAAATGTGCTTTATTGTCGTTGTCATTAGTCTGACTGGAACAAAGTGCTGCTACTGACATTTAATGTGTTGGAATGAGCATTTCTCAATTAATCCACCAGGGGGCGCCACTCTTAATTAACCATACTGGACAAATACCACGAAGAAGAGTAAAGTTTTTTGAGAAGAAGAAGAAAGTCAGTAATAACAAACATGGAGACGACAGAGGCAACACTAATGTGATACTAATATTGCAGGGTTTTCACTGGTGAGGTTTAAAAGCTGAGCTTCAGCAGGAAGAGAAAAGAAAAATGAGTGATAAGTTTCGTTTTCACTTCTGTTGGTGGCGGTCCGCACCGCTCCGTACTCCCGCTGGTATTCTCATTCTGGGTACTCATCCGCCAGCCCCTGGAAAATGGATGGAATGTACGCAGAGGACGGACAGAACGCTGCGTCTGTATCTGTCTGTGTCTTTAACGTTACTTGCAGTCAGTGTTACTTTTATCACCGTCATTTATTGTGAAAAATCTCCACACTCTTCACACTCCCCACACATTATTCCACCTCTGCGTACCTGCTGCACTGAACTGTGAATGTCACATGGCCGTAAATGGTATCGGTGGAGTTGTATTGGATTACTTTTACAAGTACGAATACGAGTACACACACTGAGTATCGGAGCCGATACCCAATACTTGTATCGGTGCATCCCTAATTATGAGGCTTATGAGTGTATAAATTTATTAGATGATTTTTATGTTTGATAAGTTTGACTTTTGTTGATCCACAGTTCAGGCTAAATTGTGACAGTTCTGACCTTGTTTGGATGGCTCAGATCTTTAGTGCATCTGTGGACAACACAAACTGTACAGAAAACAGGGGCGATTTGTGGTTTTACTGTGGCTGTTTTCTGTCTAAAAGCAGAGCTACGCTAATAAAGATGTAATGTAAACTATCAGCTGACACAACAGATGAAGATTATAAGACAGTATCATTTTGACTGACCGTCTAATTTCAGTTAGAAGAAGAAATCTTGATGATAATATGTGTAAACAATGAGCGTTATACTTTATCCAGTGAGTGATACAGTCTGTATATATATATATATATATATATATAAATATATATATATATATATATATATATATATATATATATATATATATATATATATATATATATATATATATGTATATATATATGTATGTATGTATATATAGTGATTTGTTGTTCAGTTTGGTAGTTGTAAATACGTTCTAGCATCCAACTTCCCTTTACTTTTGACAATTTGGAATAGCAGCACTGCATATAACCTCTTCAAATGTATATCCGTTTTTATATCCGTTACATACTTGCAGCACAATTTGACTCATTATGTCCAAGCTGTACACACAAGCCAAATCAGACACAATAGTTGGAGACAGACTCACAAAATTGTCAAAATTAAGCTTAAATAAAAAGCAATCCTTCATCAGAATGGCATTTCTACAACAAAATGACACACAGATGCACACTTTGAATGACTCTTTCAAAGCACTGACAGTGCTTCTGTCTCACATGCGTCATTTTGCTGAGCACAAAAGTAGGAAAATATCTTTAAATACACCTGTTTTCTGCCATTTCAAAACACAAAAATAAGTACATTTACAGTCCATCAGGGTTTTTCATGGTCACAGTGAGACATTTTTTGAAAATTATACTCCATTTTCCAAAGCTGTGTGTACAACACAAGTGCATTTTCCCAAGGTCCACACTAATACCACACATAAGGCAAGGCAAGGCAAATTTATTTGTATAGCACAATTCATACACAAGGCAATTCACAGTGCTTTCCAAAAATGGAAAAGAGACAAGTTAAAAACACACAATTACAATTAAGACATAATCAATAAAACATATATAATAATCACATAACAACCTCTTTACATGATAAAGACAATACAAAGACATAACAAGTGTGTACATTTTATACATTATTCTTACAGTTTACTGAAGGAATAAATAAAAAAATAAACTGTGCTATAATAATGCTGTCGTCGTAGTAGATGTAGGAGCAGTAGGATGGAATTTGTGATTCATTTGGAAAATAAACATCTTCTCTATGAACAATGACTAATTTATTCTCTGGATAAACTTTTTACCAATGCAAAATCCCATTAGTAAACAGTATAAAAACATGAGAGCTGGAGATGCAATTTTGTGACATACATAATTTCAGGGAGGTAAACTGCTGTATTATTCATTAGATGGCCTGGACAAATGTAACTGTACTACATTTAACTATACACATATACACATTCCCATCTGCAGCGATGCTTTGTGCTGAATCAGAATATCAAAGTCCCCCCCCCCTTTTTTTTTTTTCTCCAAAATATCCAACTATCTGCTTAGTGTGTCTCTATATAAAGAGAATAAGTCTTTCAGCCAACATTTCTGTACAGACACAAACACTGTGACAAACACAGTGTGAAAGCAAACCTAATTATTCATAGCAGGCAGCAAACAAATTCACACTGAGAAGACACACATACATACGCAAATGGAGGGACATCACTGTGCACTAAACATCCTCATGTACGCCCGACACATGGAGGGCCACGACTTGCTTTTTGTTCCCAGTAGATAGAACGGAGATAGAGAAAAGCGTGCAGTGCTGAGGTGCGCAAAATAATTTTAAGATCGGACAGGACGGAGAAGGATTAAGGACTCAGCGAGTATTCACCATTCACAGCTAACACTGATGGCACTCGAGTGGCAGGAACATGAGGACCTTGTCAGATGTCAACCTGTGTATGTGAGGACAAATGCCCGCCTGCCAATCATTTCAGACAGACCACTCAACAGGCTGTTATTCTACTCCCACTGGCGAATACTACAGAAAGATTAACCTTGTGTTTTGCAGTATGAAAAGAACTTTGCTCCTTGATTTTGTGACTAGCAGTTGTCATCCAACCTTGAAGCCAAGCAAATAGTACAAACATACAAATAGTTCGTGCATAATAACCTTTGTTGTGAAATTCAGTTGATGTGTTTTTCAATTGCCAAGGCAAACCAAAAAAAAAAGATTTTTTTTTTTAATAATGTCTCTGAAAACACTTTATTTTCAAAACTGTCACAGAACACCTTAAAGTGAAGGACAAATACATAACTGTGATGAGTCAGAAAGGACACTTGGTTCTCCTTCAGGGTAATAATTTACAGCTGTATGTAATAATAAAGGACCCAAAGGACGTACAACACCTGAGACTCTAACCTCACTTTGCTTAAGATGTGTCTGTATGCATGTGTTCATGCACTTTTTTAATGTTATGTTTTTATGCATGTTTTTATGTGCATGATTTTTTCCTCTTTATTTTATTGCAGGTGGCATCAGCATTAAGGTTCTTTAGTGAACTAGAGTTAATACCTCCTGAACCAAATAGCCAGAAAGGACAAACCAAACACCCTCTGTAACAGGGTGCTTTCCTTTTCTTACAGTCATCGTAGGTGTTTTGATCTGCAAATTCAACACTGTATGCCACTAAATATCGCCATTTTTGTATCATGTGTAGAATTTTAGCTGCACAAATGAGTCACTAGCAAGAACCATTCCACAACATGTACGCACTTGAATGTGACAGTGATGAGGTTGTCTGACGTCCGGCTGGAGTGGACGCCAATGCTCAATCTGCATTTTTCTAAACCTGTATTTACTCCATTTTTAGGACAAAAATTCTGTCCACATGACCTTCACTTTACAAAAATATCTGTCCACGAACGCTCAGATGAATAATTGCTTCTGGCCACTTTAAACTGTTGACTCTGCAGTTAATACAGGGCGTAGAAGATGCAGAAACTTTAATCTGTCATGAAGTTGTTATAAACTTTAGCTACTTAAAATTTTGGTTTGGTTTGTCGAGGTGTTGTACATTTCACCACAGCACTGGTACATAGTGATGTTCATTACCATGGATTTCCTTTCCAATCCAATACCGAGTAAAATTCAGGCTGGTATCGGCAATATTGATCTGATACTTCGTACAAATATACATTAATGTCTGGAAAAAAAAAAAAATTGTGTTTTTCAAATCATAACTCCATAAAGAATACAAGACATGAGAGTAATTACTGTTTAATTATCAAGAACTATAATAAAAATGAAAACTTGCATATTAAAATACGTTAAATGAATGTGTTTAAATGAAACATGAAAATACTGAACATGTCACACTTCAACAAAAGCATCCAACATCAACAGTTTCCCTTATTCACAAGTTCTTGTTAAAGAACAATAGCATATTTACTGTTTTCCCCTTTAGTCTGTTCTATTTTTTGCTCAGTACAGACAGAGTGAGTCAGAGTTCACTGACGCAGTACACAGTTACCCAGGCGGAAGACGAAGTAGTTCCCACCAGTCACGTATCATTTGGACAAGATCCCAATAGTTCAGCTACTTTCCACTGTGTTCCTGATATACATTACCTCAAATGACAGAAGTATCAAACGTATATATATTTTGATTTGTGATTCAATTCTAGAGTGTAAAGAGCTGGTATTGGAAATATCTCAGATATTTCAGTATCAATCCACACATCACTACTGGTACATGCCCAGTCTAGACCATGACCCAAAAGTATCCGTGCTTACCTCAACCTACTGAACTGCATACATTGAGTTTTACACCTGGATGTGATGTTTTGGGTGCAGGTTCATTTTACAATGATGCAAAATGCATGTTTTGGGGTGTGACAACTGTTTTCTGATGTCTTTTTGTTTTCAACTTCTTAATCGACACAATCCACAGTTTTTAAAAATCTTCACTTTGGAAGGTGTTTTTGCAACCAATGTGGAAAAGGGGCCCAAACATTGGTAAAAGTATCCATTTTGCAAGTTGTGCACATTAGTGTGGACAGGGCATCAGTGTGGGAGTTCTATCACGAGTAGAGACCTCTCCCGAGAGGATTATCGACTCTGGTGTGGTGCCTGAAAAGGATACATGGATGAGGGAGGAAACGTGGAGGACGAGGTCTAAAGAACATGAATAAACAGGATTGAATGGGGTGTGCAGGTCTGAGGAGGCCTTCCAGGTGATTACATCCACATGTCTCCCCCTACTACCCCCCCTCTCCCCCAGTCTCTCTCTGTCTCTCTCTTTTTCTCTTCCTTTTCCCTCTCTCTTTCACCCCAACTGGTTAAGGCAGACAACCATCTTCCAGGAGTCAGGGTCTGCTCCAGGTTTCTGCTGTTAAAGGGAAGTTTTTCCTCACCACTGTCACCAAGTGTTTGCTCCTGAAGGATTCTGTTGTGTTTCTGTAAATTGGCTTGAGCGTCTGGCTTCGACTGGCTTGATATGTAATGAGATAAGTTCTGTTATAATTTGGCGCTGTATAAATAAAATTTGATTGATTGATTGATTGATTAACTAGAAGCACTCGGAGAGTGCAGACCTCCACCAAGGCAGATCAGTGGCCCCTCCACCCCCGATCACCACCAAAATTTAATCATTTGTTCCTTGTGCCAGTATCAGCATTTCCTGAAAATTTCATCCAAATCCGTTCATAACTTTATGAGTTATCTTGCAGACAGACAGACAAACCAACCCCGACAAAAACATAACCTCCTTCGTGGAGGTGATTGATTGATTGATTGATTGATTAGAGTAGTGGTTTAGATGTGGCCTTAGTCCTCAGCCTTAGTTAACATCATATGTATTTAAAAAATTCCCAAGTTAATATACTCTCACCTAAATGGAGATGTAGTCTTGCTATAATACAAACCGAATAAACTTTTAGAAAAAGAAGAAATAGATGCACGTGTTTTGATGATCAGCACCTGAAGCACTCTTCAGTATAAATATAGTTCATTTCCTGCAGGATAGAGAAAAGGTAAGTGCCCAAAATTTGCAAGTGTAGCAGTGGGAGGGAAATGTCAAAACTAGAGCTCAAGTTTAAATTATGCAAATTTCAGGTGTCTGGGTGAAACTTTCACAAATGGAGTGTCTGTTTGATTGACATCTCTTCCTAAGGAAAGAAAAGGGGGGGGAAAGTACAAGAAGCTAATGCTCTCTCTTATTCTCTCTATCTCTATTATCTCTGATGGATCTCTTTTTAGGAGACGGACAAAATCTGAAACATGCAGCAGAAAATATGAAAGTAGAATCTGATGAGATTGAAGACAAAGAGATGAAAGTACCATTAGTGCATTGAGCTAATTTGAGCACATGAATTATGCAAAGAGGGTGACAGGTTCAGGTATGTGATAGCATATAGCTTTGTAAGGACAATCATTCCAGCTCTGGTCTAAGTCTAAATGGTATCCAAGGAACTACTAAGGGATGAATCGTGCCAGTAATGTTATTTTTCCAAGCTACCTTATCAGCTTTAGAATAATATTCAAATCCGATACAGTAGCTTTAAGTTGTTTCTAGTTAATTCTAGCGTATTTCAGCATGTAAGATTGCTCTAGTGGCGTTAACCGTCTCTAAAGGAAATATATTAACTGCTTTGAAGTTTTTACTGCTTGGTTTAGCTAAAGTAAAGTAACCACAGACTGGTGATTATTGCCGATATTCATCAGAGTAAGAGGTCGCCCAGTCTGTATTGTTTTCTTCAGCACAAACAACAGCAGTTTCCTTTTCTTTACTGTTTTAGAAAATTATTGCGGTGATGAGAGTGCTCGTTAGTGCCGGGCCCATTATTTTCTGCCCTCATTTCCAGTCACAAACAACCCAAATGCCACTGACACGTTTTCCTGGTGATGTTGTTCTGCCTCTGTCGGCCATGAGGTGGCAACACAAATCCAGATATGGCCCCTCTGTATCTGATCACTGCTGTTGTGTCCAACGATTAGCCTGAGAACCAGACTGAACTGCCAAAGCAAATTCATTTGGTCTCAGGCAGATCAGTCGGACACTGCTCCCGTTCAAACTGCTTTTCACTCGGTCTAGATCGGCACGAGCCAATCACAAGCCTTTATCTGATATGTAACGGGTTCGATGTGTTTGATATAACGGTGGGCTGCTCCTGTGACTGCTGCCTGTTCACCACTGGCTTGTCTCTCTCAGGTCAGCTTACCAACTGCTCCTGAATGTACCAAAACCTCAGCATAAGTTCAGGGGTGATGGTGCCTTTGCTGCAGCAGCTCCTAAACTATGGAACCATCTGCCTCTCCATGTCAGACAGGCCTCCTCCTCTGTCTGTTTTTAAATCCCTTCTTAAAACCCCATCTTTTCTCCTTGGCTTTTGAAACCACGTGAGATGTTTGAATGTATTATTTTTTTTCAGTTGTTTCATTTGGTATTGGTTTATTGTTCTTATTTGTTGTTGTTTTTAACTGAACAGCTTTTTTTTTTAAATTTAATTTATTTATTTATTTAGAACATGCAAAGAAAGAAAATAAAACAAAACGAAGCAGATTAAGACAAAAACAAAATAACATTTAAATGAACAGAATCTATCAAGTATGTGCAAGTCTGAATTTTGCATGGTCGAAAAGGAGTAGGAAGAGGTATAAACTTATTTAATCCTTATGTTTTTAATCTATTCTTGTATTTGATTCTTTTATTCAGGTTTTATCTATTCTTCTGTATTTTTATTTATTTAGTTCTTTTTAATCTATATTTCTATTTTACTCTGTTATTTTGGTTTTTGTTTATTTTTCTGTACAGCACTTTGGTCCACTGTGGTTGTTTTAAAGTGCTTTACAAATAAAGGTGGATTGGATTGGATTGTCTCTGTCAAGGAAAGCATAGAATTATGCCTTAACCCTTTATCAGGCAAGTGACTATTTTTGGTCATGTCCATACACATTACAAGACAGTGACAGCAACAGTTAAAGTGAGTACAGTGAGTCAACAATCTCAGGTCCAATGTGGTCTACAGGGTCTGTAAGGTCCACCTCTGCATGAACAGTGAGTGTACCTGCTTTGTTAGGTACCATGAAGTAATGGTACTAATGTCAGGAATGATGTTCAAAGGGAGAATGTGGATGTGGACAGGGGTCTGGATCAGCACTGATGTTGGTCTAATGTTCTAAAAGGGATGTTTTAATGTTGTAAAATACATGTTCCTTTCACCTTATATGTTTTTCTTGTATTTTTTTATATTAACTTCTTGGATTTTTTTTCCCATTTTTTTTAATTTGCCACTGACGGGTAAGGAACCAAATATGGTAACTTCATTGACCTTATTTATTTATTTTATTTTACCTTTGTTTAACCAGGAAGTCCCATTGAGATGAGGAATCTCTTTTGTAAGGGAGACCTGGCTGAGGTAGCAGCCATACAAAGTCCAAAAAACATAGAACACATACATGATACACAATGAACAATAAAACACAATAACAACTATTCAACCATAATGGCATCTGGAAAAACAGTGACGTTCCTCCTTCGCTGCATTCTCCATGAGACTGTTAAAGTTATTAATAGAAATGAATGTATCTAATTTTACAGTTTTTTGAAGATTATTCCATGACCATGGTGCATGGTAGGAAAATGCTGTTTTTCCAAAGTCTGTCAGAACTCGGGGAACAGACAGTCAGTCTTTTGTTATGATTTGGTGCTATATAAATAAAATTTGACTGACTGATTGATTGAACATCAGGGATCCTCAATAATCAAGTAACATACGTACATTCAGAACAAGCAGAACCTCATTACAAAAACAGGGGAATATTGAGGCGAATTCGTGACAATAGTCTACAAAGTATTAAGGCGCATGCCTTTGGATGGTGGGATGGATAGAATACCCAGAAAGAACCCATGTAGACACTAGGAGAACATCCAAACTCCACACAGAAAGGCCCACGCCAGCAGACACTGGGATCAAACCCGCAACCTTCTGCTCACAGCAAGAAACCTGCTTCAGTTTCTGAAAATGATTAGTAATAGTAAAATAAAAACTATAAAAAAAAAAACTAACAATGTCACATTTGCACAGGCAGTAGTCATTCCTTTAAAATAACTGCATAATGTGAGCAATAATAATAATAATAATAATAATAATAATAATAATAATAATAATAATGATGATAATAATAATAATAATAATAATAATAATAATAATAATAATAATAATAATATGGTGTTAGTAAGTTTTGGTGAGAGCAAATTCAGATTCCTGCATTGGGATAAAATAAATGGATCAGCTATATGAGGTTCAGCATCAATGCTCACATCCTGCCTCTCTTCTAAAGATAAAATTACATTTCCTTCTTTTTGTGATGCCTGTCTGGATTTTCATGAATATCAAACAACACAAAGTGTTGTTTATGAATTATTATCAGATTTACTAAGGCAGCACAAATTAGTGAGGGCACAGTCCACAAAAAACACCATGAGAGCAAGGTCACCTTTCATGGGTGATTTACTGGTGTCTGTCCTTCCAAAAAAATTAAGACGAGTCGAGAAAATTCTTCCTCTTCTACCACCTAGTCTGTGTGTGTAACTGTCACAGTCCTATCAGACATAAATGTCCTCAGACCAGTGTTGGGAATAATGGTGTTAAAAACAACAGCGTTACTAATCCCGTTATTGTTTTCCAGTAATGGGTAATCTAACATTACTGCGCTGTTAGCGTTACCAACAGTGAAATGTGGCACAGAATTATGCACTGATATTGAACAGTTTTTTTTTCTGACCTGGCTCGCTCAGCCGGACACTAGAGGTGTGACGTTTATGAACGAGTCTAGTCTTTATAACGACTATTTTATGTGAACAATAAGAACCAATTCACAGTTGTGAGTCATTCATTTACAAGCTCTTCTTATATATAAATTGCCCATGCTGCCTTTATGTGTCATATGTGCGCCCCATGAGTCTGAGAAGTACACGCTGCCTTCACAGGAACGACTAATGACATCTCCGAGTTTGAGTTGTCCACAGCACACCCATTCACTTGAACGCAGCTATATGCACAGCTAACTTAGGGGAGGAGTTATCAGTGAGTCCGACTGACAGGACTGGAGCCACATTTATAGAGAGGAGTCTGCCTGCAGGACCTCCACTGTGGAGGGACCTGACAGCAGAGGCTGCAGGGCGAGGGGCTCCACAGTGGAGGTCCTGCAGGCAGACACTCAAGGGCCATTTATTTGGGAGGAGATGTTAGCAACTGAAAAAAAAGGAAATGCAGGATTAATTGGAGGAGCATCTTCAGTTCCATCTGAAAGAGTATTCTCTAAAATGGGACTAATATTATTTGAGAAGTCGCCTCAAGACAGCAAGTTAAGTCACTTGCCTCCCTTAAGTCAAATTTACCAAAGGATAAGAAAGAGAGGCAGTAGAACCCACAAAGGATGACACTGCTTTATTGTTTTCAGGGATGTCTTTAATTTTGTTCACATTGTTTACACTTTGTTATTGTTTACATTGTTCTGTTTTATATATATGTGTGCATATATATATATGTGTATATATACACACACACACACACACACACACATATATATATATACATATACATATATATATATATATATATATATATATATACATACATACACACACACACACACACACACACACACACACACACATATATATATATGTATCTGAGGTCCAATAAATACTAAGTTAAATGAAGTACCCATCTATGCTGTTACTCGGCCCGTGAAACCCGCTCAAAAATCCCAATTCTTTTACATATGTGACATTTTTTTAAAAAAGTTATGCAATAATTACTTTCCCTGGTAACTAATTACTTTTATGAAGGAGTAATTCAGTTACTAATTCAATTACTTTTTTGGGAAAATACCTAGTTATTATAATTAATTACTTTTTAAAAGTAATTTGCCCAACACTGCCTAAGAACATGCTTTTTTTCAGTCTTAAATAATGTCTTTACACTCTGAGACAAGAATTTAAAATATTGTAATTCATCAGGAGTTGAATCTCGGGAGTTGTTTTTTTAGTGCTAACACAGGTTTTGCGCTGGTGCAATGCATTAATAAATCTAGCTCATAGTCTCTTATAGGAAAATATAGAAAAATAATCATATTTATTGGTCATTTATGGCATACATTAATTTTTTAACCATCCACTAAACTATAGAAATTCCCTCAAAACATGTAATTGGGTCTCAAAATGGATCACTTATCAAAGGATACATTTTCTGTTGTAAAATAATCCAGTTCAATCCAGTTATTGCTGAATTATTTTTGGGTCGGTATGTATCTATTTGAAATATGTGTGCGGTAGACAGAAAGCAAGACATTTCTTGACTTGTGCATCAATTGTATATGTGTTCAGTATATACAGTACAACGGACTGTGTAATCAGAAGTGGGTTGGTGTGTTTGGCCGTCAGAATTTGGAATATTCTAAAGTTTATCCAGGATTTTAAAACATGCAAAAGTAAAAGACAAGCAGTCAAAATATTGAAAAGGATCCTACATTACACATTTCAAAAACAAGGATCCATAAAATAACTTAAGAAGTGATGTGGGAATTGGGTCTAAAAGGCAGTTGGTTGGGTTTACTTGGGAGAAAACTCTACCAAGTGTCTGAGCATCAGTCAGAGCAAAACTGTCCAGTGTTTCATCAGGTGAAAGTAGACCCTCAGTGTTATTAAAAATGGTTTCCTGGACAGGACAGGTAAAATGCTGGATCTAATAAAATTGATTTTGCTACTGAAGTGGTCTGCAAAACTTTCACACAAGGAGTCAGTTGCGTCAGAGTGTCTGGTGACATCCGGGTTGATTAAATGGTCAGTTGTGGAAAAAAGGAGTTTGGGATTATTTTTATGGGAAGATATGATATTAGCTAAGTATGTATTTCTTGCTTGTCTGACTGCCTTGTTGTATATTTGAAGTTGTTTGAGGAATAATTGATGGTTTATTGTTATTTTATTCTTCCTCCATTTTCTTTCAGCCATCCTGCATTTTGTTTTTCATTTTCTTTTCTGTTCATAAACAAGGAATCCAAAGTCTAAACCACTGACAGAATACCAACCTGTTTATGGCAGCGCATCATTCAACTCTCCCTCACATCTACAGATTACCAACAGGTTGAGTGTGGACCGTCGTTTGCACTTGTTCATTACACGATTAGTTCTTTTCATTTATTTTTTTGTAACGGGTAACGATACTGTGCATTAAAACTGCGTCGGAGTAGAAGTATACGACTGAGTTAGGAAATGTAGTAAAGTAAAAGTGAAAGTAAACAGAATAAAAAATTCTCAGTAAAGTACAAACTGTCCCAGAACATACTTGAGTACTGTAGTGACATATTATTAGCAACTGATGAGGATCCTAAGTAAATAAAATTCACATGTAAGGACCCCGACTTCACATGGGTGAAATTAGTGTTTCAAAATGGATGTTTGTGACAATCTGGATGACAACTCTGGCAAAGTAGGTGATGATCCAGAGGCTGTGGTTTGGGGAAGGCCTGTTCAGGGGATGGTTAACCCCCCCCCCCCCCCCCCCCCCCCCCGTACCGAAAGAGAGGACGACAGACAGAAGAGGGAGGGAGGAGGGGTCGGAGAAGTGAGAACAATTAGGACTGTAGGGTAGGTTAGTGTTGGAGGGAGTGTTTTAGGTGTGGTTCTGTTGCTGAAATTCAGATAAGATTATCTCAAATAAATAATAAATATTTATAATAATCCACAAAGTAAAACCTTCCATCTACACTTTATTCTGCTGAAGTGACATCTTCTTATTAATCCCATTTTATCACTACAATACACAGTGTTTTGTGAAATAAGATTAAAGCTATACCTACCGATGTGGCATTTCTCACAGCACTTAGTAAAAGTTTGAACATGAACAACCCGCCTCCCTCCAAAGCCCCACCCCCTTCCCTCTGCCTGAGCTCTGAGGCTCCTCCTCCTCTCTCCTCCTCTCTCCTCCTCTCACCTGATGCATGATGGAAACGGAGGAGGAAGCAGAGGCGGAGGTCCGGTCCGTTTTGGTGTGTCCGCGGACCCCTCCCTCAGTATTCAGATGCATCATCCACCTGCCGCGGCTCCTGTTCCATCAGTAGACCTGGTCTGTGCAGTACTGGGTCAGTGTCTTCACTGCGGCGCCCAGGGGATGGGCGCGCGCACTGTGAACTCGCGGCCTCCGCAAATTTTCCGTGGACATTTGAAGTTTCATAGTCCATACAATTATCATCCTACATCATCTTACACTGTGTGACACCATGTACATGTACCTGTATGAGTCCCACCGTCATAAAAGCTGAGCTTTGTGCAGACCTGTTCAGTCCAGTACAGCTGACTTCCGGACTTTTATCTCCATCCTTCATTCATCAGACTCCCGTTTCTTCCCCTCAGCTGTTGTTTCTGTTCATAAATCCGTTTATTCCCTTCCACATGTGCATGTCAGTTCTATCCAAACACATCCTAGACAGTAGACTGTGGTCAGTGACAGGAGAAGCAGCGCCAGTGAAGTGTCAGATTCAGAGGGACACATATCGGATGCGGAGACAGCGATAATGGATCGGATGCTGGACAGCCGTAATGGATGATTGACAGGAGGCTCAGTCAGGTTCGGCCAATTATTTCATTCGGTCCAACTAAAATGATTGGTCAGACTTTTATTTGAAATATATGAGAATTAAACATTTTTGAGTTTCAGTACGTGGTGGATTTCTTTTACATTTTAGTTTGACACACACTTATTAAGAGCATTTTAAGATGACAAAAGAAAAGTATAAAAATGCCGCATCATACGGTATAGCTTTAAGCCTGGAGTTGACATAAATAAATCTAGTGTAAGTCTACTAGAGATTTGATGGTAGAGCATCACTTTTCTCATATTTTCATTTTCATTCCACTAGTGCCAGTATCCCATGGCAGTCCTCGCTTGTTGCTAAGGTATTTTGCCAGCTCCATTCTCCAGAGGATAGGTAAGTAATGGCACCTAAACTCTGTGTGAGCTGCACTGTCAGGTTTCTGTCGAACAAGACATCACATCCTCAGTGAAGACGTGGAATTTGCTCAAACTGGCTGACAGTAGTGGCTTTTCCATTGGACATCTGTGGAAAAAATGTATCGATATTTACTAAATTAAAAAAAAATAAAAATAATAATGCACGTAATTTTGATTTTTTCCATTAAGTCACAAATGGGTTGATTTGTTTATTAAGATGACACAAGAAGTTATTTCTTTAAACATGGTGACGAACATAAATATCACGTTGATTTATTCATTATCTATACTATATAAAAGCCAAGTGTCCTCTGTGTGTGTGCATGCATGTCACGTGATTCCCACAAAATCTGGGAAGAGCTGACTGCTGCAGTTTGGCAAACTTATGTATTTTTGGCAAGGAACAGACAGCAAGTTGATAGGACTAATATTTTGGGAGATATTAGTAATTTTGGAATACAATACCCTTACAATCGTGTTGCTATACCCAGAATGCTTTGGTGGTGACTGCTGAACAAATGCAGTACAGCATGCATGAATACACAACAGCATAAAAACTACCACATCTAGAACCCGAGGATCCCCACGGGTCATCATGCTAGTTATTATATATTACCCCTCTATCCTGTACTAAATAAATAAAAAAAGGATTCAGTTTCCTGGTGTGTCCACACATACAGTGCTATGTTTCTTTTAAAACTCTTCTTCTTCGCTTGTTGTAACATCTGTCAACATGTTTTGTTTTGTTTTTTTTTAGTTCATGTGACTTTATTTGCGGAAAAAGGTCTTTCCATTTCAGTTTTGCATGATATACCAGTTTTGCTATGCCCGAAAAACCACCTCTTGCCAGCACAAAAACTTTTCATTGAAAAAAGAGAATTTTTGTGAAATTGTCATTTTTCCATTAGGCAAATTTTTATGCGCAAGTTATATTCATATAATTTGAGGGTCAATGGAAAAGCAACTGTTGGGGCCTCCCAAATCCGAATGACAAATGGCATGGAATAACGAATGACCTAGCCCCTAACCCTAACCCCTAACCCTTAACCCTAAACCCTAACCCTTAACCCCTAACTCTTAACCCCTAACCCTATCCCTAACCCCTAACCTTAACCCCTAACCCTAATCCTTAACCCCTAACCCTATCCCCAACCCCTAACCCTTAACCCCTAACCCCAACCCTTAACCCTTAACCCCTATCCCTAACCCTTAACCCCTAACCTTATCCCCTAACCCTATCCCTAACCCTTAACCCCTAACCCTAACCCTTAACCCCTAACGCTATCCCTAACCCTAACCCTAACCCTAACCCTAGTGGTCATTCGTTATTCCATGCCATTTGTCATTCATCTTAGGGAGGCCCCGACTGTTGTTTGTGTCATAAGGAAAATAGTTTTGTTTTTCCACATCTGACATGCCCATCCCTCACCCATGAAAATTTTGAGGAGTAGTTTGATGGACAACATTATAATGATTTACCTCTGGATGTTCCTGCATGTGCTTTGCAAACAACCACAGCTGACAACTGAAATGTGTTATTTTGTGTTCTATGAAAGTAAACTGTCCAAGGATCCACATGAGTTAATGCTTGGCCTCTACTGGATTGAAATATTGAATCCTCCTCCATTTCACTTCCTGTCACATTCAGTAGATGACACACAGTATTTATGTGTTACATAATCACTATTGGTAGTAAGCATTTTTCTTTTTTTTTTTTCCAAGTCAAGATCAGGGCACTGGGACTAGAAAGCCTGAAGAGTCTCTGCAGTCACTACTATCCAGTCCAATCCAACTTTATTTATAAACAGTGTTGGGCAAATTACTTTTAAAAAGTAATTAGATATAGTTACTAGTTACTTTCCAAAAAAAAAGTAATTGGACTAGTAACGGAATTACTCCTTCATGAATGTAATTAGTTTCCAGGGAAAGTAATTATTGCGTTACTTTTTTGAAAAACCTTCAAATATGTAAAAGGAAACTGATTTTTGAGCGTGTTTCACGCACCAGTTGTATAGAGTAGAACAGCAGACAGGTAGTTCATACCATAACTGTGGTGAGGCTGGGGTCCACCAGGGCCCACCATGGCTCGGCTGGGGTCCACCAGGGCCCTGCTTTTCCACCACATAAGTGCATATCTGCATTTATAGGAAGAAGATGCTCCTCCAGTTAATCCCACATCTCCTCTTTTTTCAGTCACTCCTCCTGGATTCAGCGGTAAATGTCTCTAGTCCAGTCAGTCGGACTCACTGATAACTCCTCCCCTAAGTCAGCTGCACACGTAGCTGCGTTCAAGTGAATGGGGTGTGCAAACTCGGACATGTCATTAGTTGTTCAGGTGAAAGCAGCGTGGACAACTCAGACTCATGGACACACAGATGAAGCATGAAGGCAGTGTGGGAAATTTGAATATGAGAACGGCTCGTAAACGAACAGCTGGCAATGAATTGGTTCTTATCATTCACTATAAAGAGCCGTTTAAAAGACTCGACTCATCCACGAACATCACACCTCTCGTGCCTGGCTGAGCGAGCCAGGATGGATAACAGCTGTTAGATATCAGTGCATATCTTAGATATCAGAGCACCACATTTCACTGCCGGTAATGGTAACGGTGTTGAATCATTTCAAATAGTAATTCATTAGATTACTCGTTACTGGAAAACAATAGCAGCGTTAGTAACACCGCTATTTTTAACGCCGTTATTCCCAACACTTTTTATAAAGCACTTTAAAAGAACCGCAGTGGACCTAAGTGCTGTACAGAAGAATAATTAATTACTAATTATAATAATAACAACAATAATAATAATAACAACAACAACAACAATAATAATAATAATAATTAATAATTAATAATTATTAATATAATGAATAATTATTACTAATAATTAATTAATAATATATTACTAATATGACTTATTTTTTCAGGCTGTGTCATCAAAATGTTACTGGTGGAATTTTACTGCACTGACAAAACAACAATTAAGTAACTGTCAGTCACTTAAATCATAGACTGTGAACACCCACTCTGCCCTCAAGAGAAGTCAGATCATGTGAGTGCAGGTCAAAACAGCTGCTTGGATGTATTACATGTATGAGTGGGCTTCAGTGCAAAACATGACATACCAAACAAATATTAAAAATGTTTCTGAACCCTGTTTCTGTTTGATTTGCTCAAAGTGTTGCATATAACTTGTGACAACAGGGATCAAACACACCGCATGATGTACGTAGGTGGTTCAGGCCCAGCTGGAGTCAACTGTGCAGGTACAAGAACAGAAACATGGATAGAAATTCCTCTGCAAGGTCATGGAAAAAGTGTTTCTGATTTCAAAGCCGCAAAAATATTTCTTGTATACTATGGAGACAGAATGCGACGGTCAGGGCCAGATTTACTAAGGCAGCACAAATTAGTGAGCATACAATCCAGAAAGAAATGCCTAAGGGAGAGGTCACCTTTTGCGGCTGATTTATTAATGACTGTCCTTCCAAATAAATAAAGATGAGAAGAGAAAATTGTCCCCCTTCTACCACCTGCTCTCTGAGTATAACTATCACGGTCCTGTCAGATGTAAGTATGTCAAGACATGCTTTTTTCTGCCTTAAATAAAGGTTCTCTCACATATACACATACAATTAGGTCAGCATCAATGGTAACTGTCCATGCCTTTCCAGACATAATCTTGTGCTGCCCCTCTTTAGTAAATGTCACTTGTAGTTTTTTAGCGCTGAACACAGGTTTGCACTGGTGTAAAGCACTAGTACATCTGGCCCATAGTCTTTTATAGGAAAATACAGAACAAAGAACATGTGCATGTTGATGAAATTGTTGTTTCTGTAAAACTCTGTCGGTCCTGAAGAGTTTCAGGCCTTCAATCTCCTGTAAATACTGTTGAGCAGATAGTATGCATGTTTACTGGTTTCAGCAGCACTATAACCTTCACATGGCTCTGTTTTTTTAATGTTATAAATGTACCCAAGACTACATATAACCAAGACTTTCAATGTACTGCATATTGATTCCAACTCAGACCTGTGATGCTCTGGTGACGCGTCCAGGGGGTACCCCTCTGTCGCCCCTTGGATGCCAGGATAGACTCTGGTAACCTTCTTAACGATCTTACACTCTTCTTTTGAGGACTTAGTGGTTAGAAAAAACAATGGATGAATGGTTCCACATTCGTTATCAGTCTCCTTGAATTCCAATAATTATTACTATGAACTAAGAGAGAACATCAGCTTTTTATCATCCATGCACTGTGAAGCCCCGCTAACTGTGAGGGACAAAACAGATAGAAAACATAGAACACCATGGGCAAACACACACACACGTGATCATCATTATGTTTGGTGAAATTACTTCTTGTATTTCTTCTCTTTACCATTTTCCCTCAGAAACAAAATGATTATATTCCTATTCCCTTCATTACAAATCTCAGCAGGTATCAAACACCTATTTGATGAATGTGTGTTGTACAGTATGTGTGAGTTAATAATATTCATGTGCAATATGTTTCACACATGTATGTGTGAGACATGCTTCTGTTATTGCTTCTCGGGGATGTTTTAAAGAAAACGATTATTCCCCCAACAAACACTGTGACTGATTAAATGGATGAAAATGTAGCTAGGTTATCTTTCTCAGAGCTAATTTAAAATAGGCAATGTCTACTGTCACAGTACTGTGGCACCAAATATTGGTTTGACTATTGCCACAGAGCCAATCAAATGTTAGCATTTGTACTAGAGCCAATTATAGATACTGTTCCATGAACTCATTATCCTCTTCTTCCCACAGTACTGTGGTGATATATGGAATATACTTCAGTGCATTCTTTTGTGCATTTTGCTACCACAGTACTGTGGCAATTAATGGAATAAATGACAAATTAGTGATAGTATATAGTATAGAATAGGAATTATTGTTCTAAATGCTCTATATGTTGTTTTATGGTGTTCTTTGCTCTGGAGGCTGGAGAAAGTGGGCGAAGCTACATGTTAGATGTGACAATGTGCCATGTGACCTCTCAGTTCTGTGTCAGTTCAGTGTATTGAGTGCTATGGTCCGAATTCTGCACTCTATGTTGTTCCAGTGACTGATTTATATCACCGTCAGGTTTTACCTACCAGTGCCCTTGGTGCCATGCCCCCCCACCCCCACTTGAAAATCTAAACAAAAAAAAATTAGAAATGTTACTTCAGCTGGGACTTGATCCCATGTTTTCTGAACTGTAGTCCAATACAATACTGAATAAGCTAAATCTCCACTGTTCCTACCATTGACCTATTAGCTATCTGATTGCCCTTGTACTTTTCAGGATGTAACAAGTTACCAGTCTAGACATGATATAAGGAGGGTGCTGATTGGCTCTGGGGTAAGAGACAAACCAATATTTTGCACCACAGTACTGTGTCAGCAGCCAGTTCGTTTTACTGAATTACGAGTTAGTGAGAACTGTAAGTGATAAAGTTTGATGCTGTGAATGACTGTGGTGTTGCTCCTTCTTGCACTGAGGATAGAAAAGTCTGATGCTGAAGGAGCTACTCAGGGCCTCTACAGTTTGATGCAGGAGGTGGGAGGGGTATTCCTATTCAACATAAAGGGTTTTTAATGTGTATCAACCTGTCAAAACATGCTTTTTATCTATTTTGCATTTAAGTTAAAGTTTTTCAGTAAGCTGCATGTATTTAAAGTGAAAGTAGTCTTGAGCAGTCATGTTTGTGTGGGAACAGAGGGACGGGAATTGACAGAACAACAGAACCAAGGGAGTGAAAAGAAGAAGGGTAAAAATGACGAGTGCCAAATGTCTTCATTAAATTCTCATTTCTGGAGTGTTTCATTCTGTGTGCATCTCTAAACTTTTAATGGCATTCAGTGTGAGTCTGTATCTGTCTGTGTCGACCCTGTTGACTTTCATTTTCTCCTTCTGTAGCTTCAGTGTATTTTCCTGACTTTGTGAATTTTGTTTGTTAGCTGGTCTCTCCGTCCACACTGACACACAGTTAGTATTCAGAATTTTGCAGGTTCTCCAGTAATTCATTTTCACTGTGTTCAAAACCAGAACATGTTTTAGAGTTCAGAGGGTGCGAGAAGGATTTCGGTTTATTTTGACTGCAAAACAAGAATTCAAGTATCACAAGTGTACAGTAAATTATGAGTATTATGTCATATGCTACTCAGTTCAGTGGTTATCAGGTAGTGGTTGAGGGGGATTAACATTCATAGACAGATTTCCTTAACCCTTAGGGGTCTGAGCTTTTTTTGGCCATTTTTGAGTACTTTTAATTTTGCCTTTATATACTATATAAAGAAACGTTTATTATGCCCATGTTTTGTGTCTTATTTTTCAGCAAAACTTCATCTATCTCATCTGTCTATTATTTTTTCACTTTAAACTACAATATTAACATAAAAGGCCAAAAAACACAAAAAAATATAAAATCCAATATGAAAAAATGATATAATTTATTGCATAGATAACACAAAGATGCTTAACGAACCTTTTCAAAGATTTTAAAAGTCAATATTGGTTCCAAATATTAGGTATATAAAATCAAAATTGTAATAAATTAAAACTATACTCAAATATTTGACATAAAAGCATATCTTTACTTAGGCATTTTGGAGAAAGACAAAAAATGATGAAGATATGGTAAGAAATATATCACCCGCTCCACCTCATTTTCATACTTTTATTCATGTTTGTTTGCTCCAAGTTCAAACTGTCATATCTCCAGTTGTATTTGCTCTATCAACATCAAATAAATTGAAGAACATTTTAAACTCCAAAGCAACTAAAATAAAAAAAAAAAAAAACTATGTCAAGTATGGCCTCATCGAGCCTGGATCTCCAGTGTGCCCTGGGGCGGTTTGCAGCTGAGTGTGAAGGGAGTGGGATGAGGATCAGCACCTCCAAATCCGAGGCCATGGTTCTCAACCGGAAAAAGGTGGTTTGCCCTCTCCGGGTTGATGGGGAGTCTTTGCCCCAAGTGGAGGAGTTCAAGTATCTCGGGGTTTTGTTCACGAGTGAGGGAAGGATGGAGTGTGAGATTGACAGACAGATCGGTGCAGCGTCTGCAGTGATGCGGTCGCTGTACCGGTCTGTCGTGGTGAAGAAGGAGCTGAGCCGAGAGGCGAAGCTCTCGATTTACCGGTCAGTCTACGTTCCTACCCTCACCAATGGTCATGAGATTTGGGTCATGACCGAAAGGACAAGATCCCAGATACAAGCGGTCGAAATGAGTTTCCTCTGCAGGGTGGCTGGGTGCATCCTTAGGGATAGGGTGAGGAGCTCAGTCACCAGGGAGGAGCTCGGAGTAGAGCCGCTGCTCCTCCACATCCAGAGGGGCCAGCTGAAGTGGCTCGGGCATCTGTTTCGGATGTCTCCTGGACGCCTCCCTGGGGAGGTGTTCCAGGCATGTCCCACCGGGAGGAGACCTCGGGGAAGACCCAGGACACATTGGAGAGACTACGTCTCTTGGCTGGCCTGGGAATGCCTCGGGGTCCCCCCGGAAGAGCTGGAGGAGGTGTCTGGGGAGAGGGAAGTCTGGGCATCCCTGCTTAGACTGTTACCCCCGCGACCCAACAGATAAAGCAGAGGATAATGGATGGAACTATGTCAAGTATATAATCCGATTTAATTTATATAATTTCTATTTTATACCTTGAGGTTTTTTATTTTATTTTTATTTATTTTATTTTTTTACTTAACTTTGTTTCTATATATTGGAAATGTAAAATATATTGTGAAATGTAAATTTTTTTATCCTACTTGGACGTATACTACATATATATATATATATATATATATATATATATATTTGTGATTGCATAGTTTGCATTTGAAAGTTGTGTAAATTATATTTGTGAGATAAACAAAGATTTATACAATTCTTAATCCACCTGTCCACAATTATCTGATAAAAGATTATTATATCCTGTGTAGATCAGTGTTCTTATTTCATATATCGGCCAATATATCGGTTATCAGCCAATATCGGATATTGGCCAATATATTGGATATCGGCTTTTTTTAGCCCCCAATATCGGTATCAGCATTGGCCCCAAAAATCCCATATCGGTCGGGCTCTAGACTATACCTAGATAACTGTTGGCTAGTTATTAGCAATGGTTAGCACTTTCTGTGTGGAGTTCGCATGTTCTCCTCATGTTTGCTTGAGTTCTCTCCGGCTACTCCCACCATCCAAAGTCATGCACGTAATTGGTTAATCTAAATTGCCCATTGGTGTGAATGTGAGAGTGATTGGTTGTTTGTCTCAATATGTCAGCCCTGCGATGAACTGGCGACACTTCCAGGGTGTACCCTGCCTTCGCCCAGTGGTAGCTGGGATAGGCTCCAGCACCCCCGTGACCCAAGAGAGGACAAAACATTTCAGAAGATGAATGTTGAAATGCAGTGTAGTGATATTAGAACCCAAGACCCAAACTAATATGGATTTTAGTGCTGTCAAACGATTAAAATCTTTTAACAGATTAATCACAGGGTTACTGTGGATTAATTCTGATTAATCATGATTAAATATCACTAATTTTTAAGCTATATTAATAGTGTTTCATTTTGTATGCGCAAAAAGACTCAAGAAAGAAGGGAATATATATGCACTTAACATGTTTATTCACACCTTCAATAGTTTCAACAAAACAACTTGAAACAACTGCTCCGTCTTGGTTTTTTTGTTCTCATATTTCCATCCAGAAGGCCAACATGCTGTTTAGTGTCTTCCATCTTTATTGGTTGGTTCTGCTGCCTGTCACTAACGGATCAACTGCCCATTTGTTCATGCACGATGCTAACTCTACTTGGACAAACTGCACAAAATGTGTTGGCAGAGACGTTCAGAGTCATTCTGCGCTGCAGATGGGTTAATTGTGTTAAAACTTTTAATCAGATTAATCATGATGATGGATAAACCTGTGTTAATAGATTAATAAAATTTTAATAAATTATAATAAATGGTGATAAATCACTTAAGAAAGGTTAAACAGAGAGAAAATTTATTTGGCAGCTGACACAAAAGTAGCACTGGGTCTTTATGGGTTAAGATATTTAAGAAGAAAACGGCAATAATCTAAGTACAGCTATTCCTAAAAAAAAAAATATATATATATATATATATATATATATATATATATATATATATATATATATATATGTATATAAAACCATGAAGTTTGATTATATAGATAATTTGGTGTAACATTGGCGTGGATGATGTCCTTTTTTTAATATCTAGTATGAACATGACTCAGTCTCTGGGTGTATCATTGGCCCGGGCTCATCAACTTTTTGCTAATACATCAAAGTGAGAATTCATTTTCTGGTCTGTTTCTTCATCCTCCATTGAAACTAAAAAGAAGACTTCCCCTTAAGACCACACGTCCTTAAGGTGGGAGTCTAAGTAGTTTTACTTTAATAAACAATCAGGCTAATAACTGAAGTGTGCAAAAACAACACCAAGCTGTCAGTCAGATTTTCACTGAACCAACTCCCACCCATGGATTTGTATTTAAGTAGCCGTCACATTCTAGAGCTGGACATACTCTGAATACATCTTTAAACTCCAAAGACTTGACCTCTGATCTAAAATGTTTCATAACTTTTCAAACATTAATCCTATCAATACACCGAAATAACTCAGGTAAAATTCAGTTTCTCAGCTTTTCAGAGACAGATGTGTCTTATTTGGACGTTCAGAGGTTCCATAGTGAACGTGGAAACATTGTCAGCTTCTTCAACATTGATTCACTAATAAAACCCATGGAGTTGGATCAATGACAATCATTGTAGATGCTTGAATTTTAACCCATAAAGACCCAGTGCTACTTTTACGTTAGTTTCCCACTGGATTTTTCTCTCTATTTCACCTTTCTCAAAGGATTTATCTCCATTTATTGTAATATTATCCACTGTATAGATCTCAGTAACTCAATTCCTTGGAATCGTTTGCCTGCCTGCTTAACGATGCTGCTTATCGATTCTGCCTTTGTTGCGCATGTGTGATGACGTCACGGGTATGCTGCATTGTTTTGGTCAGAATGTAGCCAACGTGGCCTTGAGGCAGAAACGCTCCAAAACCACGACACCAGGTCCACTTGTAACACTGTCAAAGCTTCCATGTCTTCAAAAGGGTGGAATCCCTCCAATATGCTCAAACATTTGTCCACAGCATGTGATTCATTTACAGGAAAGTCACGTATTTGATACACTACTTAGCGATGCTTGTGAATCTAGTTGCAGAGCGAAGACCAGGCCGTCATCCAGGCTTGGTTCTGGTGGGGGCAACAAACATCCTGCCCCCTCAAATAAAAGTTTCCAAAGGCAGGGGAAAGGAAATGAGGTGCACAAGAACAGGAGACATAGAGGAAATAGTAAAGCATCCGAAGTTTCAGTTTCACTGTACGGTCCCGGTCCCAACCAGGCCCGGCGTCATCTGTTATTATTATTTGTACATACTGTATATGTCATATTTTCTGTGTACAGATGGAAATATAAAAGACAGTTAATGCAAACATACCCATTTGTACTCTTTTATTCCCTCACCCAATGAGAATCAATAAGAGAATCGAAAAGGAATCGTATTGATAAGCAAAATCAACAATGGAATCGGAATCGTTAAATTCTTATCAATTCCCATCCCTAATTTTCCTATATTTAATTTTCTGATCATGTATAAAAACTCAGATTAAAGTTGAGGGTTATTCTATCAGAAAAAGAGAAAACTGAAGAAAAACAGACTTTTTCCACAGAGTTATCATTAACTCAACATAAACCCAGTGTGTCCATCCACTGTCATTGATCCAACTCCATGGGTTTTACGGGTGAATCAGTGTTGTAGAAGATGACGGTGCTTCCACGTTCACTACAGAGCCTCTGAACGTCCAAATGGATCATATCTGATGACCATGAATAGATGATAAACTGCATTTTACACCGATTATTTGCATGGATTAATAGGATTAGTGGATTAACAAGTATTAAACATATTACATCAGTAGATGGTTTTGTTTGATAGTGCATGTTTGGGTCTTTATGGGTTAATGGAAAAACACCTTTTCTTCACTTATCCTGTACTGACAGATACCTCATTCCAAGCCTTATGAATATCTATACGATTAGTAAATTAAATATAATAAAATACCTAATTTTCACTGAAAAATGCAAAAAGCAGAAGATAGTAGAATCATCAATGATGGCAACTTAGGTAAGCTTATATGTAAAGAAAAATTCATTTGGAAGTCGCCACAAAAAAAATTCTCAGTCTTTAATTGTTGTGGAATAAGAACCTCAAATGACTGTTCGCACACAGATGCAACAATAATAAAAGATATGCATAGCAGACAAAATAGAAAAAAGTATGTCTTTGAATGGCATATTGCATAAAACAGAGCTAGTGCAAGATGAATGTTGAATATATATTTCAATTTTAATAAGCATTATTAAAACATATTGCTAAGCAACACTATCTCTTTAGAGTTCAATACCAAAGAAGCATTTTCAGTTTTTTTTTTCCTCCTCAAAATTTGACATATAAAACATCAAACTAATGGATATGAATGGTCCATTATTCATAAACATTTGAACTGTGAAGAAATTGTAAGAATAAGACATTTTGATTCTTTGCTGTGGGATCAACGACTTTAAACTGAACAAATACAGAAGGAAACTGTGTCTTTATTTCTCAGTTGTTTTCTTGTGTGTGAAGTGAATAAAGAGGCTGAAAGGAGAGGTTGAAGAAGAACAGTTTATATGCCAACATGTTGTCATCTAATAAAACATCTGACCAAGGTTATTCACTTTGTGTATCACTTCCACATAGAATAGAACATGGCTGGGCTGTCAGAACACTAATATATGTGCAGTAAGACAGAGGGGTTACTCTAACAGAAAACACAGAGTTCTGTCTGAGCTGTTACAGTTCATGTTTTGAAGAGGAAAAGTCAAATTTAACCCTTACAGACTGAGAAATGTTCTTCAAAATGATTTTTTTCCTACATCTAATGTTTCCTAAGTGATCTAGAACTATTAATTATTTTATAGTCTGTATTTATCAGTGAAAATCAGGTATTTTCCTGTATTTAACCCTTTCATTCATGAATTATGAGAACCTTAATCAAGATTTTTTTCTTAAGTGTTTTTATTCCTATTTAGGCATGAAAAAAACAATGTGATTGAATTTTTTTTATGAATTTATTTTTCATGGAGTTACAAAAATGTCCACTCAGCTGAACACCAATCGTTAAATTTTTGAAGCAAAGACACATATATTTAAAACCCATCATCATAAAGTGATAAACTGTGTGAAAACTATAAAATACAAACATTTTTAATGGACCTAATCTGATGTTTTCTCACATTTTACTCTACTTTAATACTAGTTTTTACTCATTTCATGGAGATAATACATTAAAAAAAAAAAACTTTTTGTTTGAGAAAATTAGTTGTTGATTTAGACTCAAACATGTTAGTGCAGACCAGGTTTATCAAGACCAGCAAAGTTACAGTAATGGTCTGAATATCAGTGTAGATGATGCATGAGCGTCCACTGTGTTGGTTGATATCCTCTTGAGATCCAGTAAAGTGAAAATCTTTAGCTTTTTTACATTAAACAGTCATCTTGATTGGAAACTGCAAAATGCAAGGTTTTTCAGATACATTTTTAAAATTATTGTCATTTATTTGTTTTTTAATGGAATATCCTTTGCAATGAACAGCATTTTTTTTATTATTAAAACTGTCAAACTTTAGTCCCCTACAGAGAACAAAAATGCATTGCCGGGTCTCAGGAGGACATGGAATTAAAACAACTAAACCCATGAATATACAAGAGAACAGCTGGAGAATATCTGTCCACTATAGTGACCACTATGCATGAAAGGGTTAATTTACATATTAAAGTCAGTAATTTACCCATGTATTTGTTAAATAATAAAAGCTCAATATGAAGTCAATGGTTTTTTTATGGAGAAAACTGAGGAAAAACTGACTTTTTCAACAACTTTTTTTTCTTTTTTTAATTTAACCTTTATTTAACCAGGCAAAAAGATCCCACTGAGATTGAAAACCTCTTTTCCAAAGGAGTCCTGGTCAAGAAGCAGCATGAAACACAACACACAATTACAACATACAATAATTTTACAGGACAAGTCAAACAACGCATGTCCAACACATGTCCAACCATATAAATAAACATCTCCAACCACTGTTATCATCATGGGTTAAACTGGTTAATGTTGCAGACGATGATGGTGTTTCCATGTTCACTAAGGAGCCTCTGAACGTCCAAAGAGATCATATCTGATGACAATGAAAAGTTTAGAAACTTCATTTTACCTGTATTATTGACATGTCTTGATAGGATGAATGGTTCTATAGTTATTAAACATTTTAGATCAGTAAATGCTTTGGCTGTTTAATAGGGCTAAACTTTGGCTCCTGAAACTCACACGGATGAGACTTAATTTAACAAATTTTATGGAGTTATACCAAGTTTTGTTGTTTATGTCACAGTGCCTATTGTCTAATCTAACCATACAATGTGGATTTACAAGTTAAAAGCTTCCCAGCAGGCCTCTTTAATCTCATGCTCTGTTGACTATATATGTATGAAGTCATTTCCACCATGACAGCAGAGGGAAATTTTCAGTTAGGAATTAAGCCCTGCAGGCAAACACTCGTACTTATTCAGAAATCATTGGCTTATTGAGGATAATAGTTTTGTTAAAGTTAACAAAACGTCGTTGATTTGTTTGGATTATAGAGAAATTTAAAAAAAAATTGGAGAATTACATTTGGGTGAATAGTTAATGAGAAATGTTCAACTATTATGCACAATATATTCAACAGATTTTTCTGTATCTATTTTACATTGTGTGTTTTGCCTCTACCCATGCACACAAATGAATTCCGACACATTTCCATATCACATGTACAGGGTGGGGAAGAAAAATTTACAATATTTTGAGGCAGGGATTGAAAGACAGTGTATGACCAGTTAGTTTATTGAAAGTCATGAGAATTTATTTGCCACAAGAAAATGTACATAATAGAAAATGTTTTTATTCTATGTGTCCTCCTTCTTTCTCAATAACTGCCTTCACACACTTCCTGAAACTTACGCAAGTGTTCCTCAAATATTCGGGTGAAAACTTCTCCCATTCTTCTTTAATAGTATCTTCCAGACTTTCTTGTAATAGTTTTGCTCATAGTCATTCTCTTCTTTCCATTATAAACAGTCTTTATGGACACTCCGACTATTTTTGAAATCTCTTTTGGTGTGACGAGTGCATTCAGCAAATCACACACTCTTTGACGTTTGCTTTCCTGATTACTCATATCAATCAATCAATCAACCTTTATTTATAAAGCGCTTTTCATGCACAGATGCAACACAAAGTGCTTTACAGAATTAAAAACAATTACACAATAAAAACAGAATAACAATTACAAAGAAAACCCCTCCCTCCCACCCTCCATACTAGACATGCACACACACACACACACGCCCACACACTTACACACGCACACACATGCACATGCACACAACAGGGAGACATGGCATGGCACTGTGGATCAAGGAAACGCCACCTTTGGGGCCGTCCACACTGGGAGGAGGCACAGGCCGTGCCATCGGGGGGACCGGCACCCAGGCCCCCCGACTCCGACAGACAGGTGGACCCCCACATCGAAGGGAGGACCCCCAGCCAGCCGGGCCAAAGGGACCCAAGGACAGTACCCCCACTAGCAGACCAGACACAGCTCCCAGTGTGGAGGACCCCCCTGAGGAAACACTGGCGTTAA
Organism: Sphaeramia orbicularis; assembly: GCF_902148855.1. Taxonomy (NCBI): domain Eukaryota; kingdom Metazoa; phylum Chordata; class Actinopteri; order Kurtiformes; family Apogonidae; genus Sphaeramia; species Sphaeramia orbicularis. Next base: position 33,294,886 of record NC_043957.1, read on the forward strand.
AAGCTAAAAACTAAAAGCATAACATAGGACTAAGAGAATAAATAAAATAAAATAAATACAGTACCAAGAGTAAAATACGTAAGATTATAAATAAAATAGAATAGATAAAGTATCAGTGATAAATAAAACAAAATAAGAACAAGAAGAGTTTAAAAAATTAGTTAAAAGCCTGATTAAAAAGGTGTGTCTTTAATCTTCTTTTAAAAATACCAACAGTCTCTGCAGTCCTGAGGCTCTCCGGCAGGCTGTTCCACAGGTGGGGGCCATAGTGGCTAAATGCTGCCTCACCGTGGGTTTTTGTTCTGGGTTTTGGTATGGTTAAAAGGCCAGTGCCGGAGGACCTCAGGGTCCGCGAGGGTTGATATGGTAAAAGCAGATCAGATAAATAGGAGGGCGCAAGGCCGTTAAGACATTTAAAAACCAGCAAGAGAATCTTAAAATCGATCCTGAAGCGTACGGGGAGCCAATGCAGCGACTCTAAAACCGGTGTAATGTGCTCCCGCCCTCTGGTCAAATGTTAATATGGGCAAAAGTTTCTGAAAAGGTATGGATAATAGTGTTAGGTATGATTATGACATCAATATATGTTTGGTTTCAAAACAACTGACGCAGTGCCTGCTGAGAAAAAACAACTAAATGTTCATTGTAAATTTTTCTTCCCCACCCTGTACACTTAAATAACCCATTCTATTTTCATTCATTCATTGACAGTCAAATGCACTTTGTTTGGGTAATCTCAACTGTTCTGCATAAACAAATACTGGGAAAAGAATCACCCACATATGCTTTGACAAACACAGATACACAAACTCTAACCTTAATCGTATCTTAACCCTTAAACCACAAACAGTGGACTCTGTATCCCACCAGGATAGTAGAAGAAACACACACACACACACACACACACACACACACAAATGCAAAGACACACTTACTGATTGACAGACCACTTGCTTTTTTGTCATCGATCAATACACTAAATTAAACAGCAACCCAGGGGATTAGGCGCTGCATACAGGCAGAGAGGAGATATGAGATGGGCGCACAAATACATTCAGAAACACACACTAAATGAAGATCAGTTACTTAGAAAATGCTAAATGAGGCTCTGTTTGTGACGCCTACTCTCTGACAGACACACATGTGTGTATGCAGACTCAGCAAAGGCAGAGACACAGTCAGTACAGGGGGATGTGATGTATCTACCAGGAGGAGATATAACCTGTCTCAGAGACACGACCACTCTTTCACCTGCAGGCTACACACACACACGCACACACACACACACACACACACACACACACACACACACTAGAGCTGCACAGTATATTGTTTGAGCATCGTCATTGAGATGTACATGTGCGCAATAGTCACATTGCAGGTCTTGCAGTGTAGGTGTTGTCTAATTTCATCCTGGGTACCTGACACACACTGCACACAGCGATCCACCAATCACGATCCTTCTTAACTGGTTTGCCGAAGCAGACCACGCCCCTGCACATGGAGTGAGTAGGTGGAAACATAATTGAAAAATGAGCAACGAACAAGAGAAAATCAACAAAAACGAAGACTTGATCCCAAAAAGAAAAGCAACGTCAGTTATCTGGAATTATTTCAGCTACAAGAAGGATGATACTGAAACACGTGTTCTGTGTCGACACTGGATTACATCTGATGACACAACGAGAAGAAACATAACTAATTTGTTTGACCATTTATGTCGGTACCACACAGCTATTATATCCTCCTGAGTATTTTCTCATATCACAGGGTTAAAAAAAAGTTTTTTCCAATATTGTGCAGCTCTAACACACACACACACACACACACATAACTAGAATAATATTCACCCCCCCCCCCCCCCCCCCCCCACACACACACACACACACACACACACACATATAGGTTTTTCTTCTCTTTGAGGCTACACACACACTAATGGCCTAGTTTCAAACTGCTGAATTAGGGACTTTAGTGACTTACAGTCTCTTTGTGTTTTGTGAGAGACAGCTGTGGGAGAGCAGACAGAAACAGACAATCATTTCACACACACACCTACACCTACACACACACACACACACACACACACACACACAGAATAACTCTTCTCTTTCAGAGTGACACTCCCGGCCTGTTAGATAGACTGAGAAATAAGATCAGACTTATTTTTAACCTCACTGATGTCAAATAAGGCCGTCCTAATTTGGCTTTCAGAAAGTAGAGATCCTTCATTTGGTGTACTTGCTTTAAATAGGCTGTAAAGTTTCTGCAGTATCTATTTGCACCCGATTACAAATAGCTGTATGGCAGCTTTTCTACTTTTAACACTCAAGCATTCACACAAAATACTATTCAGTGCTTATACAGTGAGTGTCTATTGACTGAATAGTGTATGAGTGTATTTTTAAAATTTAAGCACTAAAACTTCTTACCCTGTCTTCACTAATGCTGATATGTTACAAATGCAACTTTTGTTTTCTCTAGGTTTGGCCTGCCGTCCTAAGACCATTTTAGATAGCAAAAATTGAAATTTTGCTTTCCAAAGATAGCCTTTTTTTTTTTTTTTTTAACTGGTTTGTATGTATCCACAGGCGAAATGTAGAGACTGGAAAACAATGGTGTCACACAACATTCTGTGCATGTCTGTTACTGGTTTGTGTAATGAAGCTGCACTTGAAACATCCCATCCAGGTGTGTAAATCAGTGCATGACCTGCAGTAGAGGTTGGCATGCAGACCTTTAGGAGATGGGCCGGACCTGTGTCAAATCCACATAATGTATAGAATACACTTCAACAATCCATGACCTTCCTGACAGATTAAAGCAGTGGTTTCCAACCTTTTTTGGCTCATGACCCCATTTTAACATCACAAATTTCTGGCGACCCCAGACATTCAAGACAGAGACTTTTTTTTTTTGTGCTGAAATTAATTTGTTTTTGATCATGTATTAGTTTGCTATACTATGTAGCAAATAAAAGTTTATTTTAGACAACATTTAGTCTATATAATTTATATTATTATGGATGGAGGCAGAAAAGCCAGGTGTAGATTACTGCACAAAGTAAGAATTTTATTTTCCTTGGTCAGGATATGTACAGTCAGTCCAGCTTGGATTTACAAGGCTGACAATTAATACTGAACAAACAAGAACTCAAACTGTGAATTATGAAAGAGCTGCAGCATCTGAAACCGACCACAATGGACATTTGACAGATAAACAGTACCACAGTGCTTCAGTTTCAGCTTCACAGTTTGTCATGTCTTTTATGGATTGGGATTGTCTCTGTCAACTCACCATATATTTTCTATTAGTCTTTTTTTTTTTTTTCAGTTATTAGAAATTTCAGGCGACCCCATTTGAATTCCAGGCGACCCCATGTGGGGCCCTGACCCCAAGGTTGAAAACCACTGGATTAAAGCCTCTGTGTCTGCTACATACATCATCTGCTGTGTCCACACTTATTAAATTAGTCCAACAGTCATAGTGGTTTGTCCAAGTGTTTGTACCAGTTTGTAATTGTTTTTAGTAGACATTTAGTAAAACAAGGGCTGCATGGACAGAAATTTTTTTTTCTCTAATCTCCGAATAATATATGTTAGTCTGGACAGGGCATAAAGATTATGGTTTAGAAAAGAATAGTACCTTTAATGAATTTAAATTAATTTATTCACCATTTATTATTTATCTGTATCCTGAAAGTAGGGCCAAGTAAAATACAGTTACACATCAAGGTTCAAATACAGTAACAGCATCTTTAACCTACAAGGTAACTGAGAGTAATGAAATCGTAAGAGTAAGGCTGAGGATTATCCTAAAGTAAACTAAACTAAATGTCCCAGAGACATTTTAATTCCTACGTAAAACCATCAGTTGAGTAAGTCAAATACAACAGATGGATGTATAATAAATATAATTAATTAAAATAACATATAGTTCCACTTATTTCATATGTTTGAAGGTACTATCTTTATTCTGTTGTTTTTATTTGGTAGTGGTTTATTGTTCTTCTTTATCTATTTTATTTATTTACTTATTTATTTTGTTGTTTTTTAATTGTATGGCTTTATAATCTATCTTGTATTTTCTTCTTTTATTTGGGTTTTATTTATTCTTCTGTATACCACTTTTTTCCTTTTTGTACAGTTTCTATGTCTTTAAATCTATTCTGTATTTTTTTCTCTTTTGGTTTTAATTATTCTTCTGTACAATACTTTGGTCCACTGCAGTTGTTTTAAAGTGCTTTATGAATAAAGTTGGATTGGATTGGATATGTGGAATACCCTAAACTGCCACAAGTTGTTTTTAAAAACAAACAATGACATTTTTATAGTGTTATCAGTCATTCCATATGCAATACATACAAATCTGGTAGATTTAAATTTATGGGTTGTACTGCTTATAACATGCTATTTTTTTCTAGTCCTAAAGTTAATTGGAATAATGGAGTTCACACAGTCTGTCATATAAAACATCATATATTATACCAGCACTGTGAAAGACCACATGTTAGAAAGCCTTTGTGCCATATTTCTTTGCACATGTAGTGGGAGCCTCTATAAAACCCTGGTGTAAAAACTGCACAGTTGGCTACGGACATTCAGGTACAAATTGCATATATCATCAACTTTGGTTTTAACCCTTTCATGCATGAATTATGAGAACCGTAGTCAAGATTTTTTCCTGAGTGTTTTTATTCCTCTTTAGGCATGAAAAAACAATGCAATTGAATTTTTTTTAATAAACCTGTTTTTTTATGAAGGTAGATTTGTTTCTTTATTGCTTTAACTAAAAAATAAAAAATCAATTAAAAAAAGTGTTTTAATGAAAAAAAAAAAATTACCCAAAAAATTGCATTTGAACACTTTTTTTTTTTTATGAAAATATCTTTTTTGGTTAAGGCAATAAAGAAACAAATCTACCTTCATAATTTTTTGTGAAGTTCCAACAATGTCCATTCCGCTGGACACCATGTGTTTAATTTTTGAAGGAAGGAATGCAATATCAGAAAGTGAAATACTGTGTGAAAACTATAAAATCAAAATATTTTAAATACTGCTAATCTGACGTTTTCTCACATTTTATCATATTCCCAATTTTTATTAGCAATTGATTTACACTCAAACATGTTTGTGCAGATCAGGTTTATCAAGAACAGCAAAGTTACAGTAATGGTCTGAATGTCAGTGTATTATTATGGGATGGTGCGTAAGCGTCCACTGTGTTGGCTGATATGGAACTAAAACAACAAAACCCATGAATATATTAGAGAACAGATGTAGAATAGCTGTCCACTGTAGTGACCACTATGCATGAAAGGGTTAAATAAACGTAACGTAATTCAATCCTGGGTACAAATATATTCTGAGTATTTTTAATTAAAACATAACCACAATTATCTACATACAACTTCAGTCTATTGTTCTTCAGAGATATTCATTAAAGTTAGCGTGGTAACTAGTTAGCCTTTGCCCATCCCACCTCATTCTACCATGTTTACCCCAAAAGGCATACCAGTGTACTAGGCTTTTGCTGCAAGTATATCAGACTTTTACAGAGTTAACCTCAACTTCTAAACCTTCTGCTGAAATGCTTAATCCTACAAATTGCCCCCTTAAATACTTTATTGTTTACGGAGTCATTTTCATCCGAGGGACATGTTTTGTAATCCAAGCAAATGGGGATGTTTGATAATTTATTTTAAAGTAATTGAACACTGATTTCAGTAAAAACCTAAAGTGAAGCAGCTTAGTGTTTTTCCTTTGGGGTCCTCAGTTCCTGTGGGATTCAGTTTTAATGACCAAATTAAAGCAAACAATTCTACTTCTGATATCCATATTTTTAATATGAGTTTATAAATTTGTGCTTCAGTTCTTAGTCATTTGTTCTTTAATTAAAAGGGGTTGTGATTACTGAAGATGCATGAGATTAATTTTCAATTTTATTTTCCAAGTGCTTTTTAAGCCAGGTGGAAGGGAGTCAGCAGAGGAATAAGAACACACATGCCAACAAAACAATCAAATTAATAAAGCAAGAAGTAAAATAAAAAAAAAAAGACATAGATCATGGTGCCAAGGTAACTATAAGGATGACTCCAAATAAGCTGTAAATGGATAACTCCATCCATCCATTTTCCAGGGTTCCTGCAGGGTCTTAGAAAGTGTTAAAAGTCTTGGATTTACAAATCTGCATTTAATACCTTAAAAAAGTCTTTCAAAGGTAGTAAATTTGATATGGTAGATCTTTATATTGCCATAAACTTTATTGTGTTTAAATGTGTTAAATGTCCAAGCTGCAAAGAAAGTAACGTTAGTCTACTCAGTTCCAACCTGACAATTTATATTGAAATTAGGAACCAATTATCACAAACGTTGCAGCCCCCAGTGAGAAATGACTGAACAGTGGGAATTAAGGTGTTGGAGTAAATAAATACATTTTCCTAAATTATGAGTCATGAATTTTTGCCAGTATGGTTGTGAAACAGGCATTAAATACTGTTCTAAGTAGTCTTAAAAAGGTCTTAAAAAGTCTTAAATTTTACCCATAGAAACCTGTAGGAACCCTGATATTCTGAACCTACTTTATCCTCACTAGGGTCACGGGGGTCGCTGGAGCCTATCCCAACTACTTATGGGCAAAGGCGGGGTACACCCTGGACATGTGACCAGTTCATCACAGGGCTGACGTATACAGACAAACAACCACTCTCACATTCACACTTATGGGATATTTAGACTAACCGATTAACCTATCAGTGCATGTGTTTGGATGGTGGGAGGAAGCCGGAGTACCCGAAGAGAACCCACGCAGACATGGGGAGAACATGCAAACTCCACACAGAAAGGTCCCACCCCCATCAACTGGTGTTGGAATCGAACCCAGGACCTTCTTGCTGTGAGGCACTACTGTGTCGCCCTAAATGAAAACTCAGAGTATTCAATAACTTACATAAATGACAGGAAATGCAGACCTAAATGAATAACTCAAAGTATGCAATGACTTGATGTTCAGTGGATGGATCATTCTTAACCCCGTTTCTTTCAAAGTGTTTCTCAGAAGTCCAGTTAGACCAAAATGTTATCTAGTACCTCTTTGCTTATTCCAGGTTACCACAAATATTGAATCAAGTTTCCGCTGACTTGCCAAGATCATGTCTGATGTGCACTTGACATCTGGCACATGCACACATAGGGCCCAAAGGGGGCTTGAGCCCTTGCCCTTTTTGCCTCGTAGAAAAAGTGCCCTGTTTACTTTGAAAAAATAAATAAATTGCTGTTCTGCATAGGAATGTAAAAGAAAACGGCTGTATAAAAACACCACGGTTATCTACCGGACGCATTTCTTGGTGGAGTTTGTGAAAGTGAAGTGTTGGAAGTGGTCAGGAAATTTAAAAATAAAAAATCTACAGATAGAAATTTCATTGATATGTCACTCATAAAACAAGTGATAAACAGTATCCTTCAACCATTCACGTATATATGTAACAAATCATTTCAAACAGGCACTTTTCCAGAAAATATGAAAATAGCTAAAGTGATTCCGATTTATAAAAATGGTGATAAGCACATGGTGTCAAATTATAGACCGGTGTCACTGTTACCACAGTTTTCTAAAATTCTTGAGAAACTGTTTGTAAAGAGGTTAGATGACTACATAGACAAATATAGGATATTAAATGATCACCAGTACGGATTTAGGAAAAAACGATCAACATCTTTAGCAGTAATGGAATTTGCAGAAACTATAGCAACAGCGGTGGATCAGAAACAACATACTGTTGGTGTTTTTATTGATTTAAGGAAAGCATTTGACACAATTGATCACTCAATATTACTCCGGAAATGTGAAATGTATGGTATAAGAGGTGTGACGCAAAACTGGTTAACAAGTTATTTACAAAATAGGTCTCAGTATGTATCAATTGGAAATACAAATTCACAACTTAGAAAAGTAACATGTGGGGTCCCACAAGGTTCAGTTCTGGGACCCAAGTTATTTATACTTTATCTAAATGATATTTTTATGGCATCTAGTAAGTTAAAATTTACAATATTTGCAGATGATACTAATTTGCTTTATTCGGGAGCAAATATGAAACAAATATTAGAAACTGTGGAAAAGGAATTGAGCAAGTTAAAAAAATGGTTTGACGTTAATAAGTTATCACTTAATGAAGATAAAACAAAATTGATGGTTTTTAGTGGTGCTAGGGGAAATTATGATATAAAACTGAAAATTAATGAAATTGAAAGGGTGTATGAAACAAAATTTTTGGGAGTGATTATTGACCATAAACTCTGTTGGAAACCACAAATAGAATATATCAAACGTAAATGTCCAAAGCTGTTGCGATTCTTTATAAAACTCGAGACTTGTTAAGCAAAAAATGTTTGCATATGTTGTACTGTTCACTTGTAATGCCATATATGTCATACTGTGTGGAAATATGGGGCAATGTGTATACAACTAATTTAGACCCAATAATTAAACTCCAAAAAAAAGCTATTAGAGTCATAAACAAAGCTGGTTATCTCCAATCAAGTAATCCACTTTTTGTAGAATCTGGTTTACTAAAATTTCTTGACATTGTATATTTAAAAACAATGGAATTTATGTTTCGCGTTAAAAGTAAACACCTTCCTTTTTGTATTCAGAAAATTTTTAAGTTAAGAGAAGGACATTATAATTTAAGAGGGATGTTTGTGTTTGAAAAATGTAAAGTAAGAACAAACGTTAAATATCACAGTGTTTCAGTTATTGGTGTCAAGCTATGGAACGAACTGAAGGATGAAGTGAAATTGTGTAGCTCACTGTTGAGTTTCAAAAAGAATTTAATTTGTCAAATTATGAAGGGCTATGAAAGTAATATGATTACAAAATAACTTATTACACTGAATGTAGTATAATTTAAGTTTAAGTATTTATCTGATGCAACTTAAGGTGTGGACATGGACTAAGGATGTGAATAGGAGAAGCAGAAATAAGCCTCCGGCTTCAGCTTCTTCCTTTTTCAGTTACAAAATGTGTTAATTTTATGTTTGTTTTTTTTAATATGTTGGTGTTTTGTTTTGTTGTTTTTTTAATATGTATGTGTTTTGTATTTTGTATTTAACTGAAATAAACATTCATTCATTCATTTCCTTATAATAGCGCGTCATGGTATTGTATGTGTGTTGAGTCTGATGCACTTCTCTGTCCGCTGTCTGTCACTGAGGGGCGGGGCTTCCCCATGCTGCACACTCACACGCTTGTCCGGAGAAAGAGAGAGAGGGAGAGAGAGAGAGAGAGAGAGAGAGAGAGAGAGCAAGACAAGTACAAGCCTTGGTCACATCTCCACTGTGTAGTTAGTGCACAGATGAGACAGGACAGTGGACTGACTTCAACCTTTGTAGTTTATCAAGCCAACCCCCCCCTCCCCCAACATTACTTGAATGTATTGAATCACAGTGGAAACAGGAGGAATCATTCACTCCGCTTGATTTTACTGACAATTTACATTTGTTTCCAGATATTGAGTTTCTTGTGCCTTTGCTCCTGTGACTGTTTCTCCAGTAGGAACAGGAAACTCCAACAGCAGTCACAGTAGGACTGTTTTATGTGCAGCCTGAACTATTTGTTTTTTTTTTAATGAAAGCTACGTTAATGTGCACCGTGGGAAAAATATTAGCCTTAGCTTACCAGTTCGGAAGTTATGACTCGGTTTTGGGGAGTTGTGAAATTGTTCTAGTTTATTGTGTATCTAATCTCAGGTCTCAGACTATGTTAGCTATGCTACGTCAACAACAAATCATTGAGATCAACATGTTGACTGCAGTCCTGTAGGCATGCAGGCTTTCTGTACAGGCTAAACAGGACTGTTTTTCTAGTATTTATTTCTATATTTTTGTCAATGTTCAATGTTTCACAGTTGAATGTTCATGCGTTACAATCTTTATCTTCAACAATATATAGCCTGATAATAAGCCAATGTTTTATTGCTTTTTAGAATTGCAGCTAAATTGCATGTCCTCCAAACCTCAGTATTATGATACTTTTTTTTTTTTTTTTTTTTTTTTTTAATTTATAGAGCACTTTTCACAGACAGAGTCACAAAGTGCTTTATCAAGTCAAATCAGAATCAAATCAAGTTTACAGAAACCCAACAGAATCCTCCAGGAGCAAACACTTGTGACTGGTGACAGTGGCGAGGAAAAACTTCCCTTTAACAGCAGAAACCTGGAGCAGACCCAGACTCCTGAAGGATGGCTGTCTGCCTTGACCAGTTGGGGTTAAAGAGAGAGAGAATAAAGGAGGAGAAAAGAGAGAATGATAGAGATATAGAGAGACTGGTGGGGGGGGGGCACATGGAGTACTTTATGATGAATACATAAAGTGTAATCAGTTTGAGGTGGTCCTGGGTCAGGTGGGAAACTAAAAAGCCTTTTTGAACAGGAGGGTTTTGAGGTGTTTTTTAAAGCTCTCTACAGAGTCCATGGACCGTAGGTGTAGAGGCAGGTCATTCCATAGACATGGTGCCACAGCTTTAAAAGACCTGTCACCGCGTGTGCTAAAACAGGTGCGTGGAACCATCAGCAGGTGCTGTCCTGAAGACCTCAAGCTATGAGTCGAGCTGTAGGGCTGGATCAGGGAAGCAATGTATGCAGGGGCCTGGCCATGTAGAGCCCGGAAAGTTAGCACCAGAATTTTGAAATGAAAACGATATAAAACAGGGAGCCAGTGGAGAGATTTTAGAATGGGAGTGATGTGGGTTCTCCTGTTTGTGCAGGTCAGGAGCCTGGCAGCAGAGTTCTGGACAAACTGTAGATGGGCCAGCTCCTTCTTGTTTAAGCATGTAAACAGGCTGTTACAGTAGTCTAAGCGAGAAGATACAAAAGCGTGAACGATCATCTCAAGCTCATTGATGGACACCATAGACCTGAGTTTGGAGATGTTGCGGAGTTGGAAGAAACAGTTTTTAACTAGGTGTTTGGAGTAGTATTCTAAAGACATGTCCTGGTCAAAGATGACACCCAGATTCCTCAGTTTGGTCTTTACCGAAGAACTCAGGTCTCCAAGGTGATGTTTGATCCCTGGGATTGCACTGTCCGGGGCAATAATGAGGGTCTCTGTTTTGCTGGAGTTCAGCTGGAGGCTGTTCTCATTTAGCCACTGCTTCAGCTCCGACAAGCAGTTGATTAAGGAACTCAGTTTGTGGGGCTCGGAGGAGTTAAAGGAGCAGTATATCTGGAGTGGATGTCATCCGCGAATAGATGATAGGAGACATCACTACACTGTCGGATAATGTGGCCAAGTGGGAGGACATAGAGTACGAATAGGACTGGTCCCAGGACAGAGCCTTGGGGAACACCACACAGTAGATCCGCTGAGTCAGATTGGAAGTTGTTGATTGATACAGTGAAGCTTCTGCCGGTCAGGTAAGAGGAGAACCAGTCTAGCACAGGACCTGACATCCCTACCAGGTCCCTCAGTCTCTCAATCATTATGGTATGGTCCACTGTGTCAAAGGCCGAGGAGAGATCTAGCAGGACCAAGACCGTGGATTTCCCGGAGTCGGCTGACATCGGGATGTCACTAGACACTTTTAATAGTGTGGTTTCTGTTGAGTGGCATTGTCTAAACCCAGACTGAAAAGTGTCATAGATCTGGTGTGTCTCCAGAAAAGCTGTAAGTTGTTTAGACACTGCCTTCTCAAGGATTTTGGCCAGTAGGGGGAGCTTTGAAATGGGCCTGTAGCTTTTGAGTTCTGTGGGGTCCAGGTTGGTTTTCTTTAGTTTTGGTTCTATGATGGCCTGTTTGAAGGAGCTGGGAAACAAACCAGTTGAGAGCGACAGGTTAAAAAACTTTGTGACCCATGGTCCAATTGTGTCAAAGCCACTGACAAGAAGCTTATGGGGGAGGATGTCTGCAGAGTTGGAGTTGGATTTTGACAATAATTTGATGACACAAGAGAAACAGCAATTGCATCACTCACAGCTACACAATATACACCGCTATGTTGTTGTTGTTATCTATGGCTACTTTATTACTTTTACATTAAGCCACATATTGTGTTATTATGGCCTGAAAAAAATTAGGCGCACACATACTACCCTTTTGTGACTTTGAGCCCCTGCCCCTCTATAATCCTGTGCACATCCCTGCTTGACATGCCCTTATCAACCCTGATTGTGCTCAGTGCTGGATCTTCTGAAACATAACAAACCAAATGGGAAAATTCTTCAAAGTAAAGATATAATTTTTTTACCTTATCTTGTTGCATTCTAGCAATCATCTTTGCCTCCCGTTTCATGCATGATCTCTGATAGAGGGCAACAGCAGTGAACGACCCTCTCAGCCTTTAGAATGACACTCTGCAGTGTAACCCTGGAGGAGGCAGAGACATCAAAGACCATGACGGATGATGAGGAGGAGTTCTCAGTGATGGATCTGGATCAGGATATGTTGTGACACACCTTGCTTAGGTTGTCGAGACTGAATTTGTGGAAACCCACACATACACCGTACACACACAGGTTTATATTACAGGACATGGATGCATGCATCAGGGAGGACAGCATCGATTCATTTTGTCATCTGTCTTTTGCCGTACTTCTTTAAGCACAGTTCAGGAGTGATACATGAAAGACAATCAGCTTTTATGCATTTTTGTCCATATACACGTGCACACCTGCAGACTCGCAAGCATGTTCTTGTGTCTCTCGTGGCAAATCTCATCGCATCAGGTTGTAACATCATCTGCCACTTTGGGGAACACAACTGTCAGCTTCACAATGAAAACCCCCTCCTGTCTTTTTGATTTGTCTGGATACCGTCTGAGCCTGTTATATAAGGCCCTCCTGGCCTTTTTTCTATTCAGTCTCTGTCTCTTCAGTCCTGTTGGCAGGTATTTCTAAAGGAGCTTCCTCAAACAGAGAACAATACTGAATGTAGAGGGAATAACTACATCAGAAAGTGTTTCTTTCTGCTTCTTTAAGCAAGAGAAAACAGAGAAAGGAAAGTGAAAGTCAAAAAAAAAAAAAGAAAGAAAAACATTGGGGGAGGTTTACTTGATATTCCTTGTTTTGTGCTTTGGGGAGGAGTGGAACAACCCCAAGGGGTAACCTCCATCTAGTAGGAGAGATGAATTAAACACACCTCCATTCATCCTTCAAAATCAGCAAAATGTGTTTCAAGGTATATATATATAATTTTTTTGTATCTAATGTAAACTTTGGAGAGTTAGCTATAATTAGATCTTTCTGTGGGGAGTTTGCCCTTTTCTCTGCACTGTGGGGGTTTCCTCCAGGTCCTCCGGTGTCCCACCACCCAAAACATGTATGTAAATGTAGGTTAATTCTCCTGACAGTGTCCTTGACCGAAGTACTGTTGAAGATCTAGACTTGGTCCCTGAGCACCTTCAATGGCAGCTCACTGCTCCTAATGTGCAAAGTGCTAATGCTAATGCTAGGTAATGTGTGTATGACAAAATGTAAAATGTACAGACTGAATTATCCAATGGGGATAATAGATTTAGCTAACCTAACCTTTGACCTTTTTAAGAGACTAATCAGTTTGTGTCTGTGTCTGTCATAAACAGAGGGGCACAAGAACAACTGAGATTTATGTAAATTCTAAAAATATGAAATTACTTTTTAACAACCTCAAATAAAATCACTTCATTCTGATTCTTTATGTCCAATTACAATATGAGTTAGAAGAAAAATATGTGCCATGATATTTTACGTATGTAACGTGAGGGTTCATTGGTGGCTAATGGTTCATTACCTCCGCCAGAAGGTATTGTGATCACTTTGCTTTGTTTGTTTGTATGCGTGTTTGTTGGCAACTTTACGGGAAAACTATTACAACCATCTTGACCAAATTTTACCCACAGATAGGCCTAGGCCCCGGTGTATGGAACAACCTTGAAACTGTTTAATTTAAAAGAAACAGTCAGTCCACACGTGCACACCGTTGTTCTTTATAAAATGTGACAGCAGGATGGAGACGGATTTCTTCTTAAACAGTGCTTTACTTTTTCACACACTGCAACCACCAACACAACACTTCCTGACACATCATCTCACATGACTGAACTAACCAATCAGGACCTAGCAGTACTTAGATCGGTAAATGTAAGTGATCCAGAAGGGCAGATTCAACAGACCATCCTACCTGCTGTACACTACAAATGACAATATTTAAATGTGTAAACAATAATTCTGCAAACATAAATGTAAATAGTTAAATGGGTAAAAACTTGTCGCTTTTCCATTGGACATCTGCGCAAAACTTTACTGATATTTACTAAATGTAAAAAAAAAAAAAAAAAAACAGAAGTGCGTATTGTCGGTTTTTCCATTAAATCACAAATTTGATGATTTGTTTATTTATTATCGAGAGATGGTATGAGAAGTCATTCCATAAACGTGGTGATGAACGTGTTGATTTACAGATATATCCATTATTATTATATATTACCCTTCTATCTTGTAGTAAATTAAAAAATGATTTGGTTTCCTGGTGTGTCCACACATACCGCGCCATGTTTCTTTTAAAACTCTTCTTCTTCGCTTGTTGTAACATCTGTCAACATCCTTTTTTTAAATTCATGTGACTCTAGTTGTGGAAAAAGGTTTTTCCATTGCAGTTTTGATTGCTATACCAGTTGCGCTACACCTGAAAAACTACCTCTGCCAAGCCCAAAAAATTTTAATCGAAAAACGAGAGTTTTGGCGAAATTGTCGTTTTTCCATTAGGTAAATTTTTACACGTAATTTATATTCACGCAATTTGAGGAAAAATGGAAAAGCGACTACTGTCAGTATATTTTTAACAAATACATTAATTATCTTACTCCCTGTAAATCACTTCACCTCCAAACCTTACATTTCTTCAACATAAATTACTTTAACTTCTGAGCCTTACACATGCAACACACACTGAAATTGTCCACCACGTCAATAGTTAAACATGCAGAAACACACCACACACTGCAGGCACTGGGCTACCATGTCAGATACCCAGGGAGCAAATGTGAGGTTAAGTGCCTTGCACAAGGGCACATCAGCCAACAATTTCTCTGCCAGTCTTCGGTCACATGCCACTTCTCCAAGCTTGTAGGCCAAAGCTGCCCCCACTAATGCTAAAAAGGTAAAGCCATCAGATGATATACATGTGATCTCAAAGACAAGGGATGTTTGCAGACACTGTGATGCTGTAACACACTGTGTCTGTAAGCTTGTGCCTCCCTGTGTACGCAGATGGAACAAAACACTGTGATCAACATTAATAATTCCCTTGGGCAGGGAACAGGATACCAAGATCTGGACAAATAGAGGAGAAAAGCAGCAAGTTATTACAACAACAACAGAACATATTGATAATCAATAAAAATTCATTGTCTTTGTCACAGATTTAAAGGTCAAGGGGGATTACAGACATGCTGTTTGAATCATACAGCATGTGTGGGTTCATAATATACTCTGTGATGCAGTACATGTAGAATATATGAGAATATATGAGCAGACATCTATTGGCAAATGTGTTGTCATTATCAGACTATTTACTCCTCATTTAGTGACCACACTGGTGAGTTGTACTAGATGAAAAAATTGTCCTTTTTTTCATTGAGGGATAAGTTTCTTTTTTCTGTACAGGCTGAAGTAATACTGAAAACAACTTTCAGAGCACATGTCACTGTAAATCCAGAGAATGAACTTAAACGCACCTAAGAAACACAAAATCAATCACAGACATATGATGCAATAGAGTTTGCGTCAGATAAAAACACAAGGAAACAAACAGCCACAGTGCATAAAGTTTGTAGTGGTGAAAGCCAAAAACTTACATTTGGATGACCAATATTTGGAGAATCTAGTTAAATGTAAGCGTTACATTAAATCCATTACAGTTACCACATAATTACCTCTACTAAGGATGTTATGTTTGTGGTGTATGTTGGCCTGATGACAGTGACTACAGATGATTACAAAACCTGTCAGTTGACTTTCCTCAAATTTGATTGGAATTCACCACATATGTACAGCTGGATGCAAAAATGGGGGTAGTACTTGGTGGGTGAGGACAGATTTTTACTTCCACCAAGGAAAGGCGGAGGTTATGTTTTCATCGGGGTTTGTCTGTTTGTTTGTTTGTTTGTTTGTTTGTCTGTTAGCAAGATAACTCAAAAAGTTATGGAAGGATTTTGATGAAATTTGCAGGAAATGTTGATACTGCAGGAACAAATTATTACATTTTTGTGGTGATGGGGGGGGTTGGCAAATGGCAGTTGAGTTTGATAGACATATCATAGTTTTTTCCGTCCTGTCTGTTCCACAGGTGACTACATTTTTTTATTTTTATGTTAGAACATTTCATTAATTGGTTGCAATCGGGGTGTGAGGAGGATTTTAAGCAATATAGTAAAAAATGCTCCAGGAAAACATCTCCTACCCCACCTTTAAAACTCATTTTCCTCATGTTTGTATCAAATTGGACATCCTGGTTTATTTTTACCTGTGGCTGGTAAACAACTGTGTGTTGTTTTGTCATATACTTCTACTGTCGGTCTGTTGTGAGACTGTTTATTTCAAGAAAAGTGGGAGTAGGGTAAGTAAGAGTTAGGGTATAAATATGAGGGTATGAATAATAAATGTTCTATAATTTTGCATGCCTTGCCTTCCAGATGACATTTTCTATCAACACAAATGAAAAACATTATTAAAGAAAATGTAGTCTGTCAATATTATGGCTGAATATGCTGTATATTTATCCTCATTCTCTTTTCCAATAAAACTGTTTGCACCAAATGATTAAGTTTTTATTGTTCTGTGAAGGCACTCAGAGCATTATATCTTAAATATTTGATATCAATGAAACACCTCTTAAAACCTGACAAAGGACAAGGTGTCATATAAGTTGAGTTGAACAAAGGTAGGATGATTTTATTCCCACTCAGTTTCTCAGAGAGGATCGAAATTAGTCAAATATAACATGTAAAGCAAGAAGCTTCAATACTTTTTTTCCCCTCTCTTTCTGTTAGCGAGGTCACGTAAGGTTTCTTTTATGAGATGCAGTAGCTGGCAGTTGAAATTAGCAGGGCCCTAAGTCTTGTCTGTTCTCTGGTTTAATATCAGATCGGGCAAAATCATGAGTGAAAAATTCCTCCACATCTAATGATACCTCTGTGGCTAAAGTGCGTGAGTCTCAGGGTCACTCTCTGAAAGTGTAAGGACTGATGACAATCTGTGGTGCGCTGTTCTATCGGAGCGCCCCTTCTCATTCATGCTTCATTTTTCTGCAGCAGACATAGACCTGTGTGTGGACATTTGCATCTTAAACAGATATCTTAGTTAGGTTTCCGAACCAGGTTTCAGAGTTTCCCAGACGGTACGTTTTTAGTGTTAACAAAAGGACACAAAGCAATAAAGCTTTTATTATCACACATCACAATTAGTGTCGAGAAATTCAGACAGAAAGAGATTAGTGTCCTGTGTCATAGCATATATTAACTTCTTCTCACTGTGTTATATAAAAGTCCTTGAAATAAACCAAGTGGAAATAATGACTTTCTCTAATCATGCATCTGTGACTATTTGTCGTCTTGAATAAAAAATAGCTTCCAATAAACCCTTTTACCCTCTCTCATAAATACAAAACCTTTTTAATTTTTTTTTTCTTTTTTTTTTTTCAGATTACACTTGCAGATGCTTTTGCTAACAGTTTTTACGTGCTCATTTGTGGGTTTATTTCTATGCCAAAATGTTTGTATACTGTACGTCCTTGTGTATGTGTGTCCTCGTGTCTCCTGCTTTGCAAATACAGGGAACATTTGTTCTTTGTGTGTCTGCGTTTACTCTAGTGCAAACAGGGAGTGTGTGTTTGTTTTCTTATCTGCAGTGTTTGTGTGTGTAGACTATACTGTGTGTGTGTGTGCGTGTGTGTGTGTGTGTGTGTGTGTGTGTATGAACGCTTGTGAGAAAGTGTGTGTGAACAAGGTTGTAATTAAACCCAAATCCATTACATTACAGTGGGGAGGTTTTCAGGGGGATTCATCTCTACAAAGGCACCGCTTATACCTCCTCCTCCAGTCCTTTTTAATTTGACGGATATGTTTATCCATTTTCCTGATAAATTGCACACAATACATCCCTGGTGCTCGCACAAATGAAAACTGTAATTAAAATTGACGCAGTGGGTTTTGACTATTCATGAAGACACCTTTCGCATTTTATTTCTCAACCATACTGCACTTCAAGTATCTGACTTCCGTTTGTTTGACCATACGTAGAATTCAAATCAATTATACGAAAAAACTACACATTATTTTTTACTATGGGTCTTTAAATGAATTATAACAGTGCTGATGAAACAAATGAAATAATAAGTAAGTCATTAATCTGCTGTATAATACAAGCGACAAAATAAACAAGTCAGTCTTCCTAACTTCAAAATAATTTTATTGTATAATTTCACTGTTGCCTTTTAAGTTGGAATATTTACTTTTTTTTATTTTCAGACATATTCCTCTTTTTATTCCTGTTTCTACACATCAGTAATCACCTCTGACCAAATGCAACAATTACATATTAAGTCCAAGTTATGCTTTATGTGTTAAGAATAAATCATATTGTTGCACAAAACTTTACCGATATTTACTAAATGTCAAAAAAACACAAGTGCGTAATGTTGGTTTTTCCATTAAATCCCAAATGCAATGATTTGTTTATTTATTTTCGCGAGATGACATGTGAAGTCATTCCATAAACATGGCAACGAACGTAAATATGGTGTTGATTTACAGATATATTCATTATTATTATATATTACCCCTTTATTTCGTACTAAATTTAAAAATGATTAGATGTGTGTCCACACAAACCGCGACATGTTTCTTCTTTGCTTGTTGTAATGTACGTCAACAGCGCAAAAACTTTTAATCGAAAAATGAGACTTTTGGCGAAATTGTAGTTTTTCCATTAGGTAAATTTTTCTTTTAAGTTATATCTGCGCAATTTGAGGGTCAATGGAAGAGCGACTAGTGTATACAGGGTGGGGAAGCAAAATTTACAATATTTTGAGGCAGGGACTGAAAGACAGTGTATGACCAATTAGTTTATTGAAAGTCATGAGAATTTATTTGCCACAAGAAAATGTACATAATAGAAAATGTTTTTATTCTATGTGTCCTCCTTCTTTCTCAATAACTGCCTTCACACGCTTCCTGAAACTTATGCAAGTGTTCCTCAAATATTTGGGTGACAACTTCTCCCATTCTTCTTTAATAGTATCTTCCAGACTTTCTCGTAATAGTTTTGCTCATAGTCATTCTCTTCTTTCCATTATAAACAGTGTTTATGGACACTCCAACTATTTTTGAAATCTCCTTTGGTGTGACGAGTGCATTCAGCAAATCACACTCTCTTTCACGTTTGCTTTCCTGATTACTCATATGGGCAAAAGTTCCTGAAAAGGTATGGTGTGTTTGGTATGATTATGACATCAATATATGTTTGGTTTCAAAACATTTGACGTAGTGCCTGCTGAGAAAAAACAACTAAATGTTCATTGTAAATTTTGCTTCCCCACCCTGTAATAATGATCAATTTAACAGTAGTTTCATGTGACGATAGTATTTAAATTTCTTTGATTTTGTCATCAGTGAAAATATTGTGAAGATTTTCTTTTTTAAATGGCTGGTATCCCTGTGTGTTTATATACTTGTAGAGCTGAAAAATAAAGCCAATGTGAAAGTGTCAAAATATGCAGTATTCTGAATGTCCACTGGGAGCTGGCTCGGAAAGTGAGGCCATTTCAGACTGGGTATCTGAGTCTGTGTCCAAGTACACTAGACCCCAAAGTCCACTTAACCCTTTCATGCACACTGGTCACTACAGTGGACAGTTATTCTCCAGCTGTTCTCTTATATATTCATGGATTTTGTTGTTTTAGTTCCATATCAGCCAACACAGTGGACGCTTATGCATCATCTCACACAGACATTCATACCATTACTGTAACTTTGCTGTTCTTAATAAACCTGATCTGCACGAACATGTTTGAGTGTAAATTAATTGGTAATTGTTATTAGACTGTAATTAAGAGTTTTCTTAAACAAAATGCTTTTTTTTTTTTTTGCATATCATCTCCATGAAGTGAGTAATAACTAGTATTAGAGTATGTTAAAATGTGAGAAAACATCAGATTAGCGGCATTAAAAAAGTTCTTCTTTCATAGTTTTCACACAGTATAACACTTTTTGATATTGCGTTTTAAATACATGTTTCTTTGCTTCAAAAAATTAAACACATGGTGTCTAGCTGAGTTGACAGAGGAATAAAAACACTCAGGAAAAAAATCTTGACTAAGGTTCACATAATTAATGCATGAAAGGGTTAATTTTATCAGTGTGAATGCAAACGTTCCATGTGTGAGTACTGTACCCAAGTCCAGCTGAGAAGGTAGTCCTGGGTATGGACTGTGTGCATGCCAGTATGGAACACTGCTGTGTGAAAGTAATCTGTACCAGAGACAGGAAGTGACCTAATCAGCACTCCAACAACAAAAGTGACTTAATCGCTGTGAGACCATAGACGATGCTCCTTGTTAGCGTGTTCTTTTGTCGGAAGCTCTAAGAATAAGTCCGGATTCTTTTCAGTCTCATTTTTGTAATTTTAATTTTGACTTGATCTAACCACAAACAAAGTACAACTCTGAAGATCCACACACTAAACAGGAAATGGATCCAAACTAGAGCCCGACTGATATGGGATTTTTGGGGCCGATGCCGATATTGGGGACTAAAAAAAGCCGATATCCAATATATCGGCCGATATCCAATATTGGCTGATAACTGATATATTGGCCGATATATGAAATAAGAACACTGATCTACACAGGATATAATAATCTTATATCAGATAATTGTGGACAGGTGGATAAACAGTTGCATAAATCTTTGTTTATCTCACAAATATAATTTACACAACTTTCAAATACAAACTATGCTATCACAAAAATAATTAGAGCAAAAAAATATGACTTACCACAAAATTACGTTTGCCCTCACAAATTTGATGTGTCTGCCTCACGGCACTACAACTTCCCATGTGGACTAAGGACTAAACTGAGCATGTGCAGAGTGAATTAGGTGAGTCCGAAGTTGTTCCTGATTGGAGCAATTGCAAGAGCTACAACTGACCTGTGTTACAACTGTCCCTGGTCTCCCCGACACTATTAACACCTGGGGGGGTGGTCCGTGTCCGTTATTTTCGCGGGGGGGGGGGGGGGGGGGGGGGGGGGGCTCGGAGTGATGGGGATAAGCAGTCCATCCTTGTCAGAGTGTGCGAGTGGGGGGTGTAGCTCTGTGATTATGTGATTGTGTGTGTGGGGGTGATAGCGTCATTGTCCAAGCAGGAGTGAAAGTGAAACTAACTCACTTTACTGTTCCTCTAACTCTCCGGGCCGCACACACACTCACACACACACACACACACACACACACACACACACACACACACAGGAGCAGTGAGCGACAGAATCTCCATGCAAAGAAGTTAATACATCGGCTACATATTGGCTGATGTTGATTAATCAGTGATACGCTATAATCAGGCTCTAATCCAGACATTCTAATGCACATCACTTTCATAATCCTTGTAAACTGATCTTCAAACTATGGGCGAACCCCTTGTGGGCTAAGGGGGTTGGGTCTTAAAAATGGCCTGGTGTTACCTGACATCTAAAGTCGAGCAGATGTTTGACCCTATACTGACAATGTGTTTCCATCTTATCTGCTGTGGTTTACAGTCCCATGTGGGCATGTGTATTTAAAAGTGTGCCTAAAGTAAAACCTAAGTCCTGTGTTCATAAATCTGTCAGTTTAGTATGTTGACCAAGATGTGACCCATACTATCCTAAGAACTTTACCACTCACTAGTGAAACAAAGAAATTATATCCTAAAACATTACCTACTGACTAATATGTGAATAAACTCAAGACTTCAACTATCTAAATTAAAATAATATTTCTTCCTGTTGTCTCCTGAAGAAGCCTCGAATCTGTGCGGCACAGGCTCACCTTATCGACGGAACCACTCGGTGATATACCAAGAACAACGAAGGTCGCTCTTCTTCTCTTTGCCTCAAACAGGCTAACAGATAGAATGGTATTGCTTGTGAACAGAACGGTCATTCAGTTGTTAACATAAGGGTTTGTCATTTCCGCGTTTGTTGGATAGCTACAGAATTCCTTCCACATCGCTACCTACTGTTTCAGCCCTGTAACACTCATTGGTTCTCGGGCACGGGCCGCGGGACATGCTTGTGAACACAACATCTGTAGGAAAGGTGTGATTGTATCCAGGTACTGCACAGATCCAGATACCCAGTCTGAAAACCCCCTGAGTCCTTCCCCATAGACCTCTGTGTTGAAATGACCACCTTTACAGCAGAAACAGATGTGTGTGCAGCCTGGTACGACAAAATAGTTTTGGTGTCTACAGTTCATTTCTCCCTCAGAAACAAATGTACAGAACTCACCAATTAACATTACACTATGTCCTGTGCATATTAAGGTGTTGGCTGCTGTGATTGACAGGTGGCTGGTTTTTGCCATGCTCTGTGCTTTGATTTAGTCTGGCTGCTGAATTGGACATAAGGAGCACTTCCATATTGAATAAAATATATTTTTCTCCCTGACAGGCAGGTCAGGCAGAGGATTCTGTCATAATTCTCACTGGTACTTAATTACAATAATTTTTGCTGCATTAACCAATGTTAGCATTAATTTGCATTAAACTAATTAGCTCAGGTAGCCATAATTAGAATACATTAATGTTGTCAAACGCAAAGATATGTGTTAACATTTATTAGGCAGCAGAAATAACCTAATGGTGTTTAAAACCTCTTGAATAAAAAACCTTGCTGCCTCTTGGCCAGGTCAGTATTGAAAATGAGAATCAGTTCTCAACTAACCTGTTTGACCCTGACCATATTTTCAGGGGAAAAACGCCTAAAAAGACATACCCAAAGTAAATGAAGAATTACTTCACAATAATAAGGTTCATATGGATGTTCTTGGTGTCTATGGACATTTAGAGACCTCACAGAATCTATTCCCATTGTCTAAAATATTGTATCTATTACTGTGCCTGAGTAAACTGTAACAAACTAAAAGAGAAAATTTTTTTTATCCTCACCTGGTTTTTTTTCAGCTGGATTGACGATGATATGCATAAATTAATTGTTCGTGTCAGAGATTTTTAATAGCATATATTTCACCCCACAAAGATTAAAAAATCATGTTTGAACATTAAAGTTTGCATTAAAATACACTTTTGATGTACTTTTATTAACATTAGGGTCTAAACTTTGAGCAAAAGTTGAAAAAAACATCCATTGTCCTGATTTATTATATTTTTATAGTAGATGAATATTAATATGATTTTTTTGGTCTGCAGGCGGGCTGATCGGGCTAAAGAGGTTTAAATAAAGGTTACTCTTTTTTTTTTTTTTAATGTAGCTTACTCTTTGTATTTCTTTTAAGGAATAGATAAAATGATCGTTTAAGGCATCATCTTATCCACACTTACTTTCCTGAATCCAAAGTAAATGTCTTCTTTATTATGTTACATTATGATATATAATTATTAACGGATGGTGTTTTTACTAAGTTTTGGTTTCACCCCTCACACTTCTCTTAATTTCAAATGGACATGTTATCAAAAAAAACAGAATTAAAAAAAAAAAAAACAGCATAGTCATGGCCATGTTAAGCATCTTGAGGCTTCAGAACAACCAATGTGACATGGTCATACTGGATCATATTGGGTCAGTCTACTTTTTCTATGGGTGACACAGCAGACAGGAGGAAACAAGAGGCTGTTTTCCCCCCAGAACATTTTTATAGAGTTTATTTGTACTTAAGAACATAACTGCTGTGAAGCAATCACACATCTCTCTCTCTGTGTTCAAACAGTAAACAATATATAATTTCACATAACAATACAAACAACACAAACTGAAAATATCAGTGAAAAAGCGCCTCATATAGAGGGTTAAGATTTTGATTACAGTATATTTTCTGAGATAGCAGTCATAAAATACTTTTTGCTGGTCTCAGTTCAACTGTTTTTAAGACAAGACTCCAAAGTTGCAAAGGGACAACATAACAAGAAACGCCAGCAAAAAGACTTTTTTTTAAAATTTTTTTTTACATCAGCAACATTTTTCTGTGTCTTGTACAAATGATAATAAAGTCTTTTGTCCATTTGTAGCTGCTCTCTATCTTACTTGTGAATAATAAGTAGAGTTGTATCCTGTTTTTTTTTTTCTTTTTTAATTAAATTTTACCATTTAGAAACACCCTCCTTGCTGTGCCTTTGGGAACATTGTATTCCTGTGCCATAATCCATCTTTACAACTGCTCTCATCCATCCTGTTTACACCACGATGTAATGCTGCTTTAAAAAGTTGTGTGGAAAAAGAAAACCAAAAACTACAAAGTGAATTACAAAGCAGACTCAGAGCCCCCTTGAAACAGTTGTGTTTTCTGGTTTATGGCTCTAAAATGGTTATTCATCTTTGCTACTGCTGTAATCTATTCTTGTTATGTGGGCCTGTGGTACCATGACAACAACATGCCAGATGCTTTCTCACTTTCTCATGCACACACAGAGACATGTACTGTTCATACCCTAATATAAACCAGGATGTCAAAGAAAGAACAAAAAAAAACAACAACCTAACAACAACACACAAATCATTTGCAGCACACAGGCAAGTTTCAAACCTTAATGAGAAAGTTTTGCAGCAGCAGCAGGAAATGTGGAAGGGTTGACATCAACTTCAGCAGTGCTAAGATTAATTATTGCTATTTTTCTTTAAGGGAACAAAGTAACTCCAGTTCCTTTTTCTCAGAAAGAAAGAGAGGACAGATATAAAGCATGAAGTCCAAGTCAGACAAGGTAAAGCTCTCATACCATTTCAAGTTAATGCAAAGTCCACACAATGGACAAACAAGAAAAGCACTCTGAGAGCGCAGACCTCCGCCAAGACAGATCTGTCACCCACCCCCACCCCCACCCCACCCCCGATCACCACCAAAATTGAATCATTTCTTCCTTGTGCCAATATCAACATTTCCTGAAAATTTCATGAAAATCCATCCATAACTTTTTGAGTTGTCTTGTTAACAATCAAACACACACACACGCACGCAAACACACAAAGCAAAGCGATCACAATACTTCCTGGTGGAGGTAATGAGGGTGACTGAAGAGGAAAAGGAACGCATGTTGGTACAAATGGTAATAAAAACACAATTTAGACAAGACAACTTGAATTTACACTTGAGTTGCACAAACCAGTGATTTGAGACTTGACTTGAACTTGTGATTTAGGACTGGTAAACAATCCTTACTTTGTAAATTCTTCTTCTTCTGTCATTCTCTACCCGATTACCATGTAAGTTTAAGGTTAATGTTAGGGTTAACTCACTTTATCATCCTCATTATTATACACAGCTTCTAGCATTAGCATTAGCAATTAGCACTGGTGCTTAGCCATAGCATTTAGTAGGCTATATTAGGAGTACTGACGTGCAATTGAATATAGCAACATTTCTAAACTTATGCTTGAGTGCAGCCTAAGAAACAACAACCTTAAGTGTGACTGTTGTGTCTTTCATTTTAAGTTTTGGCTAAATAATAAAAAAAAAGTCAACTTCAGCATCTGACAAATAAAATTCAAAGGTGCTGGATCTCTTACATCTAATTTTACGCAGCACCCCAAAACATGCTGAATATGAGTGTCACTTAAGTGCAAAGTTAACATTTGTACTAGGGATGTAAACAATTAATCGACTAACGATTAATTGTCGATAAGAATTTGCTCGATTAAATTTTTAATTGTCAGTTAATTGCCCTTTTCCACCCGTCCACACCTGTCCGACGGCTGCCGGTTTGTTGCGACGCCGCGGCTGGGATAGCCGGTCATTGAACCAGATCATGGCGTCGATGAGTTTGAATGTCTGTATGGACATGGTGGACCAACCACAGACCAGCCTGTCTATTTGTGGGAGCGGTGCACCCCCGAATAAATACACGCACAAATGTGGGGTCGGTATCGGAGCGTTTTCCCTGGAGGTTGGTGTAGTCTACAGTCAGTGAAAAGTTTCACTTTCACTTCTGCGGGGGCACGGACTGCACTGGACCCCCATAGTATTAGAAGTAGGATGGAAAGTCACGCACACACACGTGTGGTTACCAACCAACATGCACGCATCCCCTGGCTGTACTGTGCGTGTGCGAGTACTACCCTCCTGGGCGAAATGCACACGCGTGCACCCCCCGCCTCCCCCCATCAACAGATGAATTCCACAAGAAACACTGACTGTATCCAATGGTTCCATAAATCAATCATGAAGGAGTATGACATGGTTTTTTCATGAAGTGTATAATCAATATTTAGCTTTTGTTCTTACAGACCGTATCGAAAAAGAAATTCAGGTTCTCAGGAAAATCGTCGCTTATCAATTAATCGTTAATTGATCAATAAGGGCAACCAACTAACGATTAATGAATTAATCGATAATTTTCATCCCTAATTGGTACCTATGGACTGTAATTAAACATCTAATGTTAGCTTGTTGATTAGACTCGATTAGGTTGGCATTCATTGAATATACGGGGGTGGGACCTTTCTGTGTGGAGTCTGCATGTTCTCTCCAGGTACTCCGGCTTCCTCCCACCATCCAAAGACATGCACTGATAGGTTAATTGGTTAATCTAAATTGCCCATAGGTGTGAATGTGAGAGTGGTTGTTTGTCTCTATATGTTCAGCCCTGTGATGAACTGGTGACATGTCCAGGGTGTACCCCGCCTTCACCCTTAAGTAGCTGGGATAGGCTCCAAGGGACCCCCATGACCTTAGTGTGGATAAACCAGGTTCAGAAAATGAATGAATGAATATTTTCCAAAGATGAACGAGTAATTACTTGAACCTGGTTCAACTAGAGGGCTGGGTTTATGGACCTGGAAAACTCACTGAGAGAAAACCAACCATTTCAAGGCCCACTTATCTACAGGGTTCCTGTGGGCCCTTAAAAACTCTTGAATTTACAAATCTGCATTTAATGCCTTAAAAAAGTCTTTAAAAGGTATTAAATTTCTTTTAATGTCAGTGAGAAGATTTTAAGAAACTTTTACTGTTCATTTATTGAAAGCCTTTTAACTTTTTCTTTTATCTGGTTCAATGTTTTAACTCTGAAAGACAAGAACAGTCTGCATGCTATTGTAAAAAAAATGCTCCAAGATCATTGGAGTCGAACTTAGAGACTTGTCTTCCCTCTGGGAGCTTCAGGTGGTGAGAAAAGCTCAGTCCATCATCAGGGACCCTCAGCATGTGTTACATCTGAAGTTTGCCTTGATGCCTTCAGGCCGGCACTATCACGCTCCTCAGAGGAGAACCAACAGATATTCTAAATCTTTGATTCCTTCAGCTATCACACTTTTAAACTCTGACAGAAGCCATTTTAGTCATTTTGTATGATTTTTTGTTGTTGTAGTTGTTGTTGTTTTTTTTAATATTAGCAGAACCAATAGGGTCTTTAGCCTTTTAGTCTGCACTGGTATTTATTGATTATTTATTGTTGATTATTTAAATGCATTTATTCGTAGTTGCGTTCAATAGTCCTGTATTTGTGCACTGATTTATTTATATTTGTCACATTGCACTTTGGATGTGGGCTGATGTCTGGGCTGATGTCTGTGGTAAGCTGCAGATGAATTGCCCGTAAGGGATAATAAAGTTTTCTGAATCTGAATCATATGGGAGGTCTTAAGTTGTGTTGCCATAAATGTGTTGACTGTATTGTATTTACATGTGTCTGTTAAAAGTCCAAACAGCAAAGAAAGTAACGTTACTCGACTCAGTTTCACCCGTTCCAACCTGACAACTTATATTGAAATTAGGAACCAGTTATCGCTAATTTTGCAGCCCCCACTGAGAAATGACTGAATGGTGGGAATTAAGGCATTGGAGTAAATAAATACATTTTTGTTAAATTCTAGGAGTCACAAATTTTTGCCAGTATGGCAGTGAAATGGGCATTAAATTCCGTTCTAAGTCGATTCTTCTGTTCTAAGGTCTTAAAAAGTCTTAAATTTAACTTGTAGACACCTGTAGGAACCCTGTATCCAAAAAGGGCCTGTGTTTGGTTTTCCATTGAGTTAGTGTTTTGGAACTCTAATGATATTTTCAGAGCCCGTTTTCTAATAGATAGATTAGGAAACATTAATTTTCATGTTATCTCCTTTTCAATTCATGTTAAGTGTGAATATGTTCATATTAGTAGGGTTTTGTGTGTTTTCCTTTCATATTATATTGCAGTAATCTATTTACATTGATAACATACTAAATAAATAACCGGTGCTGCTACTATATAGTATCAGATGAAGGAGTGATAATGATACAGTCCATATTTTTAATTCCTTGGATATAGAAATGCAGTGTTCTAGGTGGTCCTCATGGCATGCAGCAGATCATAGAATTGTCATAACAATCATAAGAGACTCAAGACTCGACTTGGACTTGCAGAAATATTAATTATGACCATCCCTGTTGTCTGTCCATTGTTTTCTCATAAATGGATTCATAGTGTTTGGTTGATTTGTGCTCTTTGGGGCAGTGGGACAAATGTCACAAAATACTGAGACGACCTTGAAATTTATAAAGTAAATGTTTAAGTTTACATGATTAGGGTTGGTCAAATATTGTAGTTATGGATGATTTGTCAAAAAACCAGAGGGGGGATTTTTTTTTTTAATCATGAAAAAACAAGCAATCGACAGGTTTAATTGTTTTTTAAGATAACGGTAGGTTCTTCTACATGTCAAACAACTGAACATTTGTCTTTAATGCAAAGTAAAAAAACATGAAACAGTTAATTTTCTGCGACAGCCACCTCTGCGATGTAGGAGATGGACTAATGAAGTTTCAGGACTAGGGATGGGAGTCAAGAACCGGTTCTTTTTGAGAACCGGTTCCCAGTAGCTCGATTCCTTGGAATCGTTTGAATGCCTGCTTAACGATTCTGCTTATCGATTCTGCCTTTGTTGTGTATGCATGATGACGTCACACGTACGCTGCATTGTTTTGGTCAGAACGTGGCGTTGAGGCAGAAACGGTTTAAAAAGATGACACCAGGTCCACTTACTTGGAACACTTGCAAAGCTTCCATGTCTTCAAAAGGGTGGAATCCCTCCAATATCCTTAAACATTTGTCCACAGCATGTGAATCATTTACAGGAATGTCACGTATTTGATATGCTACTTAGTGGCGCTTGTGAATGTAGTGGCAGAGTAAACACCAGGCCGGTTCCGGTGCGGGCCACAAACGTCGTAACTCCTCAAATACAAGTTTCCGAAGGTAAGAAGGGAAAGGAAATGAGGTGCACAACAACGGGAGACAAGCCGAGCCGAGCCGAACCGGTTGCACATAGTAGAAATGCAACAATAGAGGAATTAGTGAAGTGTCTTTAGTTTCACCTTCACTGTACCCCCCCCCCCCCAGAACCGGGCCTGGCATCATCTGCTATTATTATTTGTACATACTGTATATGTTATATTTTCTGTGCAGAGATGGAAATATAAAAGACAGTTAATGCAAACACACCCGTTTGTACTCTTTTATTCCCTCACCCAAAGAGAATCAATAAGGGAATCAATAAGGAATCGGATCGATAAGCAATATCGATAATGGAATCGAAATCGTTAAATTCTTAACGATTCCCATCCCTATTCAGGACCGTGGATAAGGGCCGATCATAACAACACGGGAGATGATTTATGGCCAATGGGAAATTCAATCAGACTGTAAAACGGAACATAAAACCTTAAATCTAAAGATGCAGTTGAACATGTTACATTTATGCCTGCAGGTGTACATCCTGTACGGTTGTGCACACCTGAGAGAGAGAGAGAGAGAGAGAGAGAGAGAGAGAGAGAGAAGTACGTTGCAGTACTCAGGGAGAACTCCCTCCACCTGCTCTTACATAATATTCCCCATTTTATTCATCTCCCCCCAGCCCCCCATCTTATTAGCAGCTGCATGGTCTGCGTGCACTCGTACAGAGCGGACCCCCCCCCCCCCCCAAGTCTGGCCTGCTGAGATATATGGAGAGAGATAAGTAAGATATACAATGTATGTACGTGGGGACATTCACGAATTCCAAGACTGCTGAGTGAAAGTTAGTGGCAACGGTGTAGGCTACAGGTGTAAGAAAACTCAGTCCCAACCTGTCTGTTATTTCAATTGGTTAGTTGCACCCCCACCCCATCCCCAAGGATGAAATGCATTCAGCAGAAGTAGGGGTGTAAAAACCAGAGGGGGGGGGCTTGATCCCCCCCAACAAATCACACCCTGGTTATGGATAAAATAACTACATTAGAAGACAGATATGACTGACTGGTTTAAAAGTAATACTGTTTTCTTTATTTGATTGCTAGATGGTATCAAACAGGGAATGAAAATATGTTTTGTAATTAGGAGGAAAATGTCTGTCAACAGGAGGTCAGGCTTCTATATAAACATCTTCTTGGTTACCTTTTTATATGCAGGCTGCAGCTGCTGATCTGAAGCTTTCCGTGGTAAATGGGCAGCATTTTGTGTGCCATGACATTTTACTGATAGTGAGACATTTGTATTTCAAAGCACATGAAGCAATGATGTGACTGAATTCAAGAAAAATAAGCAAAAAGATGCAGATTTATTGTGGGGGCACAGTGATATGGTGCTGAAGACTGGTGTCAGTTTGGAGTGGCTCATTGCTTGGGCAGGAGGACCATTCAATTTCATATTTTTCAAAAAATCATGTTTATATCCCTGTGGGCTGCAGACGGGCTGCTTCTGCAGATGCCTCTGTACAGCCCGGGTGAGGGTCTCGCTCTTATCCTCCTCATCAAATTCACTGTCAGACTCCGAATTGACAGAAACATGATCCTCATTTTCAGGATATTCTTCATCTTCTGTACTCAGCACTCCCTCCAACGAAGCTTGTCTGTTGCCAGAATCAGTGCTATTTCATACTGAAATGAAAATCTTTTTCCATGCCAACCTGCCTCACTGATCAATGATGACAGAAATCCACACAGGCAACCCTATCTATAATCTGCAGCGGTCATCTTCCGATTTACAGAGAGAAGCACTGTTGTGCAGGTGCAGAGGGAAAATGAGACATCACTTTGTAACAGTGACTTAACCTGCCGTCTGCCACGCTGACTTTCTCTGCAAACTGTCTTCTACCAAGTTAAGATTTTCTAACAATTAGCCTATTGCTTTTGGCCTCTGTAGTTTCAAACAGGAGGATACAGTATGCATTTAATGCAAATATGTTCTTTTTTTGTTTTTTCCAAATTCTTTAAAGAAAATGAGTTAAAACTACTGTATGATGTGGCATTTTTACACTTTTCTTTTGTCATCTTAAAATGCTCCTAATAAGCGTGTGTCAAACTAAAATATAAAAGAAATCCACCAGCTATTGACACTCAAAAATGTTTAATTCTTATATATTGCTCATATTTCTGATAAAATTCTGACCAATCATTTTATTCGGTCCAAATGAAATAATTGGCCGAACCTGGCTGATCCTCCTGTCAATCATCCATTACCACCGTCCAGCATCCGATATGGGAACATCTGAATCTGACGCTTCACTCGCGCTGCTCCTCCTGTCACTGACCACAGTCTCCTGTCTAGGGATGTGAATGGATAGAACTGAAATATACATGAAGGGAAAAAAACAGATTTATTAACAGAAACAGCAACCAAGGGGAACAAACAGAGCAACCTGACTGCAGCAGTCACAGTCCGATGAATGACGGATGGAGATAAAAGTCCAGAAGTCAGCTGTACTGGACTAAACAGACAGGTCTGCACAAAGCTCAGCTTTTATGACTGTGGGACTCATACATGTACATGTAGGATGATAAATGTATGGACTATGAAACCTCAAATGTCCATGGAAAATTTGCGGAGCCCGCGTGTTCACAGTGTGCGCGCCCGTCACCTGGGCGCTGAGGTGCAGTGAAGACCCTGACCCAGTGCTGCACAGACCAGACCCTTAAATACAGGGTCTACTGATGAAACAGGAGCCGCGACAGGTGGATGATGTATCTGATTACTGAGGGAGGGGTCCGCTGACACGCCAAAGCGGACCGGACCTCCGCCTCCACCTCTGCTTCCACCGCGCGTATAGAGGAGGAGAGCGTCAGAGGTCAGGCAGAGGGAAGTGGGCGGGGCTTTAGAGGGAGGTGGGTTGTTCATGTTTATATTTTTACTAAGTGTTGTGAGAAATACTGCATCAGTAGGTATAGCTTTAAGATCAAAGTATTTCAAGCCAAAAAGAAAGTAAATAAATAAATAATAATTAGCAACAACAACAATAACAGTAACAATAATAATAATAATAATAATAATAATAATAATAATAATAATAATGCAGAAACCACTTTTTGTTTTAGGAAACAATAAAAAGACCTAAGTACATTTATGTCGTGCTGCATAGGCCTCTGTAACTTTTGGAGCACACAGTGTTTAGGTGTTTCTCCAATTACAAATTACAAATACAATTACAATTTTTAAGCAATTAAGCAATATAAATGTGAATAGTGCTGAGTTTTAGTATTTTTTTTAAATGCAGTGTTTTGTAACTGGTTGCTTTTTATACTGGGGCTTTGCAGACAAATACACTCAACAAGCTGCTGGATATAGGACATTTTTGGATCACTTACAATAAACTAGATGTTTTCCCTCTGATCCACTGCCAACCCAAGTGCCGTCACAACCAGACCACAGAATGGACCACCAATGGACAGAGATGGAGAAGAGACAGTAAAGGGGAAAGATGCATGGACACAGCTTTCTTTCAGATGTTGGCTGTGCTGACATCTCTATCCTCCCCCTTTTATTTTACCCTTACTTTCACTTCCACTCAAACGGTAATTATGGAAATTTCACATAAATACTGCAAACTATCCTTTATATTGCTGATACTTGTATCCCATACAACATGTCACATAAAACAGGTTCAATTCAAAAAAAAAATAAGTCATATGACACCGTAAACTAACTTAAAAGGAGCTCTACGCCAGCCACTCCATCAAATACTCCATTCTCCAGCATTTTGCTTGGCAATGTGCAGTCTCAAGACAATGTGCTGTGTATTTTACAAGCTAAGATCTCCTTCCAAAAGGACACAAAATACTTTTGGATCATCTGCCCATCAAATCCATGGCCAATGGAGAAAACGTACAAATATGTATCCAGCTCCTGGGGTTTTTGTGTGTTTGAAGCACAGGGAACTGAAGAAGTCACTTGAAAGACCAATGATGGGATGTGTGCTTCACTCAAAAAAGGCAACATGGGTGTCTGTTGTAACAACTTAAGTATAACACGTAGCTTCTGTTATATTAATTCATGTTTAGTGGTTAAACATTTTTCAATCATGTAGTTTTAACATGACAAATTAAATCCTTAAAACTATAAGACTGTTTTATGTCAACATAACCTAAAGGGTTTAGGTAGGAATCCCATCTGCAGTACCCCTCCAGAGCAGAAGGTGGCAATCATTTAGTCTAGCTCGGATCTAACCTTAACTTTAATCCTAAACCTAGGATTAAAGCACTAATGTAATCTAGATCTGTTGGAAAATTATCAAACCAAATACTTAAATAGGATTCAAACAGCAGAATGAGCAAGGCCACATTGACTCATGATGTTTCAAAATGGCCGCTTCAAAAACAGGTGTTCTGGCTGATTTACACCTTGAACCACATTGGTAGAAGATCTTAAACACACCTGTGGAGCCTGATGGATCTGGAAAGCTTAAAGGAACTTTAAAAAAAAAAAAAAAGTAAAGGAACCATGACTGAAGGAAAGGTTTGAGAATCTCTAAGGATCTAAGAACAGGTCTACAGACTATACTCTAATGATTGAATCCACTTAATTGTTCAGTCAGCGTGATTAAGTAGTGTCTAGGGATGTGAACAATTAATTGACTAACGATTAACTGTCGATAAGAATTTGCTCGATTAAATTATCAGTTGTTGGTTAATTGCCCTTTTCCACCTGTCCGAAGGCTGCCGGTTTGTCCGTGCTGCACCGCGGCTGGGATAGCCGGTGATTGAACTGGATCATGGTGTTGATGAGTCAGAATGTCTGTATGGACATGAGGGAGCCAAACACAGACCAGCCTGTCTGTTTGTGGGAGCGGTGCACCCCCGAATAAATACATGCACAAATGTGGGGTTGGTATTGGAGCGTTTTCCCTGGAGGTTGGTGTAGTCCACGGTCAGTGAAAAGTTTCACTTTCACTTCTGCGGGGGCACGGACTGCACCATACCCCCATAGTATTAGAAGTAGGACGGAAAGTCACGCACACATGCGCGCAGTTACCAACCAACATGCACGCGTCCCCTGGCCGTGCTGCGCACGTGCGAGTACCCCCCTCCCGACGATACGCACGCAGGTGCATCCCCCACACACACCGGCAAAAGGCACGTGCATGCACCCCCCCTCATTACACACGGCCACATCAACACATGAATTCCACAGGAAACGCTGACTCTATCCAATGGTTCAATAAATAATTCATTAAGGAATAGGACGTGGTTTTTTCATGAAGTGTAAAATCAATATTTAGCTTTCATTCTCATAGACTGTATTGAAAAAGAAATTCAGGTTCTCAAGAAAATCGCAATTAATCGTTATCAATTAATCGTTATTCGATCTATACGGGCAAACAACTAACGATTAATGAATTAATCGATAATTTGCGTCCCTAGTAGTGTCATTGTACCATTTAGAAAAGTCGCTGTATCTACCCTCTCAGAATAACTTATTCATAATCATTAAACAGGTTTATGTGACCCAAGACAATTAAGTCAAATCCTTTGTTAATAAATATGTTGAAACAACTTTAACAAATGAAGTTGGACCCATACATTGCAAGTAAGTAATAGTAACTCCAATACTCTATGTTCACTCAACAGACTTACAATTAGTTGGTTCAACAAAATTGTGTCTCGGTAAATTAAAGCATTTTAATTAGGTGGAAATCCTTTCCATAATTTTATTACATTGATCCAATAGATTATTTTTTTGAGTGTTGGTATGACTATGGGAATGTGTACAGTCATGAGTCATTTTGATTCCTGATAGCTTCTCCAAGTTTTACTACTGTCTTATTAAATCAATGTACATTCTACCACAGGCTGACTTCGACCTAGTGCACCTTGGGATCTCCAACACCAGCAACCGAGAGAATGTGCACACAGAAGTTGATTGTGGGTGGAAGTTTCTGCCAAACATCTCTGAGTGACGTAATCCTCAAAATTATCAGCAGCATACAACAGTTTACTCCTACACTGCCACTCCTCTTTTGCAATACTTATATTCCGCAAAGCTGATCCTTCCCCTTGCCAACGTTTTCCAGCCTATAGGCAGAGGCTGAAAAGGCCATCCTTCACTGTGATGACTGTTCACTCCTGGCCAGAACACTCAGACTGTGCATTATTATTTGATCAACTGAACTGGGAGACCTTCCAATCTGTGTTTGACGACAGCTTTAGTGCATAAACAGTAAGAGTCATAATATTCATCCAGAAGTAAATCAAGGACATGGTACTCACAAAAAAACTATCCAAGTTTCTAAATATCAAGTTCGCCGAGTACTGTCTTGGTAAGAACAGTCCAAGAGAACGGACCTCCTATGAACACAAGTATATCTGTAATTAGAACAGTTGTGTTCTTTTCCTCCTGGCTCTGCTGGAATTGTACCATCGGCTCCCTACGTATTTCCCTCAATCCACCACAATATGTCACTCAATTTGATTTCAATACATTTGTACTATTTACATATCATTTATATTTTTATACATTTTGTATATTCTTCACAACTGGATAAAAAAAATCATTGAATCCCATATCGTCATAATAAAGATGTATTGTCTCACATCATCAAGTGACGGTCATCTACTGAATAAAACTTTTCTGATTTAAGTTATCACAGAAGCCGCTGTTGCATTCAAGAGTAGCACGAAATGCATCTTGGGATATTTGCCAGCAAAGTCTGCACGAGTCACCAACCAGTGCATCCTTGGTTTAAGATAGCAGACAAGAACAGCACCCAGGCATTCGATGCGTTCTTGGTTTGTGTGAACTTATAAATGGAACAGTACTTGGTATGGCGTCAAGATGAGGCCAGAAAACATTATAAACGCATGTGAAGTATTGTAAGCGCAAGTGAAGTTTTGTAAAAATGCACCAACAAAACTTATTTCGCTCCTACAAACCCGATTTTTGCTTTAACAAAATTCTTTCAGTGTTTACAAAACTCTGTCTGCATTTACAAAACTTGTCTGTTGTTACAAAACATTCTAGCCTCTTTTTAACATGGGGGCAGACCTGGTCCAGACAGGAAGCAATATTAGTGGTGATGGACATTCATCGCCTCATTCACTACAATGGGGTGATTGCGAAGTACCACCGTAATGTGTCTATTTCACCTTAACAAAGTGATATTTTGCTTTTCTTTTTAAATGGAATTATGCATTTTAAAACATTTCCCTGTGGTCTACATAAACTATAAATGCTTTGCTTGGGTCTGAATTCTTCATTAATTCAACTCCACAGGTCCATCTTCAACCATATTTCTGAGTAATGACACTAGAAAGGTGGTTTTGAGCGCTGGCCCTTTAAATGCAAATGAGTCACTTCATGCCCCACCCCCTCCAGGTTGTTGGCTGTGCTGCTCTGTCCTGTTCAACCAACAACTGAACATTTTAGGTAATCGGCTTGAAGTTTGGACATATTTTCAATATTTACTACAACCGCTGCTGCTGACAAACAATTATGTCGTACTCGGAGGAATGTTCATCGGAAGTCTTGACCTTATAGGTGCAAATGTCGTGATGTAACTAAGACAAGACAAGATAAGATAAGATATGCCTTTATTTGTCCCACAAGGTGAAATTCCAGGTTTACAGCAGCAGAGTACAAAAGCACACAAGAGCAAGTGCAAGATCAAGATAAACACAAGTCAAGAAAGCAACTAGTTATAAAACATAACAAATTAAGCAGGAATTAAAACCAGTTGTAGAAATCCACTCGATGTTTGCCAAAATGAATATAAAGATAGCTTTGCAGCACCTGGAGGATTCAAATTCAAAATTTTTGAACTATTAGGGTCCAAATACACAAATAAATGTACCAAAGACTAATAAAAGTGGGTTTAGCAAAATAGTACCCCTTTAAATAACACCACTTATTATTATCTGGCAGAGTGAAGTTGGTTCTGAGTTCCGAGATCCATAAATGGAACCAGTTTCATTTACAGAACTCATCTTGACTCCATAACTTGGGCCCCGACTGATGATGTTTCACTAGATTGCGAGAACAGAAGAGACAAGACAAAACCACAGACAAGAGCATGTATTGAGAAAACAGCCCAAGTCTATCCTTACCAGACCCAGCAGCTGCACGTCTGTCTGTACTGGCCTTGCAAAGCATTACACCACATCCATATCCACCTCTAGAGATGATTCAAAAACCCTGCTACCACCTTTAGAGAGTGATCAGGGCAGCCAAGCAGAGATACAGACACAGCTCAGTAGTAACAAGTCACAAAGCATGTGGAAGGGACTGTACACAGTTTCAGACTTCAGAGAGAAGCCCAGCTCCACAGCCAGTGTCACTGTCTCACACTCACTTGAGAAACATCATTTTAGAGAGTCATAGCACCACACTCCCCACCCAGATGAAACAGCAGGCAATGATGTGACAAGTGCTCAAATTATTAAGGAGACTGATGTGTTGAGGTCCTTCCAGTGCATCAACACCCCTAAGGCAGCTGGACCAGATGGCATCCCTGGTTGCGTGATCAGAGTGTGCCGGAGTGTTTACAAGCATTTTCAATCTTTCCTTTTCTCTGTTTGCTGACCCCTCCTGCTTTAAATCATCAGTCATTCCGTGCGTTTACATGACAACTTTTATTCCTGGTTTAATCTGATTAAACGTTAGATCCTATTTAAGATGCCCGTGTAAACACCTTATTCCAGTTGAAAAAGAATAGTTCGGATTAAATTTAAATCCGAATAAAGTCACTGGTTTAATTAATTCATTAATTCATTTGTCATGCACTAATGAGTTTGATAAGTGGGCAAAACAGTTTGCACTGCAGTGCACCGATTGCTATGTTCTCATAGCCCTTCCGTTAGCTTAGCTTAGCCTAGTTTAGCATAATCGCTTCATTCCTATGGTCAGACGTAGCCAGGCTTTTATAGGTGATTTGTAGTATTTGATGAGTGATTTTGTGAAATTCAGTTCTCTCTAATCATTCCTTTAGTCCAGTGGGGTCAATATGATCACAAATTGAGGCTCAAATCATGGCGATGTGACTTACTGCAGTAATAAAATCTTGGGAAATAAAAACTAATGCAAAGCTAAAACAGTAAGGCAAAGCTAATTTAGCGCATGCATCCCTTCCAACAAAAAGATTTTCCAACTTCCATCAACACAACAGTCCCAAGAATGTATGAGTGCAGTAAGTCACGGATCTGAAGAAATAATTAGGGAAAATCGGATTTCAGAAAATCACTTACAAAAGACAACAAATCACCTTTAAAAAAAAATGGCTACGTGTGACCATGGAAATGCAGTGACTATGCTAAGCTAAGCTAACAGAAGGGCTGCGAGAACTGAATAAACGTTTCTCATGTAAACCTTTATTTGGGTTTAACATTTCCATGTAAACAGAAGAGAAAGTACTTTAGTTCCGAATTAATTTCTTCTGGAAAAATAAATCGGATTTCAAAAACATCATGTAACTGTACCCAGTGTGCCTGTTCAATGAAAAACAAGGTAACGTGTCTTGATAAGTGGCATACTCCTGTCCTCTGATCCATTTGAAGCAAATGTTTTGAGAGTTATATGGGGGAATTTTTTTCAAAGGAGGTCACATACCCAGTCTGGACCAGCTTCACTTTGCCTAAAGCAACAACCGAACCAACAGCGATGCCTTTGCCACAGCGGTCCACGCAGCCTGCAGCAATCTGGAGGAAGAACATACTGCTCATAGATTGCAGTACTGCATTCCCAGACCCAGTATCAAACTCAGAGACTTGAGACTTGATGCTAACCAGCACAGGTGCATTGTGGACTTTTTGTTGAACCAGCACCAAGTGGTGTGGATGGGTTCCAACATCTTTTCTCCCATGTGTGATGCATCCCAAATGAATACTGAGACTGCATATTATACAGACTTGCTGACTGTACACCAAGTGACTTTTCCAGTGACTTTTGGAGTGAAGCCGGATGGCCTCCATACATAACCCTTTCATCTCAATTGTTTGGCCTGAGGTGGACATAAAAGTCAGAGTGAGCTACATTTTAGTCTGAGCTGTCTAGAATCTTTCTCTCATCTTGATGTTACAACAAAATCCAACTTTAATATCATCAGAAGTGTTTTTACCTCCGCCAAGGAGGTTATGTTTTTGCCAGGGTTTGTTTGTCTGTCTGTCTGTTTGTTTGTCTGTCCGTTAGTGTGCAACATAACTCAAAAAGTTATGGACAGATTTTGATGAAATTTTCAGGGTTTGTTGGAAATGGGATAAGGAAGAAATGATTAAATTTTGGTGGTGATCAGGGGTGAGGGGGCCCACGGGGGGGGCCACTGATCAGCCTTGGCGGAGGTCTGCGCTCTCCGAGTGCTTCTAGTGTTTTTTTACTGTTGTCTGGAGATAGAGCTTAAACTCATACAAAAGAAATCTAGTGGTTTTAAGTGTTAATGCCTTATTTCTGGGATTTTATGTACATTGTGTCAAGTCACACTGGAGCCTTTCCATAGTTTTCTTGTGTATGTTAGGCATTAGGCACCTTCACTGTATATTTTTACAGTGGGGACTGTATTATGATGCAATTAATTTATTATTTCATGACAGTCATTTGCTCATATATATATATATATATATATATATATATATATATATATATATATATGTGTGTGTGTGTGTAGGTGTGTGTGTGGTTTTTTTTGAGTATATACATCTAGAAGTGGTGGTGCATCAGGCAGGTATTCTGTTAAAGTGGATTTAACAGGATGGACTGTGGCTGAGCCCATCTTTGTCTTCACAAGAACACATCTGCCGTAAAAATTATGTTAAAATAAGCACACTGAAACAATATCTTTTTTGGTTGTGTAAACCTGTGCTTGCGCTAGGAAAATGAAAAATACAGCCACTGTGGCTATATTAGTAGAAATGAGTGTAGCCACAAAAAGCCACAGCCAGTCTGGGTCCAGTCTGGGTCCCTGCAGCGGGGTGAGTAGTGGACTGTGGTGACGAGCATAGCTCCCCCGGGAAATTTTGGGAAAAATTAAGTCTTTTTCCTGTATTCTGGTGCATTTTGAGATTAAAAATATGTTCAATCTAGCTTCAGTTTCATACAAAAAAAAAAATCATGAAAAATTAACTTAAGTCAACATTTTCATCTAAACTATTTTTATTTTTAATCTAATGTATAACAAAACAATAAATGATAGATTTATAAATACAACTGTTCTGACTACTGATGTTCATGACATTCAAAATGACATTCAATATCAAATAAATTTACCAGTGAGACACCTCTGAGTATGATACCAGACATTAGGGATGCACCAATACCACTTTTTTCCAGACCGAGTACGAGTACTTACTTTTCAGTACTTGCTGATACCGAGTACCGATACTAGTACTTAATAATCCCATTCTAGTTCTTAGTTCCTTTTGTAAATGTGCTTTATTGTCATTGTCATTAGTCTGACTGGAAAAAGTGCTGCTACTGACATTTAATGTGTTGGAATGAGCGTTTCTCAATTAATCCACCAGGGGGCACCACTCTGAATTAACCATACTGGACAAATACCACGAAGAAGAGTAAAGTTTTTTGAGAAGAAGAAAGTCTACTAGATACTAATATTGCAGTGTTTTCGCTGGTAAGGTTTAAATGTGAAGCTTCAGCAGGTAGAGAAAAGAGAAATGAGCCATAAGTTTGGTTTTCACTTCTGCTGGTGGCGGTCTGCACCGCTCCGTACCCCTCTCTGTCTGCGCAGTGTGAATTCATAAAAAATCGGAAAGGTTCGGGTGAGTTTGATCGCTCTCGGCAGCGCTCTTCAGTAGTGGAGACCGCATTTGTTATTTTCCTTGGTTATTGCTCGGACATTTTCGATCAGAGATGTAAGTTGGTTGATTTTACTAAAAATACCTTCGCCACTGTGGCTACACAGGTTGAAAACAACTTCGCCAACCAGGAAAATGCATCGCCAATGGTGATGTGGTGATAGGCTAGTGCAAGCCTAG
Source organism: Sphaeramia orbicularis (assembly GCF_902148855.1). Taxonomy (NCBI): domain Eukaryota; kingdom Metazoa; phylum Chordata; class Actinopteri; order Kurtiformes; family Apogonidae; genus Sphaeramia; species Sphaeramia orbicularis. Next base: position 33,336,263 of record NC_043957.1, read on the forward strand.
TAAACTTTGCAATAAATTACAAGCAGTGAATGGTGTACTTTTCTTTAAATTCTGTTCATAAAGATTGCTACAAGTCAGACACATTGCACCTGCATAATCCATCATAAGAACAAATGAATATAGAATTAAAGTAAAAAGAAAAATCCAAATTTAAATTCTTTTACACTCAGTGTTTAGTGCCTTGGCTTTGCATTGCATCATTTTACTGCCTTTTTATCAATATTGGTTTTGTTTGCACACACAGATATAAAAATAACCACACTTTTACATTCAGCAGAGGCTGATGGAAAAGATTTTCCAAAAGTTGCTGTTGCTGTACCTATGTCTGCTTTTTCTAATATTATATACATTATGTTAAAAAAAAAAAAAAAAAAAAAAAAAAAAATACTTCCATATCTTGCTGCTGTTTGTTGTACGTGGAAATAAACAGCAGGAACAACAGGTACATTTTCAATAGTTCCACAAACCAAGGGCCATGTGTATGTATACATAACTGCAGTTTGGATCCTTGCTGAATTTTATTCCACTATTTATCCACATCTGCTGATAAAAATGCCACATAGCAAAAGTTTTACAGTACTGATAAACAGCAACAACCAAATCACAGTGGTACAAGTGAAAGAGGGAATAAATAAATACATACATAAATAAATAAATAAGTCAATCTTCTGAGATGATAAAGTGCACTTGTATACACACTCTTTCATTTATCTTCCATATACACACATACGAGGGCCGTTCAATAAGTTCATGGCCTCACCCAGAACAGAACAACACAGACTGATAATTTATATTTTATTTTTCAACATAATCTCCATTTACAGCAATACACTTGGTCCATCGATGTTCAAGCATCACTATCCCATCATGAAAGAATGTAACATCCTGTATTATAACAACCAGTATTTCTGGGTGAGGCCATGAACTTATTGAACAGCCCTCGTATTCACAGCAACACTGCAGATGGTTTCAATAAGAGGCAATGAGTGTCATGTTATGAGTTTATAAGTACAGTTCTTAAAGTACTTTAACAATCTTTAGGACAGCTTGAGTAATTTAAGCCACAACAGTCTGCATGTGAAATTCTCTCATATAAAAAAGTGTGTAATTATTCATCTGTAATTGTACATTTGCCAGAAAAATGACACAGATATGTTGTCTTTCGTGCATTCATTTCCAAACCATTTCGTCTTTGAGAGCATTGCAGGGATTCCAGAGCCTATTCATCGACTGAGGGCACGACACACTATGGATGTGTCGTCAGTTCATTGCTGGGCAGAAAAATACCGACAAACAACCATTCATTCTCACATTCACACTTAGATACCAAAATTCCTTCACTGTAACCACAATGCAGGCGGTGGAACAAAACGTATGCGATACAGAATTGGTGAAACATACGAGTCTATTAATAGCCTTTCTCCTAAACAAAACCCAATAACCCTTTAAAGCAGCTCGAATGGATGATAATGTCTGTTGGAATATGGAGAATAAAAAAGGCCAGTAACAGAACATGGGACAGCAGTATAACACTCAAAAGCTAATCCAAATTGTGCAGTCAGTGGATGGAGGTTGTTTACTTATATCCTATGAAGACAAGCATCATCCACTGATGCTCTGCTTTTACAGAGGAAGGCATCTGCCGCCGTCACCCTTCAGTCTAACATGTCTGTTACTGTCAAGTGTAGAAGTGTGTCCTTATGTACTTCTGTACTTCTTCTTATGTATGTACTTCTGTTTTTAGGTTTATATTTTCCTGTGCGTCATTTTTTTTTTTTTTTTTTATGAGAGTAACCTCTACTGTCTTTTTTTTAAAGTCCTCTAGAGGAGAATTATTGAAAGGCTGTTTTCTCTGCTTTTGCCTTTTTTCTCCGTGATAATTTTTTGGCCCTGCTTCCTATTTTTTCTATCACTTGTTTTCTCCTGCCGCCAGCTCTTCCTCCCAGTTGGATAATAAAACAAGGCTCCCCATATGTCCACAGAAAGACAGAGTGAAAGAATAAATTATGTATAGAAACCACCAGCAACACTGCATCTAATTGTGTGTCATTTCACTATTTGATCGGTATCTCCTGTGGACTCTATAAGTGTATATGTGCTTTTGTGTCTGCCGATGCAGGGGCAGTTTTCAAAGCATTCAAGATGATATTGTTATTGCAGTTTTAAGAAGTCGAATCAAATGTTCTATTATAGTACAGAAAGCTGATATGTCAGTTCTTTAGCTTATATATTACAATTTGTGTCCTAATATTAAATGATAGACACAACAGGGGCTGGTCTCTCAATGCAATTTCAGTACACAGCAAACATTGGAGAGTTGAAATTTCAGGGTTAAACATTTGAGAGTCATTTTTCATTCTCAAAGTGTAGTTTTAACTCACTGTGAGTTAAATGTCATTCAGAGTTGGGGTTAATGAAAAGAGTTAGTCAAGCCTGTGGAAATTAACTCAGGAGTAATGTTGTTTTGCGTCTCTCCATAGTTAATTTGCCTGGCCCCTGCATTTCAAACCAGGTGAACCTGCGCAATTTCTATCAGACTGTCACTGTCAGACAGAAAAAAGAGGAAAAAAAAAAATGCATCAGCTTTCTTTGAATAATCCTGTTTACATTGAATTTCAAGTCATTTTTAATGGATTCACTTTTTTATGATTAAAATTAACACTACTTTCAGAGTGAAAATTAAGTAAAATGAGTGTTATTTTTGTTACTTTCATGGTGTTAATTTAACTCTGTTTGAGTTAAAGGGGAAACTCTGACAGTGTAAATAATAAATCCATAAGGGTTAATTTAACCCAGGTCGGTGAGATTATGAAGGGCATCAGTCAGTGTTAAGTTAACTCAGGTTTCTGAGTTAAAAAGGCAACTCTGGCATAGTGTTAAATAATTAACTCCAATGAAAATGTTAATTTAACTCTGTAAAGTGTGGACCTATATAAACTCTGAAAAAGAGTTAAAATCAACTCTGTGGGAGTTGATTCAACTCTCCAATTTTTGCTGTGTACATGTCCACTCAGTATTAAATGCAAAAAAAAGAAATATGCTTATTTGTCGAAGTCTGAAAACAGGTGACAATGCCCTCACTTGGAAATGTGGACAAATAAATTATATTTTGAAGGGATAAATGTGCAAACTGCTGTGCTGTAACCAGAAGGGCATTTGCAATAACTTACAGGATTTAAGCCAGTGCTTTCAGAGGCCCTGCTGACAGTGTTAGGGAATGTTAAGAGAGGATTATGGGAGTTCGAAGTGCACCAACATTGGAGAAATTGGTGCAAGACAAGGCCAAATTCTCAATTACTCTTGTTTGTGCCATTGGTAATACATATAAAAAGATACTGTGTATGTTGACACACACACCCCTACAAAATATAGACTTGAGTTCTTTTACTCACAGACACACAAAAGCTCACAAAAACAGAGATTTATGACACACACAAACTCAAGGAAAGAAAACTTACCAAAGCTAAACAAATACACATTACATCTAGCGCACACAAACATGCACAGATGCACACACACACACACACACACACCTACACACATACAGACCCCCACACAGCCCAAATCCTCTCTGGCTTGTTTAGAAAACCCAGTGCTTTCCAGTAAATCCTAAATAAGCTAATCCCAGAACATCAACAAATGCAATTTTCAGCTTAGCATAAAACACATGCAAATGGAAGACAACCTCCCTTCGCCCTCAGTATGACAATATGTGTGTCAGTGGGAGTGTGGGCATGTGGATGTGTGTGTTTTATAATGCTGCAGGTGTATTCAGTCAGGTAAAAATGAAAGCGCAGATGAGGAGGTGCATGAGGTTAAGGAGGTTGATCGTGTTAGTTTCCGAGTTCAGGAAGGAAGGCGTAGGGAGAAAAAGACAATAAATGACTTTAATAACACTGATTACATTTGCATGAACACTAATTTGTTACTGCAGGGGTTGTGGACTATATACTGAATACAGGCCACATGTGGGTAATGTGCAGTTTTATTGACGTCTGAATTGTGTCAAATGTCCAAGATAAAGTTCACAAATCTGATTCTGCTCGATTATTTCAGACTTGACAGTATTCAAAATGTGATTTGGTTCATGTAAACAGCGTGCTCTGTTATGATATGTAAAAATTAGCCTTCATTTCAGAAACAATCTTCAGACATCTATAATACATTCAACATGCATATTAATTGGGACTTTTACTCTTGGGTGTTTATGGGCATCTATGTGTGATGCAAACAAATCGACTGTCAAGTCATTTCCAAGTCTGACATAGTGATGTAATTGCCTACTTCTGCAGCAAACATGCATTCTAAAGAGGGTTTGAGTAATGGAATCTAATGGTACCGTGATAATAATAATAATTCTAATAATATCACTGGCATGGTGTATTTGCCTCTGTCTTACTTCCTTTGCCTCACATTTAATGTTTTTTAAAAATATTGTTTATGCATTTAGTGTGGCCTAGAGGGCTGGAGAGTTGGCTGGAGAGTCGGCTTGTGACCGAAGGGTCACCAGTTCGATTCCACAGACTGGCAGAAAAAAAAAAGTTGTTGACTGATGTGCCCTTGAGCAAGGCATGTAACCCCCCCCGTTTGGTCCCCCAGGCGCCTGCTATGGCCTGCTCCTACTTTGCAGTGTGTGGTGTGTTCATGCATGTTCTACTGATGGGTTAAAAGCAGAGGTTGAATTTCAGTGTGTGGTAAAATGTACTATATACTGATAATAAAGGATCTTAATCTAAACCTTTTACGTATGAATATGTTATCTAAGGGAAACTATTCGTTGCTGCTATTTTGACCAAGGATTTCTTAGAACAAGAGAGCTGGTATTTTGTATACTTTGCATTCTTCAACAGGACTGGACAAAATGCTTTAACAGCCAGTGAGGGGTGAATGCCGTGTATTATTTTGACAGATGTGACGAAGACTGGTGGTTATAATGTCAAAGCAAACATTTGATTGAATTATTATTGCAAGTATTACCCCAGTATGATGGATTTCCAAATACTGATACCAAAAGTGGACTGTGTGAAAATGCAGAATGCAGAACTTAACCCATAAGGACCCAGTGGGACTTTTGTGACAGTTCCCAACGGAATTTTTCTCAGTATTTAACCTTTCTTAAGTGATTTATCTGCATTTATTATTATATCATCCACTGAATTTTGCAGTTTTTCTGGTAAAAATCATTAATTTTTCTACATTTAATTGACTGATCATGTAAATGTTCATAAAAGCTCAGAGTAAAGTCAAAGGATATTGTATCAAAACAGAAAAAAAATGAAGAAAAGTGACTTTTTCCAGTAAACTTTATCATTAACTGAACATAAACCAAGTGTGTCCATCCACTGTCTATGATCAAACTGGGTTTTACTGGTGAATCAATGTTGTAGAAGATGACAGTGTTTCCACGGTAACTACAGAGCCTCTGAATGTCCAAATGGGTCATGTCTGATGACCATGAAAAGACGACAAACTGCATTTTCCACCAATTATTTACATGTATTGATAGGATTAATGGATCAACAGTTTAGATCAGTAGATGCCTGTTGTCAACGGTGGATTTTTGGGTCTTTATGGGATAAATATCAAAACAGAAACATAGACCATAGAACTGAAATACATTGTTTTCGCTATACAATGTGCCTTAAGAACAAGTCTAGCATATTTTATGTACAGCTTTAATGGTGTTGTCATGATGTTCACTCAGTTCATTATAGAGGTCATGAGTGCATATTTTGTCTCAATAATAGCTCGCAATGACACTGAGCATGTTTTTATGTGCTTATTAAATAGGTCACAGGTTGGGAACCACTGCTTTCCAATACAGTACTCAAAATAATGGCAAAATCCAGCATATTTATGTCTGTAAACCTGATCACTGACTGTAGTTGAACAGTGGGCCTCATGCATGGACCACATACTATTAATTTAAGAGAATATGTTTCAAAGAGAATTCATGTAATCATTAGTATGAAATAAAAATAAATTCTTTTAGGTGATTTCTACGTTAACCCATAAAGACCTAAATCTAACCAAAATCATCAACTATTTAATACCTGTTGAGGCATCATTCCTGCCAATACATGTAAATAACTGAGATAAAATGCAGTTTGTCACTTCATGGTCATCAGATATGACCTGTTTGAACGTTCAGAGGCTCAGTGAAAACATCATCTTCTACAACATTGATTCACCAGTAAAACCCACATGAGTTTCATAAATGACAGTGGATGGACACACTGGGTTTATGTTCAGTTATTTATATCTCTGCTGAAAACTTCCATTTTTTTCCGTTTTCTCTGTTTCTGATATAATAATCCTCAACTTTAATTTGAGCTTTTATGTACATCTACATGATCAGTGAATTAAATATAGGAAAAGACATGAATTTCACTGAAAAAATGCAAAATTCAGAGGTTAACCCTTTCATCCATAATGGTCATTACAGTGGACAACTATTCTACAGCTGTTCTTTTGTATATTCATGGATTTTGTTGCTTTAGTTTCATATCAGCCAACACATTGGATGCTAATATATCATCCCATACACTGCATTTGATAACATTACTGTAACTTTGCTGTTCTTGATAAACCTGATCTAACATGTCTGACTGTAAATGAATTCCTTGTTGTTGTTATTAGACTGTAATTAACAACAAAAATCTGTCTTTTTTTTTTTTTTTTGCATATTATCTCCATGAAGTGAGTACTTACTACTAGAATATGTTAAAATGTGAGAAAACATCAGATTAGCAGCATTAAAATGTTTTTATTTCATAGTTTTTGCACAGTATATCAGTAAATACATATTTCTTTGCTTCATAAATTAAACGCATGGTGGACACTTTTGCAGCTGTATAAAAAAAAATTGCAATCGCATTGTTTTTTTTAATGCCTGAAGAGGAATAAAATCACTCAAGAAAAAAATCTTGATTAATGTTCTCATAATTCATGCATGAAAGGGTTAATATTATAATAAATTGTGATAAATCACTTAAGAAAGATGAAATCTAGAGATAAATTAATTTGAGAACTGCCACAAACATAGCACTGGGTCTGTACGGGTTAATTATTGAGTCACCAACTAAGATGAAAGAGTTTCCTTTTAAACTCTGGGTCATTTGTTTCCAGTGGGGATCACTTCAATGTAACACAAAACAGTGGATTCGCTGATAGCAGAAGTTTCATTCTTCATTCACCAAAGGAGTGTGAACCTGGTCCATGTAGCTGGTGGTAAGTTGGACCTGTTCCCGGTGAGGGTTGGACTCCTCCAGGGCTGCCCTTTGTTACCGGTTCTGTTCATAAGTTTTATGGACAGAATTTCTAGGTGCACCTGGGTGGTGGAGGGGGTCAAGTTCAGCGGCGGGAGGATCTCATCTCTACTTTTTGCAGATGATGTGGTCCTCTTAGCTTCATCGAGCAGCAACCTCCAGCTCTCTCAGGGGTGGTGCACAGCGGAGTGTGAAGCGGCTAGGATGACGATCAGCACCTCCAAGTCTGAGGCCATGGTCCTCAGCCGGACAAGGGTAGAGTGCCCAAACACTCCGCACACATTTCAGTATATTTTTTCTTATGTATTATGTATTTTTCCACGCATATGGCTCTAATTTTGTCATGACTATTCAGATATGTCCCCTCCCCGATACAAATACAGTATGTTCATATTTTTATTAAATTATATTATATTTAGAAGATGGATAGGATGGTTATCAATAGGGATGGGAATCGAGAACCGGTTCTTTTTGAGAACCGGATCCTAGTAGCTCAATTCCTTGGAATCGTTTGCCTGCATGCTTAACGATTCTGCTTATCGATTCTGCCTTCATGCGCGATGACATCATGCGTACGCTGCATTGTTTTGGTCAGAACGTAGCTAACATGGCGTTGAGGCAGAAACGGTCTAAAAAGACGACACCAGGTCCACTTACTTGGAACACTGGCAAAGCTTCCATGTCTTCAAAAGGGTGCAATCCCTCCAATCTGCTCAAACAGTTGTCCACAGCATCTGATTCATTTACAGAAATGGCACGTATTTGATATGCTAGTTAGCGATGCTTGTGAATGTAGCGGCAGAATGAACGCTGGGCCCAATCCCGGTTCCAGTGTGGGCAACAAATGTCGTACCCAAATATAAGTTTCCGAAGGTAGGAGAAAGAAAATGAGGTGCACAACAACGGGAGCCAAGCCGAGCCAAGTCGATCTGGTTTGAGGTAGCGGACATGCAGTAATAGAGGTATTAGTTAAGCGTCTTTGGTTTCACTTTCCCTACACACACCCCCCCCCCACCGAACTGGGCCCGGCGTCATCTGTTATTATTATTTGTACAGTCTACTCTCGTTAAACCGCCTGCCATTATACCGCCATTTTCGCTCACAGCCGACCAAAACCATTGCACAAAAATCCCCAATGCATTATTCCATTAGCTACCGCCATTTCCGCCTATCGCCATCCGCCAGCCCAGTTCCATGCACAAACAACACTTATACCATTGATTTCCCGACCATTATGCCGCCAGCGTGATTGCCATCGAGTACACATAAATTTTAACAATGCACTGAAACAAACGTGCCAGACGCTGATCGCGACAAGCTACGAGTAGGTCTACGGAACGGCCACCGTTCATTTATCGCAGAACACTCAGTAGGTCAGGATGTCGGGAAGAGGACGTGGGATTAAGCCAAAGCCTCAAGATGATGGGGTGTCATTTCCCGACACGGTATAATAATGCTTAAAATGTTTCCCCACTTTAAATTATCCCTTACAACATAAGAGAATCAAGATTTATTTAGAAACGCAATTAGAACGGGTTAACGGAGGCAGCATAGACATCATATAGTAAAGACATGCACATTATGGACGCAACCCGTTGTAACGCCATTTTCGCTATACCGCCAATTTGGCCGTGAACGGAAGTTGGCGGTATAACGAGAGTAGACTGTACATACTGTATATGTTATATTTTCTGTGTAGAGATGGACATATAAAAGACAGTTAATGCAAACACACCCGTTTGTACTCCTTTATTCCCTCACCCAATGAGAATCGATAAGAGAATCGATAAGGAATCGGATTGATAGACAAAATCAATAACTAGAAGCACTCGGAGAGCGCAGACCTCCGCCAAGGCTGATCAGTGGCCCCCCCCGTGGGCCCCCCCACGCCAAGGAGGTTATGTTTTTGCCAGGGTGTGTTTGTCTGTCTGTCTGTTTGTTTGTTTGTTTGTCTGTCCGTTAGTGTGCAACATAACTCAAAAAGTTATGGACAGATTTTGATGAAATTTTCTGGTCTGCCCAGAAAATGTAATCATTTCTTTATCCCATTTCCAACAAACCCTGAAAATTTCATCAAATCCAACAAACCCTGAAAATTTCATCAAAATCTGTCCATAACCTTTTAAGTTATGTTGCACACTAACGGACAGACAAACAAACAAACAGACAGACAAACAAACAAACAAACCCTGGCAAAAACATAACCTCCTTGGCGGAGGTAATAAAATTGGAATCTTTAAATTCTTAACAATTCCCATCCCTAGTTATCAATAACCACTGATTTTGATTTCTCTCAGCATCTATTTCATTTGAGCCCATTCACAATGTCATTCACAGAATTGGGCTCATTTGAGTCTCTTGTCCATCTTAGTTGTTCCTAGTCTGTGGGAGGAAAGCAAGGTGAACACAAGGATAACAAGAAAACACTGCACAGGAGTGAAACTTTATATGCTGGCGGTGGAGAATGTGATACGGTCCTAATACAAAATGTGCAGGATAAACAAACTCCTGTAGTGACTGTTGGTATAATCAAAGTTGTTCTAAAATGCATCAAATAACCCCTATTCCACAGCATGTTCTATATATCATCTGAGAATGTCTCACTATGACATTATTTTTGTATTATTTTCTCAGTCTGGAGTCAGCGTTTCACACACAAACTGAATAAAATAACAGACAGGCCATACAGGAAGCTGCTGGTGTCACACAAGTTGCGTATTATTCTGTACAAGCTTTAGTGTTCACTTGTACCTGTGTGTGTTCTGGCCTTGACCAGACAAACATTAATCATTAGCCTCACCATATGGTATCCACATTGATCAAATTCCCCTGACATGCAGGGTGCTTTGCTCCGGAAGGAGGACACACACATACAGGTGAGAACACAGATGTGCACTCAATAACACAGAAACACACACGCAGACACACAGGTTAATGGCAAGAATCCTAAAGAGACAAGAACACCAGGATTTTACAAGAACTCCCTTGTCTGAAGATTTTTGCGGCCATTAGAAACAAGAAAATGAATTAATCTGGAGCTGATGCTGTAAAAATGAAAGAAATACACAAAAAATACACTGTATACTTCATTATATTTCTCTACTACACTTAAATTAACCCTCTGGTATCCAGGTGTGCCTTTTAGGCACACTTTGCACTTTGTTTTAAAAAGCTTAATATTATTTTTCACAATTTAACTAAGGTTAGAATTCAAAAGTTGTTCATTTTTGCATGATCCTAAAAATTCTGGCCATCAACTAAAATGTGCACATTGTAAACAAAAGAAAATTGTAAGACTAGCATCTGTCTCCCAAGTGTGCCTAAAACGCACTATTTCTTCCATTTGATATGTATGATTAGGGCTGACCTTGATTTACAAAAATAAAATCAAATTAGAGCAGAAAAATAAATCAATATATAATATTTAATAGTTTGATTTACAGGTGTGCATTTTACGCACACTTGGTGACAGATGCTAGTATTTTTGAACATTTGACCTAGAGCCAAAAATAATAATGCAAATTAACCCATGTTGGAGTTAATCACTGACATATGCCAGGATGAATAAATCAAATATGTGATCCACTTTTTATGTAGTATTTTGAAAAAAAATTTTTTTTTTGTTTTTTGCATCCTAAAAAATGGTTTGTTTACATTACAAACACAGTATTTAAAGGGTTAAAAAATGTGACAATTATTTAGTATTTGGTATTTTTATTTACGTCTCAAGTTGATGAAATAGAAAAAAAGTGTAAAAGAATTAAAAACAAACTGTATGAAATTTTTTTGGACATTATTCCACAAGTGTGTCAAAAAGGCACACGTGGTGCTTAGTAAGGGCCTTGGTGGACGGGATACTGGAGGGTTAACAACAAAATGGGAAAATATAGAAGAAAAGCATGTGATGTAATGTGATGTGATGTAATGTGTGTGTGTGTGTGTGTGTGTGTGTGTGTGTGTGTGTGTGTGTGTGTGTGTGTGTGTGTGTGTGTGCGTGTGTGTGATGTTTACAAAGCCAGTTCTTTACAGTAACCTTCAAGTAACTCCACCTTAACTCATACTTTTTGTTGAAAATGCAGCCTGTAAGTGTAGCTCTGAGTCCATGTATTCTCCATTTAAGGCACTTAACCACTGTTTATGAACCCATTCCACAGACACACAGCCTTGCAGACACCATTAGAGGAATATAGTCTCTGCCACTGGACTGCTTATGGGCAGCTCTTACCTCATACAGAGTCAGCCTAGTGTAATGTTTGTCAATAATCAATAAACACAGAGGGAAAATGGACATATGAAAAGACTACAGAACAATCTCTCCCCAGAATGGATGTGCAGTTACATCCCTTCAGCTGATCTGAAGATCACATCTTTTGCAGGTAGGAAGACATTGCTGTCTCTCAGTCAGGTTCTCCTCCCTCGCAGTCATACACACTGAATGACACACACAAGCATCACTTCTTGTGTTTATTTGTCGATGACGTATTTTGGGATGTTGAGCCAAGAAGAGGAGGAAGCTATTCCAATTTAGCAGTGACTTTGCTGTGAGGCTTTTGTTGCCTTATGGAGCAAGAGGGATTGTTTTGCATTGTCCTGAGAAATGATCCAATAGGATGCCTTGAAAATGTGAATATCCTTCCAGGTTGTACAAACAGAAGACTGCACACTGCAACAAATAGAGGGGGTTTCTTTTGTCAGTGTTGTAATTTAAAGCATAAAGCACAGATGTAAGAAGGCAGTCACACATTCACTCCAACTTTGAATATGAACTGTTATGCAAGACAGTGATACACTTTTATTTGTTCTAATTAAATGGTTGGTTTAGAACTTGTTTCCTTTATGTCAATTCAAAAGTCATGCAATGCAAATCCTGTTTGTGAATCTTGAACATTTACATTTAAAAAGACTAAACTAAAATTAATTCTGCAAGTAATGCATTTAAAGTGCTCCTTAAGTTTGTGTTGTCCTCGGGACAGTGGATATGTAAGGACATTTATTCTTTTTCAGTATATGAGTGAGGGTTTTAGTACTTGGTTTTCTGAAATGTATATTATTATTACCCCACCCCCCAAAGAGGAGGCAAGGGGTATGTTTTTGGTTCAGTTTGTTTTTTTGTTTGTTTGTTAACATTTTAGCAACAAAACTATTAATTGAATTCATACCAAATTGGGTTTATAGATGACCCAGAATAGATGTGATTACATTTTGGGAAAAGTAGGTCAAAGTTCAACATTTTTAATGAATTTTTAAAATCTTTTTTTTCTCCCATTTACTTACAATGGGCGAAATTTCACATGTTTATAAAAACATTATTCTGCCCTACTAGAACAACAAAGTGTTTGTCTAGCTTAGCGATAGCTAACAGGTCCTCCAATAAACACCCAGGAGTCAGATGAACATTTCGGGATATTTATGAAGGCTTTCACTTTTACAGCATGAACTTTAACCTGTGAAACTGAATTACAAACAAGGAAAATGTACAGTATGACTTAATTGTCATCATACAATAAACAATCAGCAGTCCGAAGGATAATGCACTAACATGTGACTTAGCATAGTTCCAGTTAAAACAAACATTAGCATTTTTAGCTGTAAGCATGCATTCGATGAAATAGGCTTTTTAAATTAACTACAGGCACACTATGCAAACATTATATAAACATACATGAACTTAACTGACTTACAGACATATCTTTGTCCAGGTTCCAAAAGAAGAATGCATGTACAAGGTAGAAATCAGCAGCAACTTAAAACAGTACATGTCAGAGACAGTGACTCAGCAAAACTGAAGAACAGCAGCAATTAACTGAGCAGCAACTCCCCACATTCTTAAAGGGACAGTGCACCATTTCAAGTGGGGCAGCACAAACATCAGCTTTGTTTCAATTTACTTCAAACTTGACACATACATACACTATATTGCCAAAAGTATTTGCTCACCTGCCTTGACTCGCATATGAATTTCAGTGCCATCCCATTCCTAGTCTATGGGGTTCAGTATGACGTCTGTCCACCCTTTGCAGCTATAACAGCTTCAACTCTTCTGGGAAGGCTGTCCACAAGGTTTAGGAGTGTGTTCATGGGAATTTTTGACCATTCTTCCAGAAGCGCATTTGTGAGGTCACACACTGATGTTGGACAGAAGGCCTGGCTCTCAGTCTCCGCTCTAATTCATCCCAAAGGTGTTCTATGGGGTTGAGGTCAGGACTCTGTGCAGGCCAGTCCAGTTCATCCACACCAGACTCTGTCATCCATGTCTTTATGGACTTTGCTTTGTGCACTGGTGCACAGTCATGTTGGAAGAGGAAGGGGCCAGCTCCAAACTGTTCCCACAAAGTCGGGAGCATGGAATTGTCCAAAATGTCTTGGTATGCTGAAGCATTCACAGTTCCTTTCACTGGAACTAAGGGGCCAAGCCCAGCTCCTGAAAAACAACCCCACACCTTAATCCCCCCTCCACCAAACTTTACACTTGGCACAATGCGGTCCCACAAGTATTGTTCTCCTGGCGACCGCCAAACCCAGACCTGTCCATCAGATTGCCAGATTGAGAAGCGTGATTCGTCACTCCAGAGAAGGCACCTCCACTGCTCTAGAGTCCAGTGGCGGCGTGCTTTACACCACTGCATCCGGTGCTTTGCATTGCACTTGGTGATGTATGGCTTGGATGCAGCTGCTCAGCCATGGAAGCCCATTCCATGAAGCTCTCTGTGCACTGTTTTGGAGCTAATCTGAAGGCCACATGAAGTTTGGAGGTCTGTAGCCATTGACTCTGCAGAAAGTTGGCGACCTCTTCGCACTATGCGCCTCAGCATCCGCTGACCCCGCTCCATCAGTTTACGTGGCCTACCACTTCGTGGCTGAGTTGCTGTTGTTCCCAAACACTTCCACTTTCTTATAATACAGCTGACAGTTGACTGTGGAATATTTAGGAGTGAGGAAATTTCACGACTGGATTTGTTGCACAGGTGGCATCCTATCACAGTTCCACGCTGGAATTCACTGAGCTCCTGAGAGCAACCCATTCTTTCACAAATGTTTGTAAAAGCAGTCTGCATGCCTAGGTGCTTGATTTTATACACCTGTGGCCATGGAAGTGATCGGAACACCTGATTCTGATTATTTGGATGGGTGAGCCAATACTTTTGGCAATATAGTGTAGATAGAGGCAGTAGATATGCTGAAATCATCACACACATAGACATGATGACATCCGCTGGATCCATGCCAAAATAAGCTACAATACGTGCGAGGGGTGGGGTTTGTTGTGCCTGGCACCACTTGTTATTATTATTATTACTATTATTATTTTTATTTTTATTTATTTATTTATTTATTTTTTCATTGAATATTATGTTATTTTCTGTAAGCAAAAAGGAGAGAGTTGGGGGAAAGGCAGGTTCCCAAAATATAGAATTGTAACAAACACTGTTTCCCAATAAAGTATTTAGAGTAATTGTGTTGTCAAGGTTCAAGAATGTTTATTGTCATTATGTGCACATGACAACATTTTCCATAGACGTAGTTCTCGGTTAGAAAAAAAAATGCAGTGCAGTAACAGTGCAAAACAATGTGTGCTGTTAGGATGCCATTGTGTGCAATATGTGTGCAAATGAGACACATTCCAGACATTTAAGACACATTCCTCTTTTTAGTCCTATTATTACAATGTACATCAGTATTCACCTTTGACCTGGTGCAGGGTTACATACTGAGTAGGGATGGGAATCGAGAACAGGTTCTTTTGAGAACTGGTTCCCAGTAGCTCGATTCCTTGGAATCGTTTGCCTTCCTGCTTAACGATTCTGCTTATCGATTCCGCCTTCGTTGCACATGCGTGATGACGTCACGCTTATGCTGCATTGTTTTGGTCAGAATGTAGCCAACATGGCATTGAGGCAGAAACTGTCCAAAAGACGACACCAGGTCCACTGGAACACTGGCAAAGCTTCCATTTCTTCAAAAGGGTGGAATCCCTCTAGTATGTTCAAACATTTGTCCACAGCATGTGATTCATTTACAGGAATGTCACGTATTTGATTCGCTACTTAGCGGTGCTTGTGAAGGTAGCGGCAGAGTGAACGCTGGGCCCAGTTCCAGTTCCGGTGTGGGCAACAAACGTCGTACCCAAATTCAAGTTTCTGAAGGTAGGGGAAAGGAAATGAGGTGCACAACAACGGGAGACGAGCCGAGTCGAACTGGTTCCACATAGCAGATATGCGCCAATAGAGGAATTAGTAAAGCGTCTTTAGTTTCACTTCCACTGCACCCCGCTGCCACCGCCCCCCACCACCTCGAACCAGGCCCGGCGTCATCTGTTCTTATTATTTGTACACACTGTATATGTTATATTTTCTGTGCAGAGATGGAAATATAAAAGACAGTTAATGCAAACACACCCATTTGTACTCTTTTATTCCCTCACCCAATGAGAATCGATAAGAGAATCGGATCGATAAACAAAATCGATAATGGAATCAGAATCGTTAAATTCTTAATGATTCCCATCCCTAATATTGAGTCCCGGTTACACTTTATCAAGAATAAATCACATTGTCACAATCATTTCCTGAAAAGAGGTAAACATATTGTATTCCAAATTTATGGGAAACAGTGTATTTGCCAGTAGAAAATAGAACAAATCAGAAACATTAATTATTATGTTGCCAGTTTCATGCATTTGAACCATATTTAACTGCAGTTGGAGTTTAGTTTTATATGAATATAATTTCAACCGTGAAATGAAATTAAAACTGTACATTATACTCAAATGAAAAAGGAATAGGCTTTTTTGTTAATGTGTGCAATAGAGGATAACTGATCTAAAAATAAATAAATAAATTTTAAAAATCATAAGAAAAGAATGTTTCATTTTTCTAGTTAACAGATTTTTTTGTGCTGTGTCTCCCTCAACAGTCAAACCCTGAGTGTAATGGTGCTAGTACAAACACAGAATCCAAATGCAGAACTCAAACGCCAAAAATATAATTCAAAAGATTTATTTATCACACACAGGTGAAAAATAATGAACAGTGACAGAATCTTGAGGATAATGGTTGTTGATATCCTTCTCTGATTCGTTCTCTGGATCGGGGGCGACAGCCCGTCTCCCCGTACGGTGTTAGGGGTTTTTCTCCCGACTAGGGAGAAGCAAAGGGAGGTCAGGGACGGAAACAGGTCATACACAGGCAGGCAAATTCTCGGGCGACAGGACATAAGGACAAGACAAAACTCACGTACCGATAGTCAGGGCGAGAAGGTCAAAACCAGGAATCAGGAGAGGCAGACAAAAACCAGACAGGGAGCAGGCAGAAGACGAAAAACCGAGGGATCCAAAAACAGGCAGGCAAACGAACAAACAAGGTCAAAACGCTGGTCTGAACTGCTAGAGTTACAAACTGGCGATTGACCTAGGGGAGAGACCGGGTTTAAATACACAAAAGGGAGGGAAGACAACTAGACACAGGTGAAGCAAATCAGGGCGGAGACAGGTAATCAGAACAGAGGTCAGGATGAACGGGGAACAGGAAGTAAAGACGACAGACAAGACACATGAGGGAAAACTTAACAAAATAAAACAGGAAGTGACAAACAAAACATAAAAGACAGACAAGACCAGACTAGCGTCTGGCAGCAGGTATGACACTGAGGAGAGGTTTTATAGGTTTATCCATGAACACTTGTGATAAAAGTGACATATTTTACCTTTAAATGTGCACTATTGTTTGTTTGTTTGCATGCACAATAATGCCTGAATCTTTATAGAAATGGATCTGCATGTGTGTGTTTATGTGTGTGCATGCCCTGGCCTGTGCCAAGGCCTAGTTAAACAGAAATAGCTACAAGAGCAATAACATCCCTAGCTAAGCGGCAGGGGATTCAATTCCCGAGTCATTTTACAGAAGCGTGGTGTGATTGAGTCGGTCTGCCCATTGAATTCAGTATTTAATTTCCTAAAGGTCCCAAGAGCCATGTCTCTGTTTCCAATTTCTCCTCCTTCATCAGTAAGGGGAACTAAATGAAGGGCTTTCTCTGTTTTTCCTTGCCTTTTTCACTCGATCATTTTCTTTCAGTGAAAAGCACCCAGGGTTGGATAAGTGGGGGACAGGGTAATGAATGTTCTTGGTGTAGCGACACTTTTCATCATCATCATCATCTCTCTTTCACCTTTTGCTTTTTTCAGATGTTATCTCAGTTTTTCCCATTTAAATTTTCTGTTTCTATTCCTGATCTCCCGTTTTTCTTCACATTTCCGTACATGCATATTACACTTTTTACATATTCCCCACATTTATTTCCTTCCATATTGTATTTGCCTAGTTTTTTTTTCTCTCCACAGATCCTCAGAAAAAAACAACAACAAAACAACACATTACTTCTTGATATAACACATTAACTAAAGATTAAGTCTACTCTGTGTTTTTTTAATTAGTAATTAACATACTCAGCCACGAGAGGTGTTTTAAAAGCTGTGCAAATAACACTTTCCATCTACAAAATGACCAAAGCACAGGATTAGTTCTTGAAACACGAGTACATAAAGAACATTTAATGAAAATGTGGTACCTATCCTCAAGTTCAATAGCAACAACAGACACTAAAGTGATCCCAGATGTGTGTTTACTGGTTTTATTCCTGTTCAAAAAATGAGATTCACTTTCAGTTTTTGAAATTTGTTATATGAATCAGCAAATTAATGGTGAAAATTAATTTAATAATCTTACAAAACTCATTCTAACAAGGGTAAAACCCCAACCAAAACAAAACACACACATTTACTACAATACTTCAAATTATTAAAAAAAAAAAAAAAAATCAAAAACAATCCAACCCTTGCTCTGACGTTAAGAACTTGTACGACTCAAAGGATGCTTACAGCATAAAAGATCCACACAGATAAAGGAAAACATTTTTGTCTTTATTGCTGAGGATGTTCTCTGTGTGCCTCTAGGTCGATATTATTGACCAAAAGCCAGATGACCGTTAATGAACCAAAGATGAAAGCACAAATGGCTATTTAATCACCAGAGGATGTACTTGAAATGCATGACAAACCCTGTTAGAAAACCAGCAAGATTGATTCAAACTCCTCATGATACACTTTAAAGTCATTACCCATCCATACACATGCACAAATAATTGGCATTCAATTGCAATAAGTAGTAACCAAGTTACAAGTGCCAGGGAGCCAATTAAAACCATAATAAAACCCATGAACAGAGGCACAAGCCAACCTCATGGAAAGTGAGTCATTCCATAAGAAGAATCAGTTTTAATATCACCGTGTTTCTGCTGCTTTGATATCACAGACCTAGGGACAAAAAAAGCAAGCCCCCCGAGGGTTGTCTGCTTAACAAACAATCATTTTTCTCCCTTTATATGACCTCCTGAAGAGAGAAATGATAAAAAGGAGAAGATGGAAAGGTTAGTATCACAATTTACCCTGAGACCCCTTGGGAGGGGCATGGGGGGAGCTGAGAATCAAGGCTCTCTGATTTATGACATCAAAGTGGCTGACTTACAATATGATATTTCACCACAGAAAATATTTGATTTTTTTGGAATATAATGTAGCAAAAGAAACTAGAAAAGCACTCTGAGAGCGCAGACCTCTGCCAAGGTAGATCAGTGCCCCCCCCGATTACCACCAAAATTTAATCATTTGTTCCTTGTGCCAGTATCAACATTTCCTGAAATTTTCATCCAAATCCATCCATAACTTTTTGAGTTATCTTGGACACAGACAGACAGATGGACAGACAAACCAACGCCAGCAAAAACATAACCTCCTTGGTGGAGGTAAAAAACAATGTTCTAATCGATATATGGCAATGGTTACTGCCATAGTACAGTGGGAGGAAATATCAGTTTGTCTATAGAGGGAATGCACATATGTCACTTCCCCCCTGGGCCACGCCCCTCTAAGTCAGACTGAGTGGCAAAAAAACCCCAGCTCAACATGGCGGAGTATAGCAGTATCTACAGCGAGACCCAGAAAAATGTGGAATATAACATGAAATTAAAGACAATTGGACTGGACATGGATCCATACAAGCTACCAAACAACAAGTGGTCTACGAACATTGATATGTGGCCGGAAATCACATATCCTGACATTTATATGAACCTGATTTCAATGCCAGGAAAAAACCCAATGCAAAGGCTGAAAGCATACAAAAGCCAAAGAGTTGTTGACATCCTCATCATTGTTAATTAGAGGATTACAGCTGGTGAGTGCTTTCAGTTCAACATACTATTGTTTTTGTGGTTTTCTGTCAGTGCAGACGTATTTTCTTGGCGGTGATTGCCAAGGTAAAGGCCCAGCAGTAGTGCTCACAGTTCACTACTGATTTACTGGAGTTGAACCCTTAGTATTGACCCAAGTGAGTGGATGATCTACTGGTACTGTGGAGATTTAAGTAGAGTTAACATCAAATACTTGACACAACACAGCTACAACAGCTTTGTGCTAGAGTACCCCCTTATTTGGAAAACTAGGTTAGCCTCAGTTTAAGCTAGTTTACAAATTATGTAGAGCACAAGGTTCAGAATCACACAACTGAAGACAAAAACGTTTCAGTTATGAAACATAGAACTAAATGACAGATGCTAACATTAAGAGCTTTACTAAGAAGGAACGTTAGCCAAAACGATATGTAATTTAAGGTATGATTTTACGCAAGAATACAGCATAAATTAACGTTACCTCACACAAAATGGCAACCATAAATCCAGGTTTCGTTGCCTGGATTCCAGTTATTTCTACGAATTGCAGCGATCCATCTGCTTCTTCTGTCTTTGGCTTTAGGTCGCCGCTAAAACGATAGCTCCGACTGCTTTTTAAACCTATTTGTGCAATCAATGGCACAACAGCTCTTTCCCATTTTTTAGATTGTTCTAAAGTTTTGCAGTATTCAAGCCAAAGCCGCTACACATCTCCCTCTTTTTTCCACTCAGTGGGTGTAACCACGGTGACTTCCGCTAGTGGTGATGTCACATGCATACCCTCTATTGCCATCGAGCCAATCAAATGATCCGAACTGTGCACTCTGAACATTGTCCCAGTGGCTGACGTGTATAGGGATGGCTAGTGTGACATCACAAAGCACTTCTGTGTCCAAACCCCTGCTGCTAACATAAACAGCAATGGCTGCAGCCAAGGAATCTGTCACCTTTTTCATTGTGACATCCTACTCTGCTGACTTCCCAAAGTCGGTTAACCGATAAAGACCCAAACATCCACTGGCAACCAAAACCATCTACTGATCTAAACTGTTAAATACCTGTTGATCCACTAATCCTATCAATACATGTTAAAAATTGGTGTAAATAACAGTTATTCATCGTTTTATGGTCATCAGATGTGACCCATTAGGACACAGGTGTCAAACATGCGGTCCGGGGGCCAAAACCGCCCTGCCAAAGGTTCCAATCAGGCCCACATGATGAATTTGCAAAGTGCAGAAGATATTAACAGTCAAGGGCGTCAAACTCGAAAAATAATACCATAATAACCTAGAAATAATGACTCCAAATTTTCTTCTTGGTTTCATGTGAAACAAATAATAAGACATCATGCTCATAAATAATGGCAACACCATTTTTTTCTCTTTGATTTACTGCAAAGAACATTAAATTCGGATATTCTTTGATAATAAAACGTCAATAACCTGAACAAATATGAACAACCTGAAATGTCTAAAGAAGAATAAGTGCAATTTTAATAATATTCTGCCTGTTTTGTGTCTTGGTAGATCTGATCTGTAATGCACATGTATAAATCATAAGCTGAGACATAATATTGATCGGATTTTTCTTATTATTGTTTCTTCTTTTTTTTCTTCAGGAATTTCAGTTTTTTCAGGTTATTCTCATCTTTTTTGTTTGGATAGTTTGTAAAATGTAAATGTTTTCATAATTTAATGTTATTTTTTGCATATTAAAATTCGGATTTGTCATTATTTATAGTCTATTATGCTATTATTTGACTGGTCCGGCCAACTGCAGATCAAACTGAGCTGAATGTGGCCCCTGAAAGAAAATGAGTTTGACACCCCTGCATTAGGACATTCAGTTCAGCGAATATGGCGGCTCAGATGTTGGAATACTAACTACAACTGCAAACCCTTTTGAACGGGGGCCCAGCCTCCACCAGCTCAGCCCCAGACCATCGTGCGTCTGGGCCGACTTCTGTGGAAATTTCACGACTGGATTTGTTGCACAGGTGGCATCCTATCACAGTTCCACGCTGGAATTCACTGAGCTCCTGAGAGTGACCCATTCTTTCACAAATGTTTGTAAAAGCAGTCTGCATGCCTAGGTGCTTGATTTTATACACCTGTGAACATGGAAGTGATTGGAACACCTGATTCTGATTATTTGGATGGGTGAGCCAATACTTTTGGCAATATAGTATATCTTCTCTTCTCCTTTTCACTGGGAGGAAAGCGGCAATAAGTGATTTATTTGCATCATTTTTGGTGTTGCAACACAGGACACAGCACTGCACCATTTTACAACATTTTAAATATTCCACAATTGGACATGGAAGTAACGTTTGTAGCGACTAACCATCCCCATTCATCAAAAACCCGGGCAAATTCCTCATATGAGACAAAACAGTTGCTACATTTCATGTTATTTACCTGCATGCTGAAACTGAAAGTGTGAATCGGTGCACAAACCAGCCTTTTTCTGTAACCGGATAGGCACATGGCATGTGTGATACTTATTGACTTATGTCCACAGTACTGTGGCAGCAGGGTGCCAGGTTACAGGTGAGAAGTCTACACAGGACATAAGCAGGCCACTGATTGGCTCATTGGTTATAGACAAATGAGAACGATAGTCCCACCGTACTGTGGCAATAGTCACTTTGTTAATGGCTGGGAGGTAACACGGGTCGATAGTGTTGTCCTGAAAAAAAGGGGAAAAGGGGGTCTGGAGGAATGAAAATAGTGCAATTAACTGCACAGAACTTTATATAAAGAAAAAGTTACTCAGTTTATATGTTTTATATTCACTATCCAGCAATTAGATACAGGCTTTTCACTGGATAATTAGTGCATTGATTAATGTGTTTCAGCTGCAACAAGTTCTTTAACTCTAAATAATGCCGTGAGTAGCTTCTCATTTCTTAAACAACCATCAGTTTGATAAAGAGCGTAAAGATTGGACTGGATGGAAATAAATGTGGTGACATTTACTGTGACATTGCATTGTGTTATTGTGTAATTAAAGTTAAAGGCAGTCCAACAAAATATTGTGCGTATATTGTGTGTGGTTTCGTTTTTTTCTGGGCAATATTTTCAACCAATATGGCTCCATTCATTGATTCATACCACCCTGATGAAAAATGTGCAGAACCAGTTAATCACTGTACAACAGTCGCTGTCAGTGTTTTACTATTATGTATGATGTTTTTATTCATGTGTATGCTTCATTTTACTGTGGTACAACTTAAAGTTTAGCTTATTTGAGAAACTTTATGATAATTATTTGACTTCGACCTGTGCAGAGTTGTGAGCAATCTTCATCAAACATGATGTACATGTTGCAGCTGATCAAATGGTTCAGACTGAGGTTGCATTGCAAAAAATCTGTGTCTGATTTGGATGCACATGTGGAAGTGACCTGGATGAGAATTTTAAAGATCAGATCAATGAAAACGAAACTAAACAAAAGAAAACAAAACAAAAAAACAGTTCAAATGCAGCGCACTAGTTGCGGTGGCCCAATGTCCCTAATCATCGATCGCAATTTTGTTTGATGTACTCTGTGATGTCAAATGACAATAAAGAGCTATTCATTCATTCATTCATTCATTCAAATTGTCATGAAAAAGAAATAAAAGCACAAAAAAACAGTGAGTCACAGGTTTTGGCCACAGTCTATTTGGTTTGTGCATTAAAAAATAATAACACCAAGAGTAATTAGTGAAATAAGTATTGAGTTTTAACTGAATTATACAAGATATATATAATAATATCGACTGATTATGAGATCATTGTCAGAATGATTGAACTTATTGGATGCCATTGTAATCAATGTACCTAAATGCCATGTGCCATCAAACTGACAATAATAATTCTAAACATTAATTTCATGCGTGAATCTTGCATGTTACCATTTGCAAAGTTACTGAAGCTCTGTGGTTTGTTCTCTAAAACAGTCAAGACATACAAGGTTTTCTTATTAGTGTCTGAGCTGAGTACATTTATTTTGTATCCAGGCTTTAGGGGAACCCCTGCTGTTTTCTCTGATATCTTATTTCTTTCTGTCAGCTTTTTTCCCACCATTAGCCGCTTTCCTGTGAGTCATCATTTCAGTAACACACAGACATGAGCTGGAAGACATAACTTTGACTTGTTCTGCTCTGAAAGTGATGAAACGAATCTCATATTGTGATTTCCTAGGAGTTACAAGGATGATGTGGGGTTTTTTTGTTTGTTTTTTTTTTCTTTTTTTTTGTCAGTTTTGGCAATGTGAATGCATTTTAAAGTATCAGGGGGTACAAACAGTAACATGTTACCTAATACACTTAGGACAGGGCTTGATTTATTGCATGTTGCCTGCTTTTGTCATGAGATCAGCCAGGTCAGCCTTAATTGCCTCAGTCCGATGAGGATCTTTAGACTGTGAAAATCTCTCCTACTTCAGAGGCTTACACCATCCGTCTCCTGTTATCATTATCCTGCTCCAGTAAATGTGGCTCTAAAATCATACAAATATTGTTGTGAATGACAGTGTGTCCTTAGAGTTCAAGGGACCCACATTTGGTCTTTGATAGCTGCTAATAACCGAGCTTGAACTACAGAAGAAGACAGAAATGTGACACAATTTCACCATGTCAATTCACAGATTAAAAGATCTATTCGTATGGGTCCAAGAAACTCCCTGTGTGTGGATTATAATTGGCTAATAGGTCTGCAGTATCCAAGGTGGCAAGGAAAGGTAATTGGATGATCTGACTTTGAAAGCATCTGTAATTGGCTAACATCAGACGCACAGTACAAACACATCGTAATTGGTAGCTTTGACTTTAGTGGCGTGGATAGGGGCAAGATGTTAATTGGCTTACGGCACTTTGGAACCGTAGGTGTGCTGGTAAGTTAGTTAATTTGATTTCCAAACTCAGATTGGAAAGGTTTTTAATTGGCTTAAGTCTCATTCCATGTTAAGTACAGTACAGCAATACTGACTGCAACTGATAAATATGGGCAGTCACATTACATTGATAGTTTTCTATCAGATTCAACATCACACAGTTTTAGATGTAATGAATAACTGCTTTTGTTAGGGATTTTTGTGGTGTTCTAAATCTATGGAAATAAATACAAATGTAGTGCAGCAAGTTCACAATAGGCTTAACGACCTTTAGTTTATTTATTTAATCTGTAAAAACTGTTTCTGTGGTGACTTCCTCATGAAATTTTCTTTACATTTAACTGTGGTTCCCGACCTTTTTTGCCTCTTGACCCCATTTTAACATTAAAATTTCTGGCGACCCCAGACATTCAAAACAGTGACTTTTTTTTTTGTTGCTAAAATTAATTTGTTTTTGATCTTGTAATAGTTTTCTATACTATGTTTCAAATAAATGTTAATTTTAGATGACATTTTGTCGATATAATGTGTATTATCATGGATGGAGGCAGAAAAGCCAGGTGTAGATTACTGCACAAAGGGAGAATTTGATTTTCCTTGGTCAGGATATGTACAGTCAGTCCAACTTGATTTACAAGGCTGATAATTAATACTGAACAAACAATAACTCAAACTATGAATTATTTATGAAAGAGCTGCAGCATCTGAAACCGACCACAATGAACATTTGAAAGATAAACAGTACCACAGTGCTTCAGTTTCAGCTTCAGACATTGACTTTTATGGATTAGGATTGTCTCTGTCAACTCAATAAAGATCTTATATTGGTAAGTTTTTATTTTTATTTTTAGGAATTTCTAGAAATTTCACCCCATTTGAATTCCAGGTGACCCCACATGGGGTCCTAACACCCAAGGTTGAAAAACACTGACATATAACCTTTCTTAAATGATTTATCGCCATTTATTATAATATTATCCTCTGCATCTTTTTTTTTTTTTTTTGTGAAAAGCAGGTGTGAATTGTTTATGATGTTTTATTTATGTTTTTTTTTTTTTCCAGTTGATTCAATTCTTGTGGGTGTTGCAGATTATTGTTGGTATCATTACAATTGTCGTTGTTATTTGCACTATTATTGTTAATATTTTCTTGTCTCTGCCATTTTTTTTTCTCCCCCTTCACTCTCTCCTTCTTTCTTCTCCCTTTCGTCTCTTTCCCCCTGTTTTTTGCAGTCAGGTCCGGCACCAAAATGTGGTTGAACAAAACCCAAAATGAAAACAGTGGAATATCAAGGGAAGCCTTATATACTTTATGAAGTTCCCCTTGGCAAAGCAAATTTGTTCAGCACAACAAGGCAGCCAGACCACCATTCTGCTGTTACGATGCTGGACAAGACAAGTTAATAAAAAAAACAAACAAAACAACAACAAAAAAAACAAAACAAAACGCTGGTGTGAATTATTTGAATGATTTAATTTACTAATTGTGTAGATGTTCGTTAAAGCTCAGAGTAAATTAAAAGGTAATTAATATAAGATCAGAAAAATGACTTTTTTTTTAGCAAAATGTATCTCTAATGGATCATAAAAATAAGCATGTCCACTCACTGTTATTTATCAGTCATTTATCGTGTCGATGTTGCAGAAGATGACAGTGTTTCCATGTTCACTACAGAGACTCTGAATGTCCAAAAAAGACACATCTGATACTGATAAAAACCTGACAAACTAAATTATATCTGCATTACTTCAATATATTGATAGGATCAGTGGTTCAAAGCTCCTAACATTTTAGATCAGTAGATGCTTTTGGAGCTCTTTGAGGGTTCACTTGCAAAACTGACCGTTGACTGCCTTGCATCCAAATGAATGTATGTGACAAATTTTGGGACATTTTGTCAAGTCATTCCTGAGATAATGCATTTTAAATGTGACCAACTGACCAACCAACACACGGACTGAATAACAAACACACCGTCTTACAGAGAAGGATCAAAAACACATATAAAAAGAGCTCCTTAGGCTTATGTCTGGAAATGAATGGAGCCTGGTTTGGAGGATTTCTTACATTTTGTTCCAGTGTGCTAAACTACTACTTTTGTTTCCACCCGTTGCGAAAATTTGGTGTGATTATGTACATTAAAACTAACACATATACATATTGTCAGAGTTTAATTGCTTCACATCAGTTTGAACTCTTAAACTTCACCCACACATTTAATTTTGAGGATCACAACATCTGAATTGAAACCCTACACTATGCATTAGGGTGAAGCTAGATCTTCTTGATGGTCTCCCTTAGGCTGTGTATCAACTGGGTATCTGTTTATCCCTTAGTGTTTGTGCTTTTATTGCTTTAGGAAAGTAATTTGGGATTTCATACTGTGTGATGGAGGGGACTGCAGATCTCTCTCTCTTTCGCTCTCTTTCTTGGTCTGCACCTTATTCTTTCTTCACTTGGTTTGCTTCTCATCCATCACAACATATAATCACTCATCCAGACCCTACTGAAATACCTGATTACTCTCCTTTTTCCACCACTACACTATTTAGTTACTTTTAGTTTAGTAGTAACAGTAGCAACGATAAATTAAGTAAATGAATAACTTTTTGACTGGCATGTCTGCATGTGACCTTCATTCTTGTTGACGGTCATGATTTAGTTAGCAAAAGGAACATTTTTGAAGAAAGAGGAAAAATGACTTAAATTTAACCATGTGGGAGAAAAAAGAAATCTGTAGGAGGCAAACTTTATCTGCATTGTTAAAAAGATCAGAGCAACAATGAGACAGGGCGACACAAACACTCATAGTTTCCCTCATGGGGACACGTCTCAAATGACAGTTGAAGTTGTTAAAAACAATGTATGAAATATACGTTCAGGGTGTCTGTAATTATATTTGTTTCAAATATCGAGAACACTACACGGCAAGAAATTAACATGCGTGACTTGAAAGGTAAATATCACAGACATCTCAAATTCAACATTGCAGGCCCTTTCATTTTAGACAAACTGCATATAGTATATGTACTATAACTAGCCATGTATGGCTGCAAAGTCAAGGTGGTTAACACTTTGATGCACCCATCTGTAAAGAAGTGACTGTTTTTATTACTGGAAACACCACCCTTTTTACAATGCATTGGTAACCGGATTCTGTTTATGATAATGTCATAGATAACATAAAATCCAGACACTGCTTCTCTGTGTATTATTGATTTCTTTTAATGCTTTAAGCACAAAGAAAGCAGAAGTTACATCCACTGAGGTCACACTTATCACTCTGCTGCATCAGTTCACCCTACGGATGTGTAACTGAGGTGGTTAGAAGAGCATCAACACTCTTCTTAGATGTGTAATAATGAAAAGGAACTACTACTGTGTTTCTAACTACTGTTAGAAACACATTTGAGAGAAGTACTGTAGCCAAATGTTTTGGCAAACACACAAACTGACTCTGCATAAATGTGATGAAGTTTCAAATGAAACGCTTTGAAACCTATAAAATGTGAATAATTGTTCTTTAGTGTACCTCCGAAATATGAGGTCACTGCCTGGTGTCAATTTTGGCCAAAGCTGTAGTTTTGGGGGTTTTTTTTTATAAGAAATGCGCCTAGTAGTAGCTCTAGTAAGCAGGCATCTTATGTACTGTATCTTTCCAGTTGCTTGTCATCAGTTGTGATTAGTGACATGAATTTATGCCCCCATGATCTTTTTTCAAGACAAGTGACAGAACATTAGAAGTGAGTTGAATAAGTGACTTTCATTTTCAGTAACTAAAGCATAAATAGTTGACGTGATCTTTTATCCAAATTCATATACATAAAGTATTTACTAAAGGCTGATTTAGCAATGCTTTAAAAAAAGGTTCCAATTTCTATGAATATTTATGTTAGATGGTATCCCCACCAGGGTGCATGGCGGTGTAGCAGGGGGAAGGCAGGACAATAGAGGAAGATGCAGGAGAGTGCGATGACTCAGAAATGCCATCGTAGAAATACAGACCACACTTGAAGACCATGTTAATCAACCATGGCCTCACAACGGCAGAAGCTGTTTGTTGGGTGCAGCCAACTGTAGGCTGGTCCACAGTGTCATCGATCATCCAAACATTTTGCAGGGAAAACTGATATATAATCATTAAATACTGTAATTCGTCATCCTATTCCAATTACAGTAATGCTCCGGTACAGCACAATAGGTATAATGTACTCTATTTGTGAATTTGAATGCATAGAACCACACAGAAACCTCATGATGGTGGCAGAAGAGCAATCTTTATGCCTCTGCAGAAATCTGCAACATGGTCAGCATGACTCAGAGACATCCACAGTGCAATTTTAGAAGACTGGCATCTTTGTAGATGTTAGTTTTCTCAGTTGCTTCAGCTTCTTTTTCTACTTTCCTTGCATGGTGGTTGAAAGTGTATAATCAACCACAAATTCTATGATAGAAGGTGTGCTGAGGAGACATCAGCAACTCTACAAAGTACCTTTAGAGAAGAACTAGGACAGAGTGTAGGGGCTATGTGCAGGTAAAACATTGTTTTGTTGTACACACATTGCCCACAATAGTCATGTCTTTTCCTTTTTTATGGCCTGTTACTCCACTTGTAGGAGAGAACAGGAAGCATGTGTACTTTGCTGTAATACTAATTCTCGGCAGAATAGATGTGGTTTATTTTGCTGTGGCTGTTGCGTTCAGTATACTGTGGAGGAAATGCTCCCAAAGGAAATGTATTCCCAAACACTCTTGTATTTGTCATTGAGGTTGGCTTCAGTTGGGCAAAAGGTTGGGGATTTGTCCGAAACATCATAAGCCACCTAATCATGGTGGACATCTCTGACTAGTGTGTTGGGAATATAATAATGTATGTCGCAATAAAAATGGTGTTAGTAGACATGGGCCTATCATTGAGCCATACAACACACAACACCTGCTGACACTCTCTTCAGGGATCTCATCTGTGAGAATGACAGTGGTTTTGGTGGTATATGGCTTTCCACAGTGGTAATACATAAAAGAATGGTTTGGGGTACATTCAAGAAAGCTGATGGTGCTCTGTACGGGACTGTTTTTACTTAGAGGAATTGATGCTCTTTGTGACGTCATAACAGGAAAAAGCATACAGGCTACGATTAGGACTGTGGCCAAAGAGTCTAAAACTTTACTTTGTTGATGTGCTACTGCCTATTGTGTGGAAAATTAACCCATAAAAACCTAACAAACACTGGCGACCAAAATCATCCACTGATCTAAACTGTTTAATACCTGTTAATCCACTAAACCTGTCAATACATGTAAATAATTGGTGTAAAATGCAGTTTGTCATCTTTTCATGGTCATCAGATATGACCATGGAAACACAGTCACCTTCTACAAAAGGGTTGTTCAATCCCAGTCCTCGAGAGTCACTATCCTGCATGTTTTAGATGTATCCCTCTTCCAACACACCTGATTCAAATGATAAGCCTATCATCAAGCTCTGCAGAAGCCTGATAACAACCATCAGGTGTGATGGAAGAGGGAAACATCTAAAACATGCAGGATAGCGGCCCCTGAGGACCAGGATTGGACAGCCCTGTTCTACAACACTGATTCACCAGTAAAACTCATGGAGTTTGATCAATGGCAGTAGATGGACACACTTGTTTATGTTCAGTTATTGATATATTTGACCGAAAAAGTCACTATTTCTTCAATTTTCTCTGTTTTTAACATAATTACCCTCAACTTTAATCTGAGCTTTACTGATTTACATGATCAGTAAATTAAATTGAGGAAAATATCTGATTTTCACTGCAAAAGCACAAAATACAGAGGGAAATATTATAATAAATGGTAATAAAACACTTAAGAAAGGTTCAATAGAGATAAAAAAAAAAAAGGGATTGGGGAAAACCCCAAAAAATCACACTGGGTCTTTGTGGGTTAAAGTTGCATTATATCAAGTCAAATGTAAAGCCTTTTGATTTTGTTAGAGTAGTGATGTGAGACAAATACCATAAATACTTACTGCTACAGAAAGTAGGTGTTCAGGTAACTTTTTGAAGTAAAAAAGTAAACGCAAGAGTTTTTCTTCATCTCTGTTTTGACTGCGCTTTAGTTTGCATAGGCCACATAGGTGGTTGCCTAGGGCACCAACCACTGGAGGGGGTGCCACTGGTAGGCCAAACTAATAAAAAAAATATAAAAATAATAATAGTAATAATGAATATAGTAAATAAAGAAATACTAGTACTGATAATGGGATAATTTCTCATTAATTGTCTTAAAAATAAAGAAATGAGAGAAAAAAAAAAACAAAAAAACAAAACAACAACCCCCCCTGTAATTTCTCAGGTGAACTCTTCCAGACCCGGTGCTCACTGTGTGTGTGTGCAAGTGAGAGACACTGACAGACTGAGACTGAATGACAGAGTTAGCTAAATGTTAAACTAAGCATCCAGGTAAAGGTTGGAGAGTTTATCACCACGAAAAGGCCTTCCAAGGATTTAACCACACAGTTTAGAAGAGAAAAGAGGAGGATGAAAACTAATCCAATTATAGAGGTATGTAACCTTTCATAATGTTAAAAAAAGTTTGATGTTACTAGCTACAGCTAGCTAAACTGAAATGAAGCAAAGGTGGCTAATAATGCTAATGTTGATGATTAAGATATGAGATATCTGCGAAGATGTGTGGTTTACTGCTGAACTGGTTTATATGTGCTTCTATATAGTATACTGCTGGTTGGCTGATTTATATATGTTTCTAACTGCTTTATATATGTGTCTATGTGGTTTACTGCTGGTTAGCTGGTTTATATTTGTTTATATCTGGTTTATATCTGTTGCTATCTGGTTTATATTTGTTTCTATGTGGTTTACTGCTGGTTAGCTGGTTTATATTTGTTTCTATCTGATTTATATATGTTTCTGTCTGGTTTATATATGTTTCTATGTGGTTTACTGCAGGTTAGCTGGTTTATATATTGTATGTTTCTATCTGGTTTATATATGTTCCTATGTGGTTTACTGCTGGTTAGCTGTTTTATATATGATTCTGCCTGATTTATGTATGTTTCTATATGATTTATATATGTTTCTATATGGGTTACTGCTGGTTGGCTGGTTTATATATGTTTCTGTTAAGGCACAACACACTAGCGTGGACTCAAATGCACAAGACTCTCAGGCTTGTGATGGTTTTCAATTAATTTAATGCCATCTTCAGAGTTCAACTAAAAATCAAAAAATACAAGAACAAGGGAACCAAGGGAGGGAGCCAAAAGTGCTCAAAGACTAACTAACAAAATAGAAAAAACAAGTAACAGCCTAGCTGCATTATACTCTTACCGGATAACTTACAGAACAAAATACTAGAAGTGAGGAAACAAGATTCATGGGGTCTAGAAGGTCTTCTCACAGGTATCATGAACACTGACAACAGACAAAGGGAGAGAGGAGAATATACAGGGAGAGCAGAGATCACAATCAGGTGTGGGTAATCACAGGAGGAACACCAGGTACAGGCGATGAGGGAATTAGAGAAGACAAAGACAAGTCAGACAGAGTGCAAGCAAAACAGGAAGACGAACACCTTCACCAAAATAAAACAGGAAAAGACAAAACCAAAAAACCCTAAACTAACTTAACACAAACACCGGTGCATGACAGTTTCTATATGTTTTACTGCTGGTTAGCTGGTCTATATGTGTTTCTGTATGGTTTATATATGTTTCTATTTAATTTATATATGTTTTTATCTGGTTTATATATGTCTCTGTCTGGTTTATAAGTGTTTATATATGGTTTATATATGTTTCTATATGGTTTACTGCTGATTGGCTGGTTTATATATGTTTCTATCTGATTTAT
Source organism: Sphaeramia orbicularis (assembly GCF_902148855.1). Lineage (NCBI taxonomy): Eukaryota > Metazoa > Chordata > Actinopteri > Kurtiformes > Apogonidae > Sphaeramia > Sphaeramia orbicularis. The sequence goes on from NC_043957.1 coordinate 33,368,493, forward strand.
ATATGTTTCTATCTGGTTTATATATGTTTCTATCTGATGTATATATGTTTTTATCTGGTTTATATATGTTTCTATCTGATTTATATATGTTTCTGTCTGGTTTATAAATGTTTCTATATAGTTTCTATATGTTTCTATATGGTTTACTGCTGATAGACTGGTTTCTATATGTTTCTGTCTGGTTTATAAATGTTTATACATGGTTTATATATGTTTCTATATGGTTTACTGCTGATTGGCTGGTTTATATATGTTTCTATCTGGTTTATGTATGTTTCAATCTGATTTATATATGTTTCTATCTGGTTTATATATGTTTCTATCTAGTTTATTGCTGGTTGGCTGGTTTATTTATGTCTCTATCTGATTTATTTATGTTTCTATCTGGTTTACTACGGCTAGTTGACTGGGTTTTTTTTTTATTTTATATATATGTTTCTATCTGATTTATTTGTGTTTCTATATGGTTTACTGCTGGCTGCTTATTGCATCTCCTCTCCTCTCTCCTCTCCGTCTCACCTAGAGCACCAAAATGGCTAGAACCGGCCCTGCCTCCTGGATCTGGAGGCAGGGCCAGAGTACAGATCTCCAAATCCTCCTGCTCTGAAACTCAGAATGACAGATCAGATGATGCTCTGACCATTTCACATTAAATTTATAGTGAAACAATAGGCTGGTCACTGTTAATCATTCTATTGTGTTTGTATTTGGGCTCCAGACTGCTAACTGACAGATACATAACATATTCAGGACAACAACAGAACTACAAGTTACACATCAGTCCGTTTCTCTGTTTTGCTTGATTTTGTGACAGATGCCTTTTTTTTTTTTTTTTTACACCCGAATATGGAGAAAACTTGTTGCACTTGTGACAGCGAATGATATGACCCTTTTCCATGTAGTCCTCTGGTGTTACTGGCTGCTGTCTCCTGAATGTCTGTTCGTTTCAGCTGTTCTGTGCTATAGTGTGTGACAGATCTGACCTGGACCCTCAGAGACTCAATCCCTGGTCTTTCACTGAAAACAGCAAAATGCATCACAGATGAAATTTTTTAGTAAAAAACAGAGTTGGGGAGGAAAATCTGTAAGACATCTTTTGTCCGTATTTTGCATTCATTTCATCAATATTTCTTTTTGTCTCCTGGAAACTTTGGAGCTGGAACAGTTGTGGAACCACCAGAAACCATGGGGGGCAGCATTGAGATGTGAAGAATAATCATTTACAGAAACGGCGGAAGTTTTCCAAGTGTGACTGTGAGTTAGTAAAAAACTACAGACATGTTCGCAACATGATATCGATCAGATGCAGGGACAAGCATTTACCCACAATTAATAATTCCTCCTTGTCTGTTGCCATGTTTGTTATCACGGACTTTCCTCTTCCTCTCTGAAAAAACCTCTACTTCTTGGTATTTTGGTTTGTATGGGTTTCTAGTTATATTCTATTTTATTTTTTCTATTTATTTCTTTTCTGCTATGTTCATTTTGCAACGTGGGGCCTTAGAGTTTTGTAATTTCAGTTTTCTGTATGCAATGCACTAGGGATGTAACGATTACCGGTATAACGATAAACCGCGGTAAAATTGCAGACGGTTAGTATTACCGTTTAAATTCTAATTATCATGATAACCGTGTTTGATGACTGCACTTTTAGGAGAAAACGCCTATGTAAAGATCTGCTTTTATGTCAAATATTTAAGTACAGTTTTAATTTATTACAGTTTTATGTTTTATATACCTAATATTTGGAACCAATATTCACTTTTAAAGTCTTTGAAAAGGTTCGTTAAATATCTGTGTGTTATTTATGCAATAAATTATATATATTTTTCAAATTAGATTTCATGTATTTTTTGTGTGTTTTTTGTCTTTTTATGTTAATATGGTAGGTTAAAGTGAAAAAATAATAGACAGATGAGATAGAAAAACAGATCCCAAACATGGGTATAGTAAACATTTGTTAATATAGTATATAAAGGCAAAATAAAAAGGACGGAAAAATGGACAAAATAGGCTGAGACCACTAAGGGTTAATATTTGAATGTTTCTGCAACAGAAGGGACATTGTACCAATTATTTTATTTGTTTTTTTGTTGTTGTTTTTTCCAAAATACAACTTGGTTAAATTCTTTCAGTGTGTGTATTAGTACTTTTTGAACATTTTGAGCACAATTTCAACAATAATAATGATAACTGTGATAATTTTGGTCACATTAATCGTGATATGAAATTTTCACATGGTTACATCCCTACAATGCAGATATAGATACTGTTGGCAATGATGTCACAGGTGGGGGCGGGGGAAAACAATCCTCCCCCCGTCCGCTATAATGTAAAAACACGGAATTTAAATTTGCTTTGCCAGCGCTAACAAGACATATTTCTTCTTAAAAATGACTCAAAATCATAAATTAAACATAAACAACATAAACATCAAAATAGTTTGTGACTGATTCAAAAGTTGGCAATGAATCGACCAATTACCTAATTGTTGTAGGTCCAATATGACGTGAAGTTCTTTTAGCTTTGCTCAGAAACAGGCAATAATGTCCTTCAGAGGGCTATATTTTATTTTATGCTTGGAGTACATTTCAGAGCCATTTACATATACCGGACTCAGTAAATAACTTTAATCAGTACTTCTACTTTTGCCACACTTTTGTAACCAAGTATCTGTACTTCTACTTACAGGGTGGGGAAGCAAAATTTACAATGAACATTTAGTTGTTTTTTCTCAGCAGGCACTACGTCAATTGTTTTGAAACCAAACATATATTGATGTCATAATCATACCTAACACTATTATCCATACCTTTTCAGAAACTTTTGCCCATATGAGTAATCAGGAAAGCAAACGTCAAAGAGTGTGTGATTTGCTGAATGCACTCGTCACACCAAAGGAGATTTCAAAAATAGTTGGAGTGTCCATAAAGACTGTTTATAATGGAAAGAAGAGAATGACTATGAGCAAAACTATTACGAGAAAGTCTGGAAGTGGAGGAAGCAACAAAAAACATACCAAAGCTTTTATTAAAGCTCTCAAATCCAAAATCCTAAAGGATCCAACCAAATCCATCCAGATACCAGGTATTGCCATGGCTTAAAGCAAACTACCCAGATGGAAATTATGTATGGACACAGGATGGTGCTCCAGCCCACACAGCTAGAAAAATACAAGATTTCTGCAAATCTAACTTTAGCAATTTTTGGGAATCATGTTTATGGCCGCCTTCTAGCCCAGATCTAAACCCTCTGGATTATGCTGTTTGGGGCGTTTTAGAACATGCTACCAATAGAACATCACACAGCAATGTCAACTTTCTTAAAGATACTATTAAAGAAGAATGGGAGAAGTTGTCACCTGAATATTTGAGGAACACTTGCACAAGTTTCAGGAAGCGTGTGAAGGCAGCTATTGAGAAAGAAGGAGGACACATAGAATAAAAACATTTTCTATTATGTAAATTTTCTTGTGGCAAATAAATTCTCATGACTTTCAATAAACTAATTGGTCATACACTGTCTTTCAATCCCTGCCTCAAAATATTGTAAATTTTGCTTCCCCACCCTGTAGGTACTGAATGTGTACTTCTGTACGTGTTACAAGGAAATCCACACAAATTTCAAGTGTAGCACAAAGTTCACTAGCATTTAAACAATTAATCTCATATTCCTGATACTCCTAACATAATCTATGACTCTAATCCAACAGAGTGAAAGTGCTGCTGGGTCTTCTTGGTGATTATCCACAGGTGCTCTATGAAAACTTGTTGTGTGTCTGGCTATTTAGAGTCAAAAAAATCTGCATAAGCACGCTAGATTTCAAAAAATACTCCAAGGTTGCAACACGTTGGCTGTATTTTAAAAGATTGCCATGAAGTAATAAAGGCATTTTATTTTTACACAAATCCTACAATGTGCCTTGGTATACTTTTTGAAATCTAGCTTGCTTATACAGATTTTTTTTTACTCTAAATACTCTATTATTGTTTGGAAATGGTTAACATTACATTAAACTGACCTAAATGAAGTGCTGACTGCAGACATACACGTATTGTTGTTGGGTCCCATAATCTGCCAAACTCGTCCTCTCTTGATAGCTTGAAACCATTTTGTCCTCCTTTGTGGTTCCGTTTTATTATTTGGTGAAATGTAAGACTTTAATTGGTGATTTTTTGGTTTATTTGCGGTGCAAAAGGACGCACAGCAACTCCTCTGCATTATGGCTAATGGCAAAGACCAGTTTGTTTTCCCCCTCGGCTCTAACCAGATGTGATGTTTGTGGGCGTTCACGTTGTTGCCGACTGTATCTAAAGCAAAACTGACAATAAAACTGACTTTAACTTTTTTGACTTTAAATTAATCTAGAGTAGTGCCCTCTGGTGGACTTATCACCAAACACTCATAACAACATAATGGGAGCATGAAAATATAAAGGCAGTGACGTTTACGCCATTTGAAACACACGTCTGTTTTTGTATGTAGAGCATAAATGAGCCTTTAGGAAAACCAATAGTATCTTGAAACCTTATTGATGCTTAAATTACTTTTTACCAGGTTTTGGTACCCATCCCTAGTCTTCAGTGCAGAGAACTTTAAAAATGTACCAAAGGAACTAAAAAACACCATTTTAAAAGGACCCTGACTCATTTGTAAGACCTTAGTGAGTAAATGTTAAGAGAGTGTGTACATATGAACCAAACAAAACAGCTGCAGTGATTCTTTTTGACAACAAACACATATTTAATGAATTTCACTTATATCATGATGAGACTCCTGTGTTTTGCTCTTTATCATTCAACATTCTATTTTAAAGGTCCTTGGGTGTAAATGTTAAAGGAGTGGACAAAAAGCCCCTGAAGAGCAACCCTGAAAAGTTTTTTTGTTGACTTATTTGCCTTTGAAAGTCCTCCTTTTAGTTTATGGTGGTAGACAAACTGTGCTTGAGTTTCATCCCAAAAACACAGGTCAGTTTGTTCCACCTTCATGAAGTTTTGTGACTTTGGATAATTTTCAGCTACACCCATTTGGGTGCTTCTATCAAACCGGGTTCATTTTGGTATCTGGCACTTTGCTAGCTTTTTAGACCCAGTAATAAAAGAGAAATTTAGACATATTTCCCCCCAATATGTACCTAAGGATGACCTCAGATAAATGCAAAAAAAAAAAAAAAACACTTTTGCTCAGAGCCATCCCAAAATTGATACATTTTTAATCAAATATTGGGACCAAAAATAGGACCAAAATTGGGATATGAAATACTATGAATGTGTCAGTGCATTTGATCTGGAACACATAAATTGAAATGGTCTTATATAGCGTTATAAATAAAGACACTGTGTTAAATTTGAGGATCCTAGTGGTTTTTCTAATCCAGACATGCAGGTTTTTCATGAATCTCACACTGTAAGCCCAGATAAGTAGAGTTTACTCAAAAAATTTGAGGCAAGTGATTGCACTTAAATGATTTGAGTAATGATCGACTAATCACTTGGTTTAAGTAGTTCAACTTTAATGCTAAAAGTATTAAACTTAAACTATTACGTAGAAAACACTAAAAGACAAGTTATTTGTACTTTAAATCTGTTGTAAAATCAACCCCACTATCCAACCTTTCAACTCAGCATTTTAGGTTACATTGACTAATTTTCTCAATTGCAGCCAGATTGGTTTAACACTGATTAAACAACTTTTTTTTTTTTTTTTAAAGACAATCAAACTTAAAATCCTATTCTTGATCATAATAGTTGTGGAATTATTCAACTTAACATATTATAGGATGAATGGAAGTTAGCTCTATGTCATTTGCAGTACAGGAAGTACTTTTATTTTGACAAGATATTAAGATTTCCATCATACAATAACAGTCTTGGATGAACAGGAAAGCCATTGTTCTTCCTATGGCTCTGACTCATGGTGCAGCTGTACAAAAATACAAAAACAAACACAAAAAGGCCAATAAACACTGACATACACACATTAAATCCAAATTAACACTAACACCACAACCCCGCTGAACCCCTGCACATAAAAATAACACATTTTCAACAACATGCCCAATACCCACAATGCAATGCGAAGATGAACAGGTGCAGTCATGACTAAAACTTAGTGATTTAATTCCATTCAACTTAAACTTTTTCGTACTTTCAACTGTGTCTACAAATTAGTAGAATATATGTAACATTTTATAGTAACATCATAAAACTTAAATCATTTAAGTGCATTGTAATTAAAGCATTTTAGTAAATACAAATTCCGGGCTTACAGTGCAGTCTCATTCAAGGTTTTATGTCAAACCCTTCATGTCCACTGGCATTACTACCCATTTAAACAGATATAAATCGTGAATGATTTTGCAACAGTGGTCACTTTTATGAAACACTCTGCCTTGCTTAATTAGTTTGATTCCCAAAATGTACCTGTGAGAGAATAAACAGACATTTAAAAAAAGAAAAAAAAGGGCTTATTTTTCCATGTCCTTTTGACTGTGTTACACACAGATTTTTGTATACAAATAATGTAAAATAATATAAAAATGTGTTTTATCTGAAAAATAGTTTTTCTTTTATCTCAGTTAATATTTATTTTTAAAACAGACCTGAAGTGCTTCCAAACTTGCTTCGTAACATTAGTCTACATCTGGTTTGAATTTTTAGCCCCTCTGTCCTGTTTTTAGGGACCAGTTTCATAGAAGCACCCATATCAGAACATGATTTTTCCACACACTAGAGAAAATTAGAATATGGTTGAGATCATGGATGGAGAGGCATGTTCAAGGTGTACTGTATAATCCTCAACGGGATGATGATGAATGAACTTTAATTTTAGGTGAAACTATCAGTCTTTACAGTGGAATATGACATAGATGAGCTGCTGTTGGGTGTCTTCACTATCAAAGACATTTCTTTCCATTTCACTTCACACCACAACCCTTTTGCATCACCTTTCTTTACTGTTTACCGTCTCTCAGGTGGGATCAGGTGGTGTTTGTAAGAATGACTGGCAATGGTCTTAGACTCTTTACACTTCACATACTGCAGGTTCTTCGTTTCAAAAATTGACTGGAACAAACTCAGTGCAGCTGAGTCTCAAGTCAAACTCCAGTCTATTTATTCTGTTTTATTCTTTCTTTTCTGTTCTTGACTTAATTCATGACCAACTCAAAGACAAAATACAAGTCCTCTTAAATCATTATATTTGATGTTTAAGAGTTGTTTTACACTTAGTAGTAGTTTAACCCATAAAGACCCAATTCTACTTTTGTGGCAGTTCCCAAAGGAATTTTTGTCAAGGCTGAACCTTTCTTAAAGATCTATCACCATTTGTTATAATATTATCCTCTGTATTTTGCATATTTTTCAGTTAAAAGCATGTATTTTCCTGTATTTAACTTACTGATCATGTAGCTGTTTGTAAAAGATCAGATTAAATTTGAGAGGTATTATATAAAAAACAGAGAAAACTGAAGAAAAAGTGACTTTTTCAGCAAAAATATAAATAACCGAACATAAACCGCAGTGTTTCCATCCACTGTCGTTAATCAAACTCCATGGGTTTTACTGGTGAATCAATGCTGTAGAAGATGACGGTGTTCCCATGTTCACTACAGAGCCTCTGAACGTCCAAATGAATTTCTCTCTCTATTTAACCTTTCTTAAGTGATTTATCACAATTTATTGTAATATTAGTCTGTATTTTCTGTATAATTAAATTTTTTTAGTGTGAATCATATTTTTTTCAAATATTTAGTTCACTGATGTAGATTTTCACAAAAGCTTACAGTAAATGCATAGGGTATTGAATCAGAAGAGAAAAAAAAAAAAAAAACTTTTTCAACAAAATTTATCATTAACTGAACATGAACCCAGTGTGTCCATCCACTGTCATTGATCCAACTCCATGGGTTTTAGTGGTGAATTAATCTTGTAGAAGATGAAAGTGTTTCCATGATAACTACAGAGCCTCTGAACGTCCAAACTGATAGTGATTTAAGAAAAGAGAAGCTACTCATTGCATCAATTAAGGTTAATCTTTAACCCACAAAGACCCAGTGCTACTTTTGTGGCAGTTCCCAAATGAATTTTTCTCTGTATTTAACCTTTTTTAAGTTATTCATCACCATTTACTGTAATATAATCCTCTTTAGTTAGATTTTTTCAGCGTAAAATCATGTATTTTCCTGTTAATTCACTGATCATGTAGACGTTCATGGAAACTCAGAGTAAATTTAAAGGTTATCTTATCAGAAGAAAGAAAATTGAAGAAAAACTGACTTTTTTAGTAAAATATATCCATAACTGAACATAAACCACGTGTGTCATTGTCATTGATCCAACTCCATGGGTTTTACTGGTGAATTAATGTTGTAGAAGATGACGGTGTTTCCACGTTCACTATGGAGCCTCTGAACGTCCAAATGGGTCATATCTGATGACCATGAAAAGATTAAAAACTGCCTTTTACACCAATTATTGACATGTATTGATAGGATTAGTGGATCAACAGGTATTAAACATTTACATCAGTGGATCATTGTGGTCACCAGTGTCTGTTTGGGTCTTTATGGGTTAAGCTAGTTGTGGCTATGATGATTGGTAGTCATGTATTTAGGTGTCCCTTGAACAAATGCAGTCCCAACTTATATATGTGTGAAAGAGTGTGTGAGAAATTGAGAAAGACTTGACTAATCCTTTTCACTTAGCAGCAGGAGTGTCATTGACTGTCATTGACATCAGAGCAGATACCCCAGGCCACCACACTCTTCCCCTGGTGGCCGATGTACACAACAACAGCAACAACAATGACAGCAACATCAAGCTGCTCTGCCTCCCTGAGCCTAACAAGAACAGCTACTGGAGGGCATTCCTGCCGCCAAGGTGACTTCTGCTAACTGAGTATGTGTGTGTATGTGTGTGTTTTCAAGTGGGAGAAAGCACAAGAGACAAAACAGGGACAAATTGAGGGTAGTAGGAAAGAGAGTGACAATGATACTGAAAGACAAATGCAAAATGCAGACACACAAGGCAACTAAACATCAATGAATTGGTTTGCAAACCAAATTCCATGAAGCCTGCACAATCCCCAACCCCAGACTTTATTTTCAACAGGGCAAAGAAAATATATCCAATGTTTAACCCATAAAGACCCAGTGATTCTTTTGTCAGTTCCCAAATGAATTTCCCTCTGTATTGAACCTTTCTTAAAGGTGCTGGAGGCTTTTGTTGACCGACTTTTCGTCAAATCTGTAAAACTTAAGTCATAGCCTAAGTATCATGAATCTGTAAGCCAGGGCTGTCAAACATGCGGCCCGGGGGCCAAATGCAGCCCGCTAAAGAGTCCAATCTGGCCTGTGGGATGTTTTTGCCAAGTGCAAAAATTCCACAGTCTTAAAACTGAATTAAGCAAAAAAATAATAATAATAATAAAAAATTAGCTTGAATTAAGTGAAAAATCTTGAATTAAGCCCCCCCAAAAATCTTCAATTAAATAAAAAAAAATCTTCAATTAAGCAAAAAAAAAAAAAAAAATCGCAAATTCAGCAAAAAATTTTGAATCAAGCAAAAAAATCTTCAATTAAGTTAAAAAAATCTTGAATTAAGCCAAAAAAAAATTCTTCAATTAAGTAGAAAAAAAACTTGAATGAAGCCAAAAAAAATTTCAATTAAGTAAAAAAATCTTCAATTAAGCAAAAAAAAAAAAAAAAGCTAGAATTAACAACTTTTTTTTTTTTCCCTTTGTTTTAGTGCAAAAAGTAATAGTAAATTATGAAAATATTTACATTTACAAACTATCCTGAAACAATTAAATATGAATAACCTGAACAAATATGAACAACCTGAAATGTCTAAAGAAAATTAAGCACAATTTTAACAGTTTTCTGCCTATTACTAAGTATTGAGTGTCTTTGTAGATCCAATCCATAGCGCACATGTAGACATGATAAGTTGAGGCACAATATTGTTAAAATTGCACTAAATTTTCTTTTTTTTTTAAATTTCAATTTCAGTTTTTTCAGTTTTTTTTTTTTTTTTGATAGTTTATAAAAGTAAGTATTTTCATAATTTAATGGGTTTTTTTTTACACTTAAACAAAGACAAAAATTTGGAGTTGTCATTATTTATAGGTTATTCTGTCATTATTTTACTGGTCCGGCCCACTGGAGATCAAATCAGGCTGAATGTGGCCCCTGAAAGGAAATGAGTTTGACACCCCTGCTGTAAGCCTTTCTGTGATTACTCACCTGAATCTGTTGCATTACGGTGAACAATTTCAAAGTGCCATCCGCCATAAACAAACCGTGTGTTTACAAACCGACCCGGGATGTCACTCAGGCATCTTTGGAATTTTGTCGTGACGTGCATTGGGGGAAACGGAGGTTCACGCACCCACCTGACAGCGGCAGCGCGACCATATGGTATTATATGGATGAAACAAACACATGCAAGAGCGGAAACGGCTGGAGGAATATGCATAGAAGGAAGGGAGTTCCTGCCGTTTCCGATCATGTCTGTTCCAACTGCCGCTGTCAGGTGACTGCGCGAGCCTTCACGTCCCACAATGCATGTTGCGACAAAATTCCGAAGATGCCCGAGTGACCTCCTGGCTCGTTTGTAAACAAATGGTTTGTTTATGGTGGATGGCACTTCGAAATTGTTCACCGTAATGCAACAGATTCAGGTGAGTAATCACAGAAAGACTTACAGATTCATGATACTTGGGATATGACTGAAGTTTTACAGATTTATGAAAAAATTGGTCTCAAAAGTCTCCAGCACCTTTAAGTGATTTATCAGCATTTATTGTAATATTATCGTCTGTATTTTTTCTTTATTTCAGTAAAAATCAGGTGTTTCTAATTCACTGATCATGGAAATGTTCATTAAAGCTCAGATTACAGTTGAGGGTTATTATATCACAAACAGACAAAACTGAGGAAAATGACTTTTTCTGTAAAATATATCATTAATTGAACTTAAACCCAGTGTTTCCATCCACTGTCATCGATCCAACTGCAGGGGTTTTACTGGTGAGTCAATGTTGTAGAACAGGGGTGTCAAACTCATTTTCTTCCAGGGGCCACATTCAGCCCAATTTAATCTGAACTGGGCCGAACCAGTAAAATAATAGCATGATAGCCAATAAATAATGACAACTCTAAATTTTTTTGGTGCAAAAAATAACATTAGATTATGCCAATCTTTACATTTACAAACCATCCAAACAAAAAAGATGTGAATAACCTGAAAAAAAAAAGAAATTTGTTGAGAAATATAAGTACAATTTTATCAATATTATGCCTCGACCTATCATTTATACATGTGCATTACAGATCAGATCTACAAAGGCACAAAATATTTAATAACAGGCAGAATATGGTTAAAATTGCACTTAATTTTCTTTAGACATTTCAGGTTGTTCATATTTGTTCAAGTTATTCACATTTTATTATTAAAGGATAGTTTGTAAATGGAAATATTTTCATAGTTTAACATTTTTTGCACTTAATCAAAGAGAAAAAAATGGTGTTGTCATTATTCATAGGTTATTAAGATATTATTTTTTTAGTTGAATGCCCCAACTTGCACTTTGCAAATTCATCCCTTGAGCTGGATTGGAACCTTTGGAACCCGGGCCACATGTTTGACACCTGTGTTGTAGAAGATGATAGTGTTTCTATGGTAACTATGGAACCACTGAACGTCCAAATGGGTCATATCTGATGACCATGAAAAGATGACAAACTGCATTTTATGTCACTTATTTACATGGATTGATAGAAATACTGCCTCAACAGGTATTAAACAGTTGATGATTTTGGTGAGCCGGTGGCTGTTTAGGTCTTTATGGGTTTATCAACATGTATTAATAGGATTAATAAATCAACAGGTATTAAATATTTTACATGACAAGATAGCTTTGGTCACCAGTGGATGTTTGGGTCTTTATGGGTTAAACTGAGAAAATGTCAAATTTTAACATAAAAAAAAATTAACAAACAAACAACTACATAAATACATACATACATAACACAGCAACACGTCCATGAACACCTGTAAATGTTTGGGACCTGGAGAGACCATTTGATAGAGTTTTTGGAGAGGAATGTTGTCCCATTCCTGTCTGATATAGTATTCTAGATGCTCAACAGCCCTGGATTTTCTTTGTTGTTATTTCGTTTCATGATTTTTATCAAAAGTTTTTCAGTTGGTGAAAGGTTTGGACCGCAGGCTAGTTCAGGATCCAGACTCTTTTATTATGAAGTCATCTTGTTGTGTATTAAATGCAATATATGGTTTAGTATAGTCTGGCTGGGATGTCAAGACAGAGAAACTACAGGGTGGGGAAGCAAAATTTACATTGAACATTTAGTTGTTTTTTCTCAGCAGGCACTACGTCAATTGTTTTGAAACCAAACATATATTGATGTCATAATCATACCTAACACTATTATCCATACCTTTTCAGAAACTTTTGCCCATATGAGTAATCAGGAAAGCAAACGTCAAAGAGTGTGTGATTTGCTGAATGCACTCGTCACACCAAAGGAGATTTCAAAAATAGTTGGAGTGTCCATAAAGACTGTTTATAATGGAAAGAAGAGAATGACTATGAGCAAAACTATTACGAGAAAGTCTGGAAGATACTATTAAAGAAGAATGGGAGAAGTTGTCACCCCAATATTTGAGGAACACTTGCGCAAGTTTCAGGAAGCGTGTGAAGGCAGTTATTGAGAAAGAAGGAGGACACATATGTGGCAGTATGTGGGGAAATCAGATTACCCAGTTGTCCGACAACGCCACCCAGGGGAATTTCACCCCTGGGAAAATTATACAAATAATAAAATTAACTAACAAGATCACAGGTTCGTAATGATCCACCCGGGAGAGATAATGTTTAGTTAAAGACAGAATTTATTGAACAAAAATTATTAAACAGTTAACAAAAAAAAACTAAAATGTCGCACACACCAGGCCTTCAGCCAGCACTCAGGCTGACAAAAACAAAATAAGGGAGGACAGGGCTGAGACTTACCACCGCGGCAGGAAACCAAAAATAAGGGGAGGGGTCCACCACCACACCTGTGACACGACACACAAAAAGAAAAAGAACACAAGGAAACCGTGAAAACACCACCACCAGGTTGGACTGCCGCTCAGGTACCCAGCACCTGTACCACAAAGAAAAAGAAGAAACAACCATTAATAAAACAGCCTGAGTGCCTAGGTCACTGGTGGCCGACAGTGAACGATTAAAACTCACACACACTCACACACATCCATCCAACATCTAATTAACTCAAAATATTAAAAGCCATGAAAAATACAATTTCCTTAAAATAGTGTTGCCAATAAACATGAACAAAGGAAATTGTAAAAAAAAATAAATCCAAACAATAAAGAAACTATGAAAAACACAAAAAAAGTATCTATGCCCGCCCCAGGTAGAGGATCAGGTCCGGAAAGACGAGCAGGAGCCGGACCGTCCGGAGAAGGGGAGGGGAGACGAGCCAAGGTCCGGGGGCGAAACACTCGGGCCGAACCCGACTTGGCCAATGCGGCACCGGACAGAGACGATATCCAGGGTCCACTGTAGCACAACAGCCAAACCAGAACAGCAAGGCAAAAAAAGACGGGACAGCAAAACCAAACCACCAAGCCAAAACAGCAACAGTCAATGAGTGTGGTGGCTGATGACAGGCCACCACTTACTGCAACCTTTAAATTAATCAAAAGAAAACACTCTAATTAATAAATGCAAAAAAAATACTCAATTAAAGAGAATGATGCACATACATACATACCACTGGCGCAGCGTCACAGAGAACAGGAGGAGGAGAACCGCAGTTACCTGCAGCCCACACTGCAGGAAAACACAGCAGCAATCAGCTGAGAGCTAAGCTACAGTCTGATAGAATGGCAGACAACGCCGACTCACCAGGCAGACCACGTTACTTCCCACCAAACCTCCGGCGGGGTGATCTGTTCCCCCTACACCGTCTGTAGTCACTAAAAAAACACACCGGTGTCACCAATGCGCACGTTGTGCGCACACAGCGAAAAGAAGAGAGAGAGAGAGAGCGGCCACACTACCTGAGGGTTGAATGTTTGCGATGCCCACCGCAAACAAAGGGCTCCGCCACGCCGAGCTGCAGTCACCGCCACGCTGGCTCAAAGGACTGGAAGGAGAGGGTCAGGTGTGACCACTCACCTGATTATAAAGGCGCGTCTGGCACCGCCCCACAATTAAGGTACGGCGCTGCTGGCGCAGTGCCGTGCAGTGGCAAGGAGGGAGAACGCCTCCGGCTACACATAGAATAAAGACATTTTCTATTATGTCAATTTTCTTGTGGCAAATAAATTCTCATGACTTTCAATAAACTAATTGGTCATACACTGTCTTTCAATCCCTGCCTCAAAATATTGTAAATTTTGCTTCCCCACCCTATATATTTAATGAGATGTTTGAGACCACAAGAAATAATAGGACATGTATGATGTGAGGTTCAATAGGTTTTCACAGAAACAAACTTGTATTTTTATTTTATTTTTTTTTATTATTATTTCTCATTTTTATCAGTATAATACAAGCCAATCTCCCCAGGTTGAGGAGCAAGAAAAGAAACAAAAGAACAGAAAACAAACAAATGAAAAGAACAGCCTGTGTTTGTGTCAGAATATGTTTAGGTCCCTTAATAGAGACCTTTTTTCCTGAACATCAGCTATTTTCTCCAGGTTTTTATAAAGAGATTTCCTTTCAACTTGTTTATATGTAAGATGTTCCATGACAAGTATATCATCTGTGATTGAAAGCCATTGTTTGTAAGACGGAGCATCAGTCTAAAGCCAGTTCTTTGTTATGGCCGCCTTCTCCTCTCCTCCACCAGGACAATCTCGACATACAAACGTATATTTTTACTTCAGTGTTCAAATGTCCATTAAACTTCAACTAAATGAAAAATGACAGACCACCATATATTAAATAGATACATAGATAAATAAATCCTTTTCCAGTGCACATGAACAGATTAATAAACTAGAAAACCAATCGAAGAGCACAGCCCCCCCCCCCCCCCCCTTGTGCCAGTATCAACATTTTCTGAAAATTTCATCAAAATCCGTCCATGACTTTTTGAGTTATCTTGCTAACAGACAAATAGACAATTCCCAATGAAAACATAACCTCTGCCGTTCCTTGGCAGAGGTAAATATTCAGCGGCCTCACAATTATGATATTTTGATTTGATTATGACATCCACATTGCAGTGCATCCTTTAACCCTTTCATGCATAAATTATGAGAACCTTAATCAAGATTTTTTTTTCCTGATTGTTTTTATTCCTCTTTAGGCATGAAAAAAAAACCCAATGTGATTGAATTTTTTTTTTTTTTTTTAAATCAACCTGTTTTTCATGGAGTTACAAAAATGTCCACTCAGCTACACCATGAATTCTATTCTTGAAGCAAAGAAACATGTATTTAAAACCCAATAACATAAAGTGATATAAAAACAGTGAAATGAAACCATGTTTAATGCAGCTAATCTGATGTTTTCTCACATTTTAACATATTCTAATACTAGTTATTACTCACTTCATGGAGATAATATGCAAAAAATAAATATTAACAATTGATTTCCACTCAAGAACCAATCAAGAACAGCAAAGTTACAATAATGGTATGAATTGCAGTTTATGAGATGATGCGTAAGTGTCCACTGTGTTGGTTGATATGGAACTAAAACAACAAAACTCATGAATATACAAGAGTAAAGCTGTAGGGTAACTGTCCACTGTAGTGACCACTATGCATGAAAGGGTTAAATAACATATTTCCACACCTCTGTTATTTTGGATCATTTCTGCTGTTGCCTTTAAGGACACTATTCAGTCAATGTTATAGCTATGACTTGTCACTTTAATTTGTCATCTGGGGAGTTGCAGGAGAGAGTACTCTAAATCTGTCAGAGGAACTGTGACTGCATGTGGTCCAACTAGACTGACTTCATTTATAAACTTTCTAGCATTTGAATAGTTTTCGTTCTGAAAATCTTCTTGCATGACTTGGTGGTGGTAAGCGTTAGCATAGATGCCATCTGGATTCCCGTCACTGTGGGTCACCAAGGCGTAGACAGGAGAAATAACTTCAGGTTGGCTCTCACCATGATGGTCTCTAATTTCATCATATTCTGCAGTCTTCAAAAAAAAAAAAAAAAAAAAAGAGGACAGAAAGTTAGTAGCACAAAGACGTTTTCACTGAATGTGCATGCCACATGGGTTTAGAAAAGTCATAATAGTTCTGGTAACTTCATAGTGAATGCACATTGATCTTAAAAATACACTCTTGGTATGATCTTCCTCAATTTATGGTGTATTTCTGTGTAGGGTCTTTTTTCAGTGAACAGGCCAGTAATTTTAATGGAAAGAACAGCAGTGTACATTGTACGGTCATTATTTTCCAAATCAATCAGCACAAAGTGGTCTTGAAAAGGTAAATAAGTTCCACCAATAGAAATCTTTGGCCTGGTTTTCAGTGTTAAAATGACTCTTTTAGCCCTAATACCTAATAAGAGCCCTAAGTTCAATGAGATGCATCCAGTTTTCTTGCTTTATTATCATAATCATCATAATTCATGCAGTTAAAAAAGAGTTACTCCCAAAATGTGCTATGGTCTGGGACCTTGACCGTTGACCTTCCACCACCAGTATCTTTTTCATTTATCCTTAAATCTGTGAACCAAATTTTGAGAAATTTTGTGCAGCTGTTCTTAAGATACTGGGTTTTAATTGTAATGGCAAATGACTGACTGGGAAAAGCTAATAATATAAAAACATACACAATCTTTCATTATGTGGTACACAAAAATGTCATGTGTTGTTTCAGGTAGGCTTTTTTTTGCATCTTCTCTTGCACCTATATACCCCCCTTTATGACATGAATTAACTCAACAGTGTAAGTAAAGATAACTTTGCAACTTTAATGAACTAATTGTATTCATAAAAATATATATATAAATTACACTAATGAGTGAACATAGCTAGGAAAATCATCATGTACCGTTAAACCCTTCTTCATTCTGATTGAGTCCTCACAGTTAGTTTCCTGTAACATCATATAGTACATGCTTCCTTTAAGTTAATTAATTCTAAAAACAGAATTCAGGAAGTGAGAAAAACATTTTGAAATAGATGAAGAAGTGAACTTTTTATGTGAGTTTTTTTTTTTTTTTTTGTTCCAGACATGTAGTTGACTAAACACACTCACCTGTTCTGGATCTGGTTCTGGGATGTCACCACTGGATACAGATGCTGAAATGACATTAATGACAATCATTTGTTCTTCTGATTAGTGAAGTGTGTATAGAGCATACACAGTGTATGTAGTTGGTGATACATACTCATTTGCTTCTTCATCTTCTTGGTTATCATCAGCAAAATCACTAGAATCGTTATCAAGACAACTGTACCCACAATTAAATAGGGTACAGTTCCTGATTAGGAAAAGAGAGATGAAAAATGAACAAAGTTAAAGTAAAAATTTAAAAAGTTAAAGTAAAAATTAACTGCCACAATATACTGTCATGTATTGTGTGAACTACTGATTGTTTCTCACAAAATTTAGATCATTTGTTTATCAATCAAATGTTTTTTATTCTGCAGGGAAGTTACAAGACAGAGTTAATTAATTACTTTATTACCCCACCCCCCGAAGGGGAGGCAAGGGGTATTGTTTTTGGTTCAGTTTGTTTGTTTCTTTGTTTGTGTTTTCACACTCTAGCAGCAAAACTATTGGTTGAATTCATACCAGATTGGGTTTATAGATTTATAGTGACCCACAATAGATGTGGTTACATTTTGTGAATGGTACGTCAAACTTCAAGTTTTTATGAATTTCTGAACTCTTTTTTTCTCATTTCGATGGCCAGAATACAAAACCTCCTATCTGAAAAAAATCACTTTTTTCAGAAAACAAAAAAAAGTTTAGTTTTATTATAGTATGGTCTTTTGTTAAAGATATCCAAGCTTATTCTACTGTTCTCAGACTCTCTTTCTATATTATGTGTTAACATATCATCCTTGTTCTCACCATTTAATGTGAAAACTCAAAATCTAAAAATTTGCAGATAGGAGGTTTTGTTTTTTGGCCATTGAATTACTTATAATGGGCAAAATTTCACATGTCTGTAGCAGCAAAACCATTGGTTGAATTCATACCAAATTTGGTTTATTGATTGCCAGTGACCCAGAATAGATGTGGTTACATTTTGGGAAAAGTAGGTCAAAGTTCAAATTGTTAATGAATTTTAAAATCTTTTTTTTCTTCCATTTCCATTCCATTTCTGTTGGGTTTCTGTAAATTGGCTTAGAGTCTGGTTTTGACCAACTCTATATGTAAAGTGTCATGAGATAACTTTTGTTACGATTTGGCGCTATATAAATAAAATTTGATTTAAATTTGATTTACTTATAATGGGCAACATTTCAAATGTCTGTAAAAACAGAAATTTTGTTTCTATTTCCTTCAAACTTGGCACATATATAGAGGCAATTGATATGCTGACATCAGCACATGCATAGACATGATGACATCAGCTGGACTGATGCCAAACTAAGCTACAATATGTGTGAGGGGCGGGGTTTGTTGTGCCTGACACCACTTGTTATTTAGTTATTATGAATAAATTCTTGCACGAGTGGATTTTGTGTAATAATTTCACCAGTTATTTGATTGGATGATCAAAGAGCGACCAGTCAGAGCAAACTTGGCTAGTAAACCACATCTGTAGGGATTTACACTCACTAAAATATATTGGTTTAGATATAATGGGTGTATTTCCCAACACACAATGGCAGACAGAGAAGACATGGATTTGATTGCAAACATACTACATAATAAGCAGTAGTTTTGGTGACTATAATGTATTTTATTAAACATGTTTTATGTTTTTGTTATTTTATGAAGTGAATATAGCTGATTGTGCTTTAGTTGATGTTGGTGGTGCAGCTGTGGCTGTAGTGAAAGGACACCTGCTCAGTTAGTTTCAAAGTTGGGTTTCTAACTTTAGTAATAACATTCATTCTTTCTACATGACTGTGATCCAGTGCCCTCGTGCATTTTTTTGTATAGTATTAAACCCTCAAGTGCTAAAGTTGCAATATTACTACAAGCAACACAACTGAATGGAACAGACAGCTTTTGAAATCTTAATATCCAAACTGAATGTAAAAAAACCCCTCTGGTGCCTAAAGGGCTAATTCTGACATTCAACTCAGGACCAGAGAACGCCGCTGAAGCCCTGGGTGTGAAATACAAGGCCTGACACTGGTGCATTTCAACGTATGTTAACCCTAAAGTGGTTGTGTTAATGTAATGATTCGAAGTTATACCAGTTCCTTCTGTTATGAATGCAACAGTTGTGTTGTGTCGTGCTGTCACAACTGTGTCGGTAGCTCTGGAAATGCCTCCAGATGACACACTGGTACTTGTACAGGATGTTGATGTAATGGGGGCTGTTTCTGAAGTAGTCTTGGGAACAGAAAGTGCCGCTGAAAACATTAGACATATTATTATTAATCTATAAACTGTTTTGGGAGATAGAGAATAAACAGGGACAATTATGAAATGAAACTGAGGATAAACTTACCATCTAAAACTTCAAGATTCACTTTTACAAATGAGTCAAAGCCAGCCCGATCCAATCCACAATAATAAGTTTTGGCATCTGATTTCTGGAGATTAGTGAAGGTCACAGATAAACCTTTTGCTCCATTGTTTTGTATCTGTATTCTCTTGTTGCGTTTCATTTTTCCAGTTTCTGCGGTGACAATAATGTGTTTCTTTTCTGTACATGGACTGTTACAAAAGTACTTAGAATTTGATTTAATGCTAGTCCAAACATCCCAGTTTGAGCATTCAAAGGTCAAAGTTTGTCCAACACGTCCTGTTATGGTGCGACTCCTCACCTCCACAATAGTCACAGCTACAGGTGGGAATCAAGAATAATAAGTAAGAATTCAGTCTGGGCACTGTGGAACACAATATCATTATCTGTGTTTGATTAAAATATGATTAAAATAAATCAAACCAACATTTCTGCATATCTTGAGAACTGCTTAAAAAAAGAAATAACTCACCATAAAGGAGACACAGATAAGTGTAGCTTTTCATCATTGCGATAGTGACAGTGAAGGATAGAAGTGTGGTCAGTCCAAACCACTGTCTTCCTAGTTTTAATAAGGTCTTGTTCCTCATCTTCACACCCTCTCGAAGGCTCAAGCTCCTCCCTTTCCTCTTAACAAACCACACACATATAGTTCCTGTGAACCGAAACAAGCCTCAGCCTAACCACATCTGCATACAATAGGAACAATCATTTTTTAAAGATGAAATTTAATGTATATCAATGCAAATAAAGAAGATTTTATACATTACCTATAATAGTTTTATACAGTGGATTTCAAAGAAGCAAACACATGCATGGAAGTAATTTATGTATCGATTCACGTTGTTTTGTGTAGAAGAGATTTGTTTTATCTATGGTGAGTTTCAAGATTTACAGAACCCCTAGTCAGTCCCTGAAGGCAACATGCCCCCACTGCCCCCTTCTGAGTCTGTTAGTTTAAGCTTTCTATGCAACTTCCCCACTGGTGGTTTCACTTGTCAATCATGACATGAACCAATGACCACTGTAGATGGACATCATCTGAATTTTGACACAATTAAAACCATACATGTGAAAAAAAAAAATCTATACAAATGATTGTAAACACAGTATTGCACAGTGCTGCACTATCAACGCGATCCCTTTGTGGACAAATGAAGTGTCTGATCATCTTCACCATGGTCTTTATCAGTGGCGGCTGCTCGTCTTTCAGACAGGGGAAGCTCATTGTCGGCTTACATCAAAAAACATAAAAATAAAAATAAAAAAATTGTCAAGTTATTTAAACATACATTCGGCCCTCTGTTCCTTTTCAAGAAAATGGTCAGTGACCTTATCGTACCAGTAGGCGTCTTTTCCAGGGACTGGACCAGTGTCCTCTGAATGTCCAGCAGAACCAGGCTGATTAGATTACCTTGGCCCATTGTGTTGCAGGTGTAAGACTTCAGCCTTTTTAAACTACAGATGCTCCTTTCACTCCGACCTGGCCGACAGTTTGATTGATTTAACTATCTACAAAACGATATTAAACTCAAACAAGAAATGATTAAATTATGTAACTGAAACAAGAAAACGCTGAAATTATGTTAAATTGAAACAAGGAAGTCCAATAAATGTGTTTTATTTACAGTGCAAGAAATGAACAAGTAATTTCGTAGTGGTTTCTCTCTTGATTTCACAGCAGAATGTGCGACGGTATTAAACTGAACTGTGTCAGTGAAGGAGTAGATCTGAAAATAGCTGTCAATCAAACGGGATTCAGCCTTTCGACTGATCCTCCAATCTGCACATGGGATTCTGGCGTCCAGCCCAGCTGAGCTCCGCCCACAGCTCCATTCACCCCCAGAGACGCCCGGTGTCCAGGGGCAGGACAACATCGTGGCATTTATCCAATTACCGTCCAGTTTTGAGGCAATGAAAAAAACTGTTCCACTCAGTCCCATTGAAGACCATAGACGCCCGCAGTCTACGGACAAATGCACTGAGCAGAGATCGAATGAGAAAACAGCGTAACGGGAATGTATGAGAAGTGAACAACATCAAGTCTGTTGGTTTGTGATAAAGCTGATTCTGAACGAACTCGTCTGTGAGATGAACGTGTTCTAACACATTTGTAGTCAATGAAATGTCAACACAACCGTACATATTTAACCATTTAATTTTCGGAATTTTAGGGGAAGCCGGACTTCCCTTGCAGCCTATGAGAAATCGCCACTGGTCTTTATTCTGTGTGAACATGTCAGCAGTGTGTTAAAACCTCTGAAAAGCCTGGGAACTGAAGTTAAACGGTTGGATGGTACATTTATATAACATGTTTACAAGTATCTGCACAGGAAAAAGCTCATAACAAAGTAAGAAGCTGCAAGTCACAGCTCAAGTCTCAGTCAGAAAAGTAGAGGTTATTTGCTTTTATTAAGTACAATAAAAAGTTTTTCTTTCTATGTTTGGAATTACATAGTGATACAGTCAGGCAGTACTGTGGAGTGGTGTGGGTGAGAATGTTATAGATTGGATTTTGAACTTGTCCTTGATCCATGTTGTGCGGGTGGAGGATTTGGAAGATCTGCAGACTGTTGGAACATAACATGCCCGATTCAGGAGTTTTGGAGAAATGATGATTAAAGTTAAAAAAGCAAAATAATCTATTGAAGACGTCAGGGATGTTAATTTAGGGCTCCAAAAGGTGTGGGAAATGGATTTAGGGAAAACATTTGGGGAGGATGAGTGGGATGTATTAATTAAACAAATGTTAAAGCCAATAAGAGATGCACGGTCCAAACTCATTCAATTTAAAATTCTCAATAGACTATACTGGACACCTGTCAAACTATGTAGAGCAGGAATATGCAATTCTAATATCTGTTGGCGGTGTAAACAAAGTCCTGGAGACATGGTTCATATGTTTCTTACCTGCCCGAGTCTGACCTCTTACTGGCATAGTGTCATGGGAAAGATAAATAGTACTTTAAATTTGAATTTGGTCCTGACACCTGCGTTGTGTCTTCTGAATTTCCTGGAACATGATGTTACATTAGAAGTCAAAAGAGCACATTGGCTTAAAATTGCACTCACTACAGCTAAGAGGGTCATACTAAGGCACTGGAAGTGGCAGTACAACCCTACTTATTCTGAATGGTATTCAGCCTTATCAGAGACCGCCTCATTTGAAAGACTGATCCACAAGATAAATGGACAGATGGATATATATAGAAGTGTGTGGGAACCCTTCTTAACACAGATCGGCTCATATTGAGGGATGCTGATTGAACTCAGCTCATGCTGGAAGATCCAATGTGCCCCCCCATTTTTTTTTTTTGTTTTTTTTTGTGACTGACTGGCTGGGGGAGAGGGGGGATTGTGGGAGAAAAAGGAAAAGGAAGAGTTGTTCCTTCAACATGGACATCTTACTAATGTGTGTTCTTTCCAATTTAGTGCAAGATCCAATGTGTTCGGCTCTGTGCTAGGGCTGTGGACTAATTGTGATGTCCTTGATTTATTTTTTTAAAAAAATGTGATTTGTGAACTTTTGAAGGACTCAATAAAAATAAAATAAAAAAAAATAAAAATAAATAATAATAATAATCTACTGACGTACAGTGTTTAATAGCTGTTGATCCACTAATCCTATCAATACATGTAAATAATTGTTGTAAAATACAGTTTTTCATCTTGTCATGGTCATCAGATAACGCCCACTTGGACGTTCAGAAGCTCCGTACTTACTGTGGAAACACTGTCGTCTTCTACAACATTGATTCACCAGTAAAACCCATGGAGTTGGATCAATGACAGTGGATGGAGACACTGGGTTTATGTTCAGTTAATGATAGATTCTGTTGAAAAAGTCACTTCATCTCCAGTTCTGATGCAATAACCTTTAAATTTACTCTAAGCTTTTATGAACATCTACATAATCAGTGAATTAAATATTTGGAAAAAAAACAAACAAACCATGATTCACACCAAAAAATAGAATACACAAAAAATACAGAGGAAAATATTATAATAAATTATGATAAATCACTTAAGAAAGGTTAAATAGAGAGAGAAATTCATTTGGGAACTTCTACAAAAGTAACACTGGGTCTTTATGAGTTAATACTGAGACAGTGAGTTAACACTGTACCCGTGTGTTGTATCATACTCTGATGGTAAGAGTGTGAATGCTGTCGACAGGATGTTGAACTTGATCTTGTTGCATTGCAGAAACTCCACCATGATCTGCAACCTGTTCTAACATACCATGTTTTCTCCATCATAGATACACTTTTACACATTTTTTCCTCTTCTAGTAGAACTTTAATCTACAGAT
Source organism: Sphaeramia orbicularis (assembly GCF_902148855.1). NCBI lineage: Eukaryota > Metazoa > Chordata > Actinopteri > Kurtiformes > Apogonidae > Sphaeramia > Sphaeramia orbicularis. The sequence continues at coordinate 33,392,467 of NC_043957.1, forward strand.
CATACAAAATAACAGCACTGACACTGAGTGGTGAAATTGTCATGGATAAAACACATCATCATTTTGAAAGTTATCCTACTCCATACTATTTGCATACCAGAGAATCCTATATCATATCAGTGTGTGCCAAATAATGTGCAATGTTACATGGATTTGATTGTGTAATTTATTGTGGTGGTTGTATTGTTGAAGCAAAACACACAGCTCAGTTTGCACCTCTTCATCTTCTTATCTCATCCCACTTTTCAGAAGTCTTCATTTACAGACTGCTGTTTTATGAGCTAAATGCATAGTGAAAAATGTAAGCTGTAACATGTGCTATGTTTGAGCTATTTCAGCTGGTGAAACCCTTAAATCATCAGAAGTATGCAAACTAGTGGGATGTAAATGCACTATTGTAGAATCGATTTTAAGTCTAGCACAGCTGTTTCAACCCAGTACACAATACATATGGGATCCATCCATCCATCCATCAGACCAACTGTCCCTCCCACTGTGTATATATGTGTGTGTGTGTGTGTGTGTGTGTGTGTGTGTGTGTGTGTGTGTGTGTGTGTGTGGTACAGTACCTTCCTTTGATTTCACAGGTTAGTTCAGATTTTCAGCAGGAATCCGTCTCCTTCTGACCACCCCAGACCGTCCTCAGTCTGATGTGTTTAGTGGAGTTAATGATGTTGTCATGGGACATTTGCGTATCCAGTGTCCATGTTGCCCACAACGGTAGCAGACATCTCTGGGAACCTTTCTCCTCCTGTTCTTGTGTTCTTCATGTCTTTTTTCTCTATGTCCGTGGCCAAATTATTCCTGTTCCCAGGCTTCGTTAAACATGGTTATTGTTTCCATGTGTAACTCCTTTTGTGTTGTCTCTTCCTTTTCCTTCTTTTTTGAGAGTAGTTGGTCATGGGCATGTATGGCATGTCTTCAAAGTTCAGACAAGCGTGCGTCACTCCAGCCAATGCAGGTGATTTTAACTGCTGAGGAAATGTCCAGTTTCAGTCCATTTAGGAAACAGTTGCAAAGATGATTTTCCCAAGCTCCTAAAGTGCTGCCTTACTCAGCAGGGGGTTGAAGGCCACTGTGGGTGTTGTTAATCCTCCGGTACTACCGTGACTCAGCTCTCCGTTTAGATAGGGTCCTGATCTCACGTTACTTAGGCAAGGGTCTTACCCTAGAACGCTAGTCGTTGAGATTACTACTTAAGCTGAACTTAATTTGGAACACTCGCCTGTCTTCTAACTACCTTTAATTCCAACCTCTGCCCCGCTAACTCTGATACCAGAACTGCCAGGAGAAACCCACTCTGTGGTCAGTAATAATACCAGTCCAGTTGGTTCTTGGTAGCTGTTCCACATGGATTAGTGTACTTGTTACATGACAGGAAATAATTTAAAAGCCAGGAAAAATAGGCTTTCGGGACATAAATATGGTAGGTGGATTAAGGCTAAGAAATTTTCAGGACCTTTGTTGTCATGCACACAATGAACCTAACCTTTTACATTCACCAACATAATGTACCACATTGGGAATAAATCAAGGAGAATTTAGAATGTACTTTTTATAAATTTATTATAGGCAATCTTAGCAAAGCAAAGCATATACATAAATCATCGATCAATTAATCAATAATATAATCATCCACTGAACTTCTAAGTCATAAGTAATCAACCGGATCCTTAAACTTAACTGATTTCTACTCTCCTTACTTCCACCCTGACCCCGTTGTAATCTTTCAACCCACAGTTCAGTTCTTTGAGTCCTTTCGAAATTGTCCCAAATGGTTGCCTTGCTTGAGGTCTTCAAGGGAAGAAAAAGGAAAGACCTCTGTTTCCGAATTTAAGGAAAATTTAAAAAAGTTCAAATTTCACTAAAATAAAAAATTAATTCAATTTTGATGAAGAACTCATCAGTTTGGCCAAAACTGATGAATCCAATGCTGGGTAAAAGGAAAAAGAATTTAGAAATATAAAAATCTTCTTCTTTTCCAGTCCGGACCAAACAGGGAAAAACCGAATAAACTCCGGTGAACAGCTTCCTTGTTGACAATGTCCCCGTGAAGATGGTAAAAGTCTCTTAAAAGACAATTCTTGTCTTTAAAGTCTTTGATCCGTTGTCTCACAGATGAGATAGGTCTTTGTCTTCAAATCTCGACTCATCGATGCAAAGTTACTCTATCTGGTGAAACCTCCAGCATTATTTGAGAAGTAAGATTAACAACTTAGAAGCCAATCTGCCACACTCTTTTCTGGTCCTAAAAGAGCATAACTCTAAGTCTAATCTCTACGTGGAACACGTAGGGCACCCTTTCCTTCGGAGCGTCTCGTACTTCTGAAAATGCTATAATAGCACTTTAGATTTTAACAGAACTTTAGACTTCCCCCGGCTACACCCAGATGACTTCATCGACAGATGAGTCATATCCAGATGTCTCCGTTGGAACTTCCCTTTCTTTCCAGTTTTGACCAGTTTTGGGTGCGACAGATAGCCGATTGTTTCTCTCATTTCTCTGATTGCACAACACTTACTGTGTTCATGAAAACATGTCCTGACATGCCCCTGCTCTGCTCTAACATGTCTCAACACATCCCTTTTGCATTCAATGAATCAACATTATTCCATCTTAATCACACTTATTGATTACAATACTTATATCAGTTTAAATTCAACTTAATAAATCAACTCAAATCATCATGTCAATATTATGTTATATTTAATCACTGTTTTTACCCTGGATCGTACGTTCCCACTTTATGCCCATGTCAACCCGAGGAGCCCTACTCCTCTACCTAACTTGACAGTGTTAAACACCTCTGTCAGGCGAGTCAGATGTTCATCAGGGTCTTCATTGTCCTTTTGTCTGCAGGTGGTGATTTTCTCCAGGTTAGTTTTAACTGAAAACTCTTTGGGGAATGCCGTACATAGACTGTGGACGGCATCTCTGTACTGTGCAATATACTCATCTTCCAAGTTAACATGTTTGCAATGGAGGTCACTATTTGGGAATTTGTTAGTTATTTTCCGCCAGTCTGTGGAATTCATCTTGGTAATTATAAGTATTTGTATTTCATTCATAGTCGGTTTAAATTCCTGACAAAATGTGAGGAATTGTTCAGCAAATATTTTCCCTGATGCTGTGGGGTTGGCAAGTGTTTTCATTTAACTCAAAATTTTCACATGAAAAGGGTAATTGTTTCTGCATCATTTTTCTGCTTCGTGCCTCTGCTTCCTGTTTCCACATCTGCAAACGCTCTTTTTGCTCTTCCATAATTTCCAAACGTTTCACAGACACTTTCTTTTTTCTTCTTATTTCATCTTCTGTCCCCTTCATCTTTTCCTCTAATATTAGTATTTTCCGTAAACTGAAAGATCCCCCTACTGGGAATCCAAACTTATCTGTCCAGACATTCAAATATTTAAGACTGTTTTCCCCACATTTCCTTCTCATAACATCCAAAATTGGCCCTTCTGGAGGTCCAACCTCAACAGAGCCCCTACACCCCATCCTGCTGTGCACGGCTACTATACAATACAGATGTCTGTAAGGACTGCTTCGTCTCACCACAAGTAGTAAAAGGTGACCTAGTCCGCGACTAGTACACTGGTACACTTCAATTGTGGATATTATGGGAAATGGAAATCTGCCAGATTAAACCCAATTTTGCTAAACAAATAAATGCTAGATTGTCAGTATTTCAGTGCTCACCAGATTAATTTTGCAAAATTGACTTCCTGGAATCCCAGCGGTGATGATCTGGGGCACCAGCGGTCAGTCCTTCCTTCTCAGAAGAGGATTTAAGGTTGGAGGCTGGAAAGTTTCTGGTCCAGGATGGCCTGTTCATTGTCCGCTGTAACTCCCAGACAATCGCTCAAGGGATCCCACTTCTGATACCAAACTGTTACAGAAATTTTTCTCTGCTGCTAGTGAATAATGAAATAGAGACACCTGCTGGCCGACAAGATTTTATTTCTTTGTCAAGAAAGGTCAGTTCTGCACGAGTGGTGATTGTGAAGAAAAAATAAAGAGCCTCTCACAAGATCCGCCTTTTATAGGGTGAATCCCATTTGCAAGTGACAGTCTCTTCAATGGGCCTTTTGACTGAGTGATAGGGGGGTTTGGGTAAGGATATGGGAAAGTTATCAGGCAGTGGGGGGTATTTGGGAAAGTTAGCACACAGTGGGAGAGGGTTTTCAGGAAAGGATATGGGAACAGAGAAGGGAATTAAATAAAGAAGTTAAAATTCCATTACAATGGACATGGGAGTTAACAGTTGCATATATCTTTATTTCACAAAGATGCAACTTACATAACTTTAAAACGCTGAATAACAGTCTTATATTAGATAATGGTGGACATGAGAATTAACAGTTGCATCTTTTTTTATCTCACAAAGTTAATTTACACAACTTTAAAACGATGTATAATAGTCTTATATTAGACAATGATGGACATGTTGATTAACAGTTGCAGCGTTGTTTATCTCACAAAGATAATTTACACCACTTTAAAATGCTGTATAATAGTCTGATATTAGATAATGGTGGACATGAGAATTAACAGTTGCATATGTCTTTGTTTATTTCACAGAGATGCAACTTGCACAACGTTAAAACGCTATAATACACTATCTACAGGGTGGGGAAGCAAAATTTACAATGAACATTTAGTTGTTTTTTCTCAGCAGGCACTACGTCAATTGTTTTGAAACCAAACATATATTGATGTCATAATCATACCTAACACTATTATCCATACCTTTTCAGAGACTTTTGCCCATATGAGTAATCAGGAAAGCAAACGTCAAAGAGTGTGTGATTTGCTGAATGCACTCGTCACACCAAAGGAGATTTCAAAAATAGTTGGAGTGTCCATAAAGACTGTTTATAATGGAAAGAAGAGAATGACTATGAGCAAAACTATTACGAGAAAGTCTGGAAGATACTATTAAAGAAGAATGGGAGAAGTTGTCACCCCAATATTTGAGGAACACTTGCGCAAGTTTCAGGAAGCGTGTGAAGGCAGTTATTGAGAAAGAAGGAGGACACATAGAATAAAAACATTTTCTATTATGTACATTTTCTTGTGGCAAATAAATTCTCATGACTTTCAATAAACTAATTGGTCATACACTGTCTTTCAATCCCTGCCTCAAACTATTGTAAATGTTGCTTCCCCACCCTGTAAAACTTGCGTGAAAAAAAAACTAGACTGTTCTTCTTGGAGTACCTTGACAGCATGTTTCCACAAGGACGTTTTTCTCATGGGGCACTAAAGTGTAGTGTTATATTGTTTTACAAAGTCACAGCTTACCATGGAGTAAAATAAATGCAGTTTCTTTTGCCGTTTCTCTCTCTTCTTCTCTGCTGCAGCCGAGTGAGTGTGGAATGGAATGGAATGCTCTTTATTGTCATTATACATTGTACAACGAAACTGGGGAGCTTCTTCATATCAGTGCAACAAATATTAAAAGAGACAAAGTAGAAATAGTGCAATCGAAAAAATACGATAAGATAAGAGTGCAAAATGCTCTATATACAAATGTACAATAAGGCGTCTGAGGTAGAGGTATTAAAAAATGTAAAGAATATAAGGGTATGAGTATGAGGAGTGAGGAGTTATTGCACATTGACAAAGAATAAATAATTTAAAAAGTTTTTAAGATAAACGGTAGCAGCAGTGGTGTGTATAAATATACAAATATGTTGGAATATAAGAGTATAAAGTTATTGCACATGTGGAAGAAATATGAAATATGAAAATACAAGGTATATGATCATAGATGTGAGAATTATGAAAAGTTATTGCACAGTAAGCAGTTATTGCACAGTAAAGTGTATATTTCACACAGGTATGTGGTTATTGCATGTTAGAGTTCAGGATGGTGATGGCTTTTGGAAAGAAACTGTTCTTCAGTCTATTTGTTTTTGCCTTGTGGCATCTGTAGCACCTCCCAGAGAGCAAAAGTTCAAACAGCTGGGCACCGGGGTGAGAGCTGTCCTTCCTGATCTTATGAGCTCTGCTGAGGCACCAGGTGGATTAGATGTCTCTCAGGGAGGGCAGAGGACATCCAACAATCCTCTGTGCTGCCTTGACTGTCCTCTGCAGCCTCTCCCTGTCCGCCTCGGTGGAGCTCCCGTACCAGATGCAGACACAGTACGTCAGCAGGCTCTCTATGGCTGACCGGTAGAAGGCCATCAGCAGCTTCTTGTCTAGGTTGTTCTTCCTGAGGACTCTCAGGAAGTGGAGACGCTGCTGGGCCTTCTTTATGACGGTGGAGATGTTGTCCGACCAAGAGAGGTCATTGGAGATCTGGACTCCGAGGAACTTGAACGAGGTGACCCTCTCCACACACTCGCTGTTGATGTAGAGAGGGAGCTGTGAGCTGGTTTGTGTGTCTGTGTGTGAGGGGGAGGGCCCAGGTATTCGGGCAGTGTGCAGCACACAGACACAATGGAGTGACAGAATCTCTGCACAGCAAAAAACTTAAATTTAATATATTGGTTACATATTGACTGATGTTGATTAATCGGTGATAAGCTATAATCGGCCCGTATTAGAACTCCTTGACATATGAAATGGAGGATTCAAATGCACGACTCACAAAAACTTAAGATTTCAACAAAAGTATTTTAATAATAAAAAAAGTGATTAACAAAAAGTGCTCACAAGGAGGATATAAAACTACAAACAAATCTCTATGAAAAACTCTTTACAGAAAAACTTGAAACATAAAACTTGACAAACATGGAAAAACCCGGTAGACAGCTTGACATGAAACACCATGACGGAATCAGATGAACTGGCACAAGACAAAGGGAGACAGGACTATTCATACATGAGGTAGGGGAACACAGGTGACAACAATCAGGGGTGGGGCTAACAGTCACAATGGCAGGAAAACACACAAAGGGAGGAAGTCAGGGTCTGAAACGAGAGGGAAGAGATGTGTACAAAATAAAACAGGAAGTGCAAGACAGGACCAAATGTGAACGACTCTAACTTAACATAAAGTGATAAATCAAACAAAGACAAAACACTGAAAACCAAAGACAAGACCTGAAACACTAAACATTAACATAATTTAAAAATCTGACGAGACACGACAGCCCGATTAATCGGTCAGGCTCTAAACTATATTTAATGAGATGTTTGAGACCACAAGAAATAATAGATCACGTATGATGAACGTGATAGATCACGTTCAATAGGTTTTCACAGAAACAAACTTGTTTTTTTGGTTTTTTTTAATTATTTCTCATTTTTATCTGTATAATACCATCCAATCTCCTCAAGTTGAGGTGCGAGAAAAGAAACAATAGAACAGAAAACAAACAAATGAAAAGAACAGCCTGTGTTTGTGTCGGAATATGTTTAGGTCCCTTAATGGAGACATTGTTTCCTGAACGTCAGCCATTTTCCCCAGGTTTTTATTACCTCCGCCAAGGAGGTTATGTTTTTGTCGGCGTTGGTTTGTCTGTTTGTCTGTTAGGGCTGGGTATCATGGCCAATTTCCATAATCGATTCAATTTCAATTCATAAGGTTCTGAATCGATTAATCACGATTCGATTCAATATCGATTCGATTCAGTATTAATTGACTGATTCAGAGTAATTTAGTGATACCAAAGTACAATTTTGAGCTGTAACCTGATTATTTGAGTACCGCAGTCATGCAACACATCAATACTGGTATCAATATCAATATTAGAAAGGAAATAAATATGACATTTCAGCAGTAAATTGCTGAATGTGTTCTTAAATAATGAACGGGACAGAAACATTGCCATGTTTTTACAGTGGCTCAGAAGGGACTTCGTCATCTTTATTCTGTTTTATGGCTGGAGGCTTCTACTCACTGGGGGTGGGGGGTGCGCTCCGTCATTCTTGGTCAGAGTGGAGTGGGGCTGGGGGGTGCACGCGCTCCTGGGTGTTGGTTGGGGGGGGTAGCGTAGCAGTCGGACATTGTCGCTTTACTCTTCCTCTAACTCCATACTCAGCCATAGGTGATAGTATGGATCCAAGTTATTATTCCAAGAGCAACCAGCTTCCGCGACTCGCCGGGTGGACAGTTCCTTCACACTGCGGGTTCGAGTTTGAGGCTGGAGGACCTCCAGAGGAGGGGGTTTCCTCACCACATCTTTTTCGCGAGCGAGACCAAGTCTTCCCCAGGGGTTCGCAAGACAGAGCCGCCCGCGGTTCCGTGTACTCCTGGTCCTGCTCTGAAAAATCAATCTCATCCACTATTAATCGATTACACAAAATTAAAATGAGATCAATCTAAGATCGATTAAATCGATTTTTTTACCCAGCCCTATTGTCTGTCTGTTTGTCTGTCTGTTTGTCACTGTGTGCAAGATAACTCAAAAAGTTATGGACGAATTTGGATGAAAATTTCAGAAAATGTTGATAGTGGCACAAGGAACAAATGATTAAATGTTGGTGATGATCGGGGGTGGGGGTGGGTGGGAAGGCCACTGATCTGCCTTGGCGGAGGTCTGTGCTCTACGAGTGCTTTTCTAGAAAAGACAGCGCAGACCTCCGCCAAGGCAGATCAGTGGCCTCCCCACCCACCCCCACCCCCGATCACCACCAAAATTTTATCATTTGTTCCTTGTGCCAGTATCAACATTTCCTGAAAATTTCATCAAAATTCATCCATAACTTTTTGAGTTATCTTGCTAACACTCAAACAGACAAACCCTGATGAAAACATAACCTCCGCCGTTCCTTGGCGGAAGTAAATATTCAGTGGCCTCACAAATATGGTATTTTGATTTGATTATGACATCCACATTGCAGTGCATACTTTAAATAACACATTTCCACACCTCTATTATTTTGCATCATTTCTGCTGTTGCCTTTTAGGACACTATTCAGTCAATGTTATAGCTATGACTTGTCACTTTAATTTGTTACCTGGGGAGTTGCAGGACAGAGTACTCTAAATCTGTCTGAGGAACTGTGACTGCATGTGGTCCAACTAAACTACACTTCATATATAGTATTTGTAGCGTTTGAATAGTTTTCGTTCTGAAAATCTTCTTGCATGACTTGGTGGTAGCAAACGTTAGTATAGACACTGTCTGGATTCTTGTCACTGTGGGTCACCAAGGCATAGACAGTAGAAATAACTTCAGGTTGGCTCTCACTGTGATGGTCTCCAATTTCATCATGTTCTGCAGTCTTCAAACAAAAAAAGAGGAGAGAAAGTTAGTTGTACAAAGATCTTAAAATGTTGAATGTTTTCACTGAATGTGCATGCCACATGGGTTTAGAAAAGTCATAATAGTTCTGGTAACTTCATAGTGAATGCACATTGATCTTAAAAGTACACTCTTGGTATGATCTTCCTCAATTTATGGTGTATTTCTGTGTAGGGTATTTTTTCACTGAACAGCCCAGTAATGTTAACGGAAAGAACAGCAGTGTACATTGTATGGTCATTATTTTACAGATTAATCTGCACAAAGTGGTCTTGAAAAGGCAAAATAAGTTCCACTAATAGAAATCTTTGGCCTGGTTTTCAGTGTGAAAATGACTCTTTTAGTCCTAATACCTAACAAGAGCCCTAAGTTCAATGAGATGCATCCAGTTTTCTTGCTTTATTATCATAATCATGATAATTCATGCAGTTAAAAAAGAGTTACTCCCAAAATGTGCTATGGTCTGGGACCTTGACCGTTGGCCTTCCACCACCAATATCTTTTTCATTTATCCTTAAATCTGTGAACCAAATTTTGAGAAATTTTGTGCAGCTGTTCTTAAGATACTGGGTTTTAATTGTAATGGCAAATGACTGACTGGCAAAACCTAAAAATATAAAAACATACACAATCTTTAATTATGTGGTACACAAAAATGTCATGTGTTGTTTCAGGTAGGCTTTTTTTTTGCATGTTTTCTTGCACCTATATACCCCCCTTTATGACATGAATTAACTAAATAGTATAAGTAAAGATAACTTTGCAACTTTAATGAACTAATTGTATTCATAAAAATATATTATATATATATAGCAGGAAGTGAGAAAAACATTTTGAAATACATGAAGAAGTGAACTTCTTATGTGAGTTTTTTTTTTTTGTTCCAGACATGTAGTTGACTAAACACACTCACCTGTTCTGCATCTGGTTCTGGGATGTCACCACTGGATGCAGATGCTGAAATGACATTGATGACAATCAGTTGTTCTTCTGATCAGTGAAGTGTGTATAGAGCATACACAGTTTATGTAGTTGGTGATACATACTCTTTTGCTTCTTCATCTTCTTGGTCATCATCAGCAAAATCACTAGAATCGTTATCAAGACAACTGTACCCACAATTAAATAGGGTGCAATTCCTGATTAGGAAAAGAGAGATGAAAAATAATCAAAGTTAGAGTAATGTAATGATTGGCTTTCTCTGTAATGTCTCTTTAAGAGCTCTTGGTTTCTATGATGACGCTACGCTAACATGAGGGCGTAACCTGTCCAGTTCGAGGTCAGACCAGAGTTACTGTCGTTACCTTTTCGTGGCTATTCATCAGCTTGGACTCTTAATACATTATTTCATGTTTTTCCTCTGCAAAACTGTGCTTGTGCGACATGTGAAGAATGTCTGAGCTTCCCTGCAAACATTAAATGTGCAGTGTGACAGTAAAGAGCTGTTTCCAGTCTTGTTTCTAACTTTTCTGACCCTTGGAGGCCTCCCTGGCCGCTACAGTAAACATTCAAGAAGTTAAAGTAAAAATTAATTGCTACAATATACTGTGTCATATGTATTGTGTGAACTATTGATTTTTTCTCACAAAATATAGATCATTTACTTAAAAATCAAATGTTTTTTTTTTCAGCAGGAAAGTTACAAGAGAGAGTTGATTTATTAGTTTATTACCCCAAAGTGGAGGCAAAGGGTATGTTTTTGGTTCAGTTTGTTTGTTTCTTTGTTTGTTAACACTCTAGCAGCAAAACTATTAGTTGAATTCATACCAAACTGGGTTTATAGACTGGCAGTGACCTACAATAAATGTGGTTAAATATTGGGAAAAGTAATAATAATAATAATAATAATAATAATAATAATAATAATAATAATAATAATACATTTTATTTATAAGCGCCTTTCAAGACACCCAAGGACACTGTACAACAAGATAAAACAAACAATTCATAAAATACAAAGAAATAAACAGATTAAAACAAATAATTACTATATATAGAAATGTAGTAGAATGGAGATTAGAGATTATGGGGGGTAGGCTATTCTGAAAAGGTGAGTTTTGAGTCTGGATTTGAATGTGGGGAGAGAGTCACAGTTACGGATGGATGGTGGGAGGGAGTTCCAGAGCTGAGGAGCAGAGTGGCTGAAGGCTCGGCCTCCCATGGTGCTGAGACGGACAGGGGGCACGGTGAGGTGGATAGAGGAGGAGGATCTGAGGGAACAGACTGGAGTGGCGACATGGAGGAGGTCAGACAGGTACTGAGGGGTGAGATTGTGGATGGATTTAAATGTGTACAGGAGGAGTTTGAATTCAATTCTCTGTTTGACTAGGAGCCAGTGTAGTTCCTGGAGGATGGGGGTGATGTGGTGGTAGGAGGGGGTTTTGGTGATAATGCGGGCGGCAGAGTTGTGGACCAGTTGGAGCTTATGGAGGGACTTTTGGGGGAGACCGAATAGGAGGGAGATACAGTAGTCAAGGCGGGAGGTTACGAGACTGTGCACAAGAATAGAGGTGGTATGGGGGGTGAGGGAGGGGCGAAGACGGTTGATGTTGCGCAGGTGGAAATATGCAGACCGGGTGACGTTATTGATGTGGGATTTGAAAGACAGTAGGCCATCGAGGATGACACCCAGACTCTTAATCTGAGGTGAGGGGGAGACTGAGGAGCTGTCGATAATGAGGGAAAAGGTGTTGGTTTTGGAGAGAGTGGATTTTGTGCCAATGAGGAGCATTTCTGTTTTATCACTATTGAGTTTCAAGAAGTTGGAGGTGAACCAGAGTTTAATTTCAGAGAGGCAGGAGGTGAGGGAGGAGGGTGGAAGTGTGGAGCAAGGTTTGGTGGTGAGGTAGAGCTGGGTGTCATCCGCAAAACAGTGAAAATGGATATTAAATTTTCTGAAAATATTGCCAAGGGGGAGAAGGTAAATGATGAAAAGAAGGGGCCCCAGGACTGAGCCCTGGGGCACACCTGAGGTAACTGGGGTGGGATCTGACCTGAAGGATTTGAGCTGAACGAACTGAGTGCGGCCTGACAGATAAGAATGAAACCAGCGGAGGGGGGTATGGGTGACGCCAATAGATGAGAGTCTACTGAGGAGGATGGGGTGTGAGATGGTCTCGAAGGCTGCACTCAGATCGAGAAGAATCAGGATGGATAGTGAACCGGAGTCAGCTGCAAGGAGGAAATCATTAGTGATTTTTAGAAGGGCGGTTTCTGTACTGTGGTGTGGGCGGAAACCGGACTGGAAGGGCTCGTAGAGACTATTGGTGATTAAGTGTGTGTGGAGTTGAGCGGCGACTATTTTTTCGACAATTTTGGAAATGAGGGGCAGGTTGGATATGGGGGTTATGAGGTTATTGAAATTGTTGGGGTCTAGACCAGGTTTTTTGAGGATGGGGGTGACGGCTGCAGTTTTGAATTGTGGAGGAACAGTTCCAGTGATCAGGGAAGAATGAGTGATGGCAGATATGAGGGGAAGGAGAGAGGGAAGGCAGGATTTGATCAGAGGTGTGGGGAGAGGATCAAGGTGACAGGTGGAGGGCTTGGAGTTTTTGATAAGGTTGGCGATTACACAGGTGTCAGGAAGTTGGAAACTGGAAAATAACTGTTGGAGTGTGAGTGGTTCAGGTGGAGAGGCGGGCGGTGAGTTTGGACAGAGGTGCTGGTGGATTTTGTCATTAAAGAATTGCAGTAGAGACTGGCAGGTGCCTGGTGAGTACATGTGGGGGGGGCAGGGAGTCAGGTGGCTGGAAAGTTTTATTGAGTAGGGTGAACAGTGTTTTGGTGTTTCCTTCTGCAGAGATGATTAGGCCAGAGTAATAGTTAGATTTGGTTCTAGTGATTAAGTCCTTATAGTGCTGTATATGTGTTTTGAGCATGACCATGTGGATAGTGAGACCAGTTCTTTTGAAGAGTCGCTCAAGCTGTTGACCTTTGGCCTTCATTTGACGGAGTTCGGGGGTGTACCAGGGGGCAGTTGAGGAGAAGGAAACAGACCGTGTTTTCAGTGGGGCAACAGAATTGAGGATGTGGGTTAGATTGTTATTGTCTAATGCAGCAAGTTCATCAGGAGTTGAGGGGGAGTCTGGGAGTAGAATGTTGTTAATGTTGGAGGAGAGTGTGTGTAGATTGATGTCCTTGATATTTCGAAATGAGATGAGACGTGATGGCTTGAGAGCGGTGAGGCAGAGTGTGATGTTGAAGGAGAGGAGGAAGTGGTCGGAGATGTGAACTTCATCTGCTGAACAGTTGGAGGGGGTGAGACCTGAGCAGCAGACTAGATCCAGGGTATGTCCTTTTTTGTGTGTAGGAAAGTCAATGGCTTGATAGAATCCAAGTAGGTCAAAGTTACAATTTTTTATGAATTTTTTAATTCTTTTTTCATCTCGCATTTACTTATAATGGGCAACATTTAAAATGTCTATAAAAACATCAATTTTGTTTCAATTTCCTTCAAACTTGGCACATATATAGAGGCAGTTGATATGCTGACATCAGCACGTGCATAGACATGATGACATCAGCTGGACTGATGCCAAAATAAGCTACAATATGTGCGAGGGGCGGGGTTTGTCGTGCCTGACACCACTTGTTATTTAGTTATTATGAATACATTTTTGCACTAGAAGATGTTGTGTAATAATTTCACCAGTTATTTGATTGGATGATCAAAGAGCGACCAGTCAGAGCAAACTCGGCTAGTAAACCACATCTGTAGTGACTTGCACTCGCTAAAATATATTGGTTTAGATATAATGGGTGTATTTCCCAACTCACAATGGCCGACAGAGAAGACATGGATTTGATTGCAAACATACTACAAAATAAGCAGTAGTTTTGGTGACTATAATGTATTTTATTGAACATTTTTTATGTTTTTGTTATTTTATGAAGTGAATATAGCTGATTGTGCTTTAGTTGATGTTGGTGGTGCAGCTGTGGCTGTAGTGAAAGGACACCTGCTCAGTTAGTTTCAAAGCTGGGTTTCTAACTTTAGTAATAACATTCATTCTTTCTACATGACTGTGATCCAGTGCCCTGGTGCATTTTTTTTTTGGATAGTATTAACCCCTTAAGTGCCAAAGTTGCAATATTGCTACAAGCAACACAACTGAATAGAATAGACAGCTCTTTGAAGTCTTAATATCGAAATTGAATGTAAAAAAAAAATACTCTGATGCTTTAAGAGTTAATTCTGACATTCAAGCGTGGGTCAAATCAGGACCAGAGAACGCTGCTGAAGGCCTGGGTGTAAAATACAAGGCCTGACACTGGTGCATTTCAACATATGTGAACCCTAAAATGGTTGTGTTAATGTAATGATTCGAAGTCATACCAGTTCCTTCTGTTATGAATGCACCAGTTGTGTTGTGTCGTGCTGTCACAACTGTCAGTAGCTCTGGAAATGCCTCCAGATGACACACTGGTACTTGTACAGGATGTTGATGTAATGGGGGCTGTTTCTGAAGTTGTGTTGGGAACAGAAAGTGCCACTGAAAACATTAGACATATTATTATTAATCTATAAACTGTTTTGGGAGATAGAGAATAAACAGGGATAATTATTAAATGAAATTGAGGATAAACTTACCATCTAAAACTTCAAGATTCACTTTTATAAATAAGTGAAAGCCAGCCCGATCCAATCCACAATAATAAGTTTTGGCATCTGATTTCTGGAGATTAGTGAAGGTCACATATAAACCTTCTGCTCCTTTGTTTTGTATCTGTATTCTCCCGATGTGTTTCGTTTTTCCAATTTCTGTGGTGACAATAATGTGTTTCTTTTCTGTACATGGACTGTTACATAAGTACTTAGAATTTGATCTAATGCCAGTCCAAACATCCCAGTTTGAGCATTCAAAGGTCAAAGTTTGTCCAACACGTCCTGTTATGGTGCGACTCCTCACCTCCACAATAGTCACAGCTACAGGTGGGAATCAAGAATAATAAGTAAGAATTCAGTCTGGGCACTGGAACACAATATCATTATCTGTGTTTGATTAAAATATGATTAAAATAAATCAAACCAACATTTCTGCATATCTTGAGAACTGCTTAAAAAAAGAAATAACTCACCATAAAGGAGACACAGATAAGTGTAGCTTTTCATCATTGCGATAGTGACAGTAAAGGATAAAAGTGTGGTCAGTCCAAACCACTGTCTTCCTAGTTTTAATAAGGTCTTGTTCCTCATCTTCACACCCTCTCGAAGGCTCAAGCTCCTCCCTTTCCTCTTAACAAACCACACACATATAGTTCCTGTGAACCGAAACAAGCCTCAGCCTAACCACATCTGCATACAATAGGAACAATCATTTTTTAAAGATGAAATTTAATGTATATCAATGCAAATAAAGAAGATTTTATACATTACCTATAATAGTTTTATACAGTGGATTTCAAAGAAGCAAACACATGCATGGAAGTAATTTATGTATCAATTCACGTTGTTTTGTGTAGAAGAGATTTGTTTTATCTACGGCGAGTTTCAAGATTTACAGAACCCCTAGTCAGTCCCTGAAGGCAACATGCCCCCACTGCCCCCCTCTGAGTCTGTTAGTTTAAGCTTTCTATGCAACTTCCCCACTGGTGGTTTCACTTGTCAATCATGACATGAACCAATGACCACTGTAGATGGACATCATCTGAATTTTGACACAATTAAAACCATACATATGAAAAAAAAAAATCTGCACAAATGATTGTAAACACAGTATTGCACAGTACTGCACTATCAACCTGATCCCTTTGTGGACAAATGAAGTGTCTGATCATCTCCACCATGGTCTTTATTCTGTGTGAACATGTCAGCAGTGTGTTAAAACCTCTGAAAAGCCTGGGAACTGAAGTTAAACTGTTGGATGGTACATTTATATAACATGTTTACAAGTATCTGCACCGTAAAAAGCTCATAACAAAGTAAGAAGCTGCAAGTCACAGTTCAAGTCTTAGTCAGAAAAGTAGAGGTTATTTGCTTTTATTAAGTACAATAAAAAGTTTTTCTTTCTATGTTTGGAATTACATAGTGATACAGTTAGGCAGTACTGTGGAGTGGTGTGGGTGAGAATGTTGTAAATTGGATTTTGAACTTGTCCTTGATCCATGTTGTGCGGGTGGGGGATTTGGAAGATTGCAGACTGTTGGAACATAACATGCCCGATTCAGGAGTTTTGGAGAAATGATGATTAAAGCTAAAAAAGCAAAATAATCTACTGATGTACAGTGTTTAATACCTGTTGATCCACTAATCCTATCAATACATGTAAATATTGTTGTAAAATACAGTTTTTCATCTTTTCATGGTCATCAGATAACGCCCACTTGGACATTCAGAAGCTCCGTAGTTACCGTGGAAACACCGTCGTCTTCTACAACATTGATTCACCAGTAAAACCCATGGAGTTGGATCAATGACAGTGGATGGAGACACTGGGTTTATGTTCAGTTAATGATAGATTTTGTTGAAAAAGTCCCTTTTTCTCCAGTTCTGACGCAATAACCTTTAAATTTACTCTAAGCTTTTATGAACATCTACATGATCAGTGAATTAAATATTTATAAAAACATGATTCACACCAAAAAAGTAGAACATACAGAAAATACAGAGGAAAATATATTAATTATAATAAATTATGATAAATCAGAAAGGTTAAATAGAGAGAGAAATTTATTTGGGAACTTCTACAAAAGTAACACTGGGTCTTTATGAGTTAATACTGACACAGTGAATTAATACTGCACCCGTGTGGTGTGTCATACTCTGATGGTAAGAGTGTAAATGCTATAGACAGGATGTTGAACTTGATCTTGTTGCATTGCAGAAACTCCACCATGATCTGCAACCTGTTCTAACATACCATGTTTTCTCCATCATAGATACACGAAGTCATTTTTTCCTCTTCTAGTAGAACTCTAATCTACAGATCACACAAAATAACAGCACTGACACTGAGTGGTGAAACTGTCATGGATCAAACACATCATCATTGATAGATTTTTGAAAGTTATCCTACTCCATACTATTTGCATACCAGAGAATCCTGTATCAAATCAGCGTGTGTGCCAAATAATGTGCAGTGTTCCATGGATTTGATTGTGTGATTTATTATGGTGGTTGTATTGCTGAAGCAGTCTAGTTTGCACCTCTTCCTCTTCTTATCTCATCCCACTTTTCAGAAGTCTTCATTTACAGACTGCTGTTTTATGAGCTAAACGCACAGTGAAAAATGTAAGCTGTAACATGTGCTATGTTTGAGCTATTTCAGCTGGTGAAACCCTTAAATCATCAGAAGTATGCAAACTAGTGGGATGTAAATGCACTATTGTAGAATCGATTTTAAGTCTAGCACAGCTGTTTCAACCCAGCACACGATACATATGGGATCCATCCATCCATCCATCCATCCATCCATCTGCTGTTCTTCCTCCTGATCTCCTTTGAGCTCATGTATAATACAACTCGGAATAACAGGCATCCTACAAAGCATAATGGAAGTTGTTAACTTGTGGAGAAAAAAACAAAACCTACCTCTTCTCCATCTCTTCATTGGCGGCAGATGTTTTTTCAGTGACACAAATGTAGTTGTTTACGAGGTTTACTTCTACATTGTTTTTTTTAATGTTTCTGATGTACAATGAAGGAAAATTTAAAGTGTTTCAAATATTTTAAAGACTTTTATTTGCAAATAACTATTTTAGTTATGTCTGTGTGGTTTCTGCTTATCATGACTTTGTAAATGTTCAAATAATGAAACACTACTTTACAGTAATCTGAACAGCAAAAGTAGGTTTAGTTTTAATTATCAACATATGGTGAAATTGTTGTGTTGAGTATCCCAGAGTTAAAAAGACTTGACAGACTTGACATCAGTTAAAAGTTAAATCAATAAAGAAAAGCAAACTTAAGGGCACTCTGAGAGAGCAGACCTCCACTCTTCTTCTTCTTGTTTCACAATATTATTAAACCACAAAGTCAGCCTGAGGCTAAGAACAAGCGCTGAGATATTTCAGGTCCAGGCCTGAACCTACCCACAGAATTCCATAACTTTTGACATTTAGATGTTACGGCATTTTCATGTTAACAGTCTGCATGTAGTTACACCAGATTCATGAAACTACCTCATTTCATTAAAGGTAAAATACCATTTCTTGGCTTGCTTCACTTTTCCATTAAGAGAAAAATCCCCAGTAATCCACACTACTATGACTTTTTTGTGAACTTAGAGTCTTAAACCATGAGCTGACTTTAATAAACTACACTCATACAATTGAGGTCTTCTGGTTGGAATGACTGATCTCTCTCTTTTTTCTCTGGAAAAATGATATTTTCCTTCACTGTTTAAAAAAAAAAAAAAAAATCTGTCCACGTGACCTTTGTTTTCCAAGATATCTTTGTCCACACTGACACAGACAGACTGTTTTTGGACAGAGTTCGACTCCATGGATTGAATATTGAACGCAGTTGAGTTGAAGTTGACCTAAGTGTCGGTTTGAGATGTGAAAGTATATTCTATATAATATGTAGATATGTACACACTTGTCTAACCTATATGTGATGTTGCAGATTTATGACACAAAGCTACAATAGACATGTACAGATTGGGCTGTGATATTAATGTTTCATTGTTTTCTAATCTCTAAACTTCTAATGCATAGAACTTAAACACTGTTTACATGAGGAAAACAGGCTCAAAAACAGAGAAAATGTCTGTTTTCCATACAGTTGGTGGCAGTGTATAGACTTGTACAAAAAGAATCCCTCTCAGTAATCACTTATGAATCAGTAGAAATGTATGGGAAAACATTTTCCTGCTGGGACACTGGGCCTGATTCTATTTTCTTGTATTTCTTATGTTTTGCTGTACTCACTATGTTTTTGTAAGTAGTGTTTTGGCCAGTGTGTGTGACCTCTTTCAATACCTTTATATCTGGCTGTCTCCTCTCTTTTTTCTCTTCTACAGATCTGTGTGTCTGAGACATAAATTTAAGGCAGAGAAACACTATCACAGAGCTACATTCACCTCAGGGTGAAACACCTGCTTTGGTTTCATTCACCCAGAACCTCACCACAGTGTTGTGCGAAGTTGCAGTTGTACCTGTTGGTGATTTACAATACAACTTCTGTGACACAATCAGAAAACACTAGTTTATTTCTATGACTGACTGCTTTACGTTGCTTGAAATGCAACTAGGGATGGGAATCGTTAAGAATTTAACGATTCCGATTCCATTATAGATATTGCTTATCGATCCAATTCCTTATCGATTCTCATTGGGTGAGGGAATAAAAGAGTACAAACGGGTGTGTTTGCATTAACTGTCTTTTATATTTCCGTCTCTGCACAGAAAATATAACATACAGTATGTACAAATGATAACTAGAAGCACTCGGAGAGCGCAGACCTCCGCATAGGCTGATCAGTGGCCCCCCCCGTGGGCCCCCCACGCCAAGGAGGTTATGTTTTTGCCAGGGTTTGTTTGTTTGTTTGTTTGTTTGTCTGTCCGTTAGTGTGCAACATAACTCAAAAAGTTATGGACAGATTTTGATGAAATTTTCTGGTCTGCGCCCCCCCCGTGGGCCCCCCCACCCCCGATCACCACCAAAATTTAATCATTTCTTCCTTATCCCATTTCCAACAAACCCTGAAAATTTCATCCAAATCTGTCCATAACTTTTTGAGTTATGTTGCACACTAACGGACAGACAAACAAACAAACAAACAGACAAACAAACAAACCCTGGCAAAAACATAACCTCCTTGGCGGAGGTAATAACAGATGACGCCGGGCCGGTTCGAGGGGTGTGTGGGGGGGGTGCGTACAGTGAAAGTGAAACTAAACACGCTTTACTAATTCATCTATTGCCACATTTCTACTACGTGGAACCGGTTCGACTTGACTCAGCTTGTCTCCCGTTGTTGTGCACCTCATTTCCTTTCCCTTTTTCCCTTCGGAAACTTGTATTTGAGGAGTTACGACGTTTGTTGCCCATACTGGAACTGGAACTGGGCCCGGCGTTCACTCTGCCGCTACATTCACAAATGCCACTGACTATCAAATATGTGACATTCCTGTAAATGATTCACATGCTGTGGACAAATGTTTGAGGATATCGGAGGGATTCCACCCTTTTGAAGACATGGAAACTTTGACAGTGTTCCAAGTAAGTGGATCTGGTGTCGTCTTTTTAGTCCGTTTCTGCCTCAACGCCATGCTGACCACGGTCTGACCAAAACAATGCAGCGTACGTGTGACATCACTGAGCATGCGCAACAAAGGCGGAATCGATAAGCAGAATCGTTAAGCAGGCAGGCAAACGATTTCCAAGGAATCGAGCTACTGGGAACTGGTTCTCAAAAAGAACCGGTTCTCGATTCCCATCCCTAAATGCAATGCAATTTTTTTCATTCTCTCAAGGTTGAATTTGGAGTATGATATTTGGTATAATATTTACAAAGATCACAGTCGTTCTTAGTCCTATACCAAACAATAAGATGAACCAGGTACAAGAATTTAAAAGAATTTCACCTCTATCATCAGATCAGTCTCTTCTTGAATCACTATGAATGGGTGAATCCTTGTTCTCTTTTAAGTCAAATATTCACATCACTGGTGCTCAGATCCCAGTGGAATATTACATATTAATAATAACATCTATTTTTTCCACAATAGAATTTTAGTCTAGAAATAATGTGCAAATGTCTTAAAAAGATTATTTTGAGGGGCTTGATCACTTCATTAAAATGCATCCTAGTGAATGGTATATATGTGCAAAGTACAACAAAGTGGTGTTTGTTTAACCAAATATGCACATTAGCACTTATAAGTAGATATTCTACATTCCCACAAAAGTTTTTTTAGTCTACACATCCTCAAAAATGAATGGCATTTACAGTATTCGGCAGGTTGTACAGTTGTGGCCAAATTTGATGGACTCAAATGGACTCTTTGCATAAATGTGATTTCTTTTCTAATAAAAGTCTTTGAGACTTGTTAAATGCTTATAATTGTTCTGCAGACAACAAAAAACAAACAAACAAAAAAAAAAAAAACAAGAAGCGGCAAAGCTTGAGAAAACAAAATTTGCATCACTACTAAAACTTTCGTCCATGACTGTAGGTCACAGAAGTGATTACAAAGGTTATTTTATTCCATATCTTATTATCAATTTACTCTGTACTTTTCTCATCTAGATTTCTTCCTTGTGATCAAAATTATGATTTCCATGATTCCTCCTGGATTTTCAGTCTAGGTCTAAAATAAGTGCTTTAATGCCATAAGCGGTATTATTTTAGGAAGTCATCTACATAAGCATTTCTTAACTTAAAGGGATTATTCCTTCACTGAGGATTGACATTAACAGTGTTATTGCATGCTTACTAACATCAAACACCAAACTCAATCAAAAATTAAAAAGCACGGCTCTTTAAATTTGTCTATTTTCTGTAACTTTTTGTAAATAGGCCTCCTCATGCATGACATTACATAGAGAACATGGTGTACACACTTTTGGAAACTGTTGTCATTTTTAAAACTTTTTCTTTTTTTTTTTTTTATCAAGGAATGTCTCTCAAGATTGCTTTTGCACCTATTGGGGAGATGCTACTTTCCTTTAGGTTATTGTTAGCTAGTCCTCTGTTTTATTTGTAAAGTATGACAGGTGTTTTTTTTATATAAAAGGCAGAAGTTGACTGAATTTACCGATGCCAGCCTTTAGCACATTAACTGATACTTAAAATGTGGTATTTACCTCTGCCCCTTTTTAGGAAATTACAAAATATCTGTTGGCCATTTATCTCTCTAACTTTCCCCCATTGTTATTCTAACTCCCTTGCTTTTCACATATATATATAGTGATTGACTGAGCCATTCTCCTTTTTTTGCTAATGTGTCTCTATGTTCAAAAAGGGGAAATGAGAGGATAAATCTGTCCTCTGTTGGCATTAACAGGAGTTGCTGTAAAAATACATTTTCACTGAGATGATCTGTCCTCTGCTGCGTTTGTGGGTTTAGAAGTGCAGTTGGTTTCTCTTCATCAGTGCTTTAGATACATCTCAATTCCCGTATTTTATCGTCCTTCCTTCGTGTGAGGTGCATCTTTGTGTAGATATTCTTTTAGCCTCCTTGGAGACTAGTAGCTCTCTACTTTTTAGTGCAAATTTTACATTTTTTCTGTTTTAATGGTTGTAGTTTGATGTGTTGAGCTAACTGTTTGGAAGATGTAATTAGCTAAGTCACGAGAACATGGTAAAAACAAGTGTACTACATTGCAAGCTACTCTTTTTGTCAATATGCAGTAACTAGCGCCACATGTGAATGTGCTAGCTACAGGGGCTGGACAAAATAATGGAAACACCTTAAAAAATCAACAAAATATAATTTAATATGGTGTAGGTCCGCCTTTTGCGGCAATTACAGCCTCAATTCTCCAAGGTATTGATTCATACAACTTGTGAATTGTTTCCAAAGGAATTTTAAGCCATTCTTCAGTTAGAATACCCTCCAGCTCTTTTAGAGACGATGGCGGTGGAAATCGACGTCTTACTTGAATCTCTAAAACTGACCATAAATGCTCAATAATGTTGAGGTCTGGGGACTGTGGCGGCCATACGAGATGCTCAACTTCATTAGAATGTTCCTCATGCCATTCTTTAACAATTCTAGCTGTATGGATTGGGGCATTATCATCTTGAGGTGAAGGTGTTTCCATTATTTTGTCCAACCCCTGTATATCTGAATCAGTGAACATGCCTTTAAACAGCTATCGTTGGAATTGTAGGACATGGCTAGCTAAAGTATTTAGAGTCCACAAAACCTCTGCTTTCAGGGTAGGGGTAGAACCAAACATTGTTCGGAGGTCGATTTTTGTAGCTTGGACATTTCCCAGGCACATTTACACACAATACAGTGAACAAGTTTATGGCAGCATAACTAAAGACCTACACTACCAGTCAAAAGTTTGGACAGACCTGGTTTTTCTTTGTTTTCATGACTATTTATGTTGTAGATTCTCACTGAAGGCATCAAAACTATACATGAACACATATGGAATTATGTAGCTAAAAAAAGTGTGACATAATTCAAAGCATGGTTTATATTTTAGACTCTTCAAAATAGCCACATTTTGCTTTTATTACTGCTTTGCACATTCTTGGCATTTTCTCGATGAATTTCATGAGGTAGTCATCTTAAATCAGGGGTGTCCAGTCCTGGTCCTTGAGAGCTACTATCCTGCATGCTTTAGATGTTTCCCTCTTCCACCACACCTGATGGTCGTTATCAGGCTTCCGCAGAGCTTGATGATAGGCTTATCATTTGAATCAGGTGTGTTGGAAGAGGGATAGATCTAAAACATGCAGGATAGTCGCTCTTGAGGACCAGGATTGGACACCCCTGCTTTAAATGGTTTCCAACAGTCTTGAAGGAGTTCCTAGTGATGCTAAGCACTTGTTGGCCATCTACGGTCCATCTCATGCCATTTAAATGAGAAGTTGAGTCCAAACTTTTGACTGGTAGTGTACCATATCCAATTGAATACCTTTTAAATACTGTTTTAAAGTATTAAATGCAGATTTGATTTGTAAGACCCTGTGGGAACCCTGTATTAGGCAAAAAGTGAATATTTATTCCTTGAAGCTGATGTGTTTGAAGCAGCAAAATGTTCAACATAATGAACTGAGTGACTTTGACCAGGTCCATATTGTAAAAGTAATGACTGGGTTGGAACATCTCCACAACTGCAGGTCTTGTTGGGTGTTCCTGGTCTGAGGTGGTTAGTACTGACCAAAAAAGGACTAAGGAAGGACATCTCAATATTAGGACTATTGATTATCTGTTGGAGGTGTTGGACAAATAAATCTGATCCATGTAGGTCCACCTCTACTTCCAGGACTTCAGGGATCTGCTGCTAATGTCTTGGTCCACATACCACAGCACACCTTCAGAGGTCTGGTGGAGTCTAGGCCTTGGGTCAGAGCTGTTTTTGTGGAAAAAGGGGAACCTACACCATAGTAAACGGGTGCTAATAATGTTATACTCCCATAGATGCTGGATTGGTTGAGATCCAGTTGTTCTTTAGATACTGTTGGTTGGTATTAACCACTTTACCCTGGGAGTAAACAACTAAATCTGGAGACGCTCTGACCCTGTGATTTGACCTATCACAATTTCTCTCTTGTCCAAGTTGCTCAGATCCATACTCGTGCCCATTTTGCTGTTTCTAACACATTAACTTCAACAAAATGTGCACTTGCTGCCTAATAAATCCCACCCACTGACAAGACCCATTGGAATGAAATAATCAACATTAACACCACTTTGCTTGTCAGTGGTTTTAATGTTGTGGCTGATCAGTGGATGTTTGCACCATCACTTTCTCACCCTTTGTTTTACTGTATTTCACAAAAGCAGCTGTGCTTCAGCTGGGTTCAGGATCGCATGGAAGAACTTTACTGAACACTGCTGTGTTACCTGGTGAGTAAAGAAACTGAAAGGCTATTTTATTTACAAAACATTGGCTTTATCACCATATTATTTATATAATTACATAATGTAATTTCAAACATACTTAAACTACTATTGTCAATACCCGTGTCACTGCCCAACCCTTCCATTTTCTACATTTATCAAATGTACCAGAAACATTACAATAAGTCCAATGTGTCATCAAAAATATATGGGATATTTTATGACGATATAAAAGGGTCTGGATTTCTTTTTTTTTTTTCTCTGGTCATTCTTGGTCATTTATTGTCCGACATCTCCACTCCGCTGAGCACCACTCCTTACTCAGTTGTGCCTCTGGCTGCTGCACATTCTCTTCAAATTCACTTTGTCCTCAGAATTGATTTACACATCATCTTCCTATTCTGACTTCGTTGTTCTCCTCCACTTCACTAGCTGGTTCAATCTCTTGTATTATTTGCTGCAAGGTTCTCTGAGCATGCAGCCTCCTGTTCACTGCTGGATTTCATTGATTGTGAGAAAATATGAAGATGGTGGTGCAGGCTTTGTGTATTTGTCGTCCTCTCTTCACTATAGTATGTGATGAGTTGGAAATTAGATGGTCACAATGTCATGTTTTTAGCATTGCCTGGCTGTTGTCATGATGTCTGGCTTAAATGAAATGACTAAAAATGATCTTCGTAAAAAAAAAAAAAATTATGTGTTGAATGTCAGATAGCTTCAATTTAAGGTGGTTTTTTTTTTTTTGTTTTTTTTGGAGAAAAGACATGACATTTCAGCTGCCAGTATGGTAGTTGTTTGTTTGCTTCAGAGGGTTTAGTTTTCACATGTTAATGATAGGCTCATTGTTGTCCTACAATGGAATTAAGATGATAATTTTGGCATTTCTTAAAATTTGCACCAAATTAAACTATGGATGTCATAAGCACCTCTCATGCTTTCCTCTCTTGTGGCAATGAAAATTCAATACAAAATATATAAAAAATATGAAATCTATTTTTGGAAAAATAATCTTAGGCCACCTTTGGCTGTGTTGTTTTCGCAGGAATGTGATGAGTATTCATATTTGTTTATCGGTCTTTATCAAGGAAAATACAGGAAATATGTGCACAGTATTAAAAGTATTAAAAAAACATGTAAAAATCTGAAATAGAGGCAATACTCATTATTTAGTGTCACCTCAAGTTCAAGTTCTCTTAACGAAAAGTAGCCTAAACAATGTGGGGAGTTCGACATGTTGAATGCAACCTGGTGTGAAACTCCAGAGGATTAGAATTTTGCTTAAAACAACAAACCTATAGATAAACAGGTGTGCGTGTAAGTAAATGTAAATATGTGTGTTTATTATCTTTATTACTATTCATGTTATTGTTTTGCAAAAGTAGGATGGCCATGAAAAGCATTGACTTTTTCACAAATTACCCCTCTGTTTTGTGTTACACTGGAAAAGTCTCTATTGATATGACAATATTCATGCAACGAAGATTTACAAATTATCTCTTTCCTTCTTTCTTTCTTTCTTTCTTTCTTGGAGCAATATTGACACCCTTTTTTCCTTTCTTCCAAAAAAAAAAAAAAAAAGACAAAAGTGTACTTTATATCAGCGATGTCCTGTGTAATATGTTGTGAGACTGTTTTGAATGAAACATTTAATTAAAAAATATATACAGAACCTAGTGGCCTTAGACTTTTGCATAGTATTGTATGTGCCTTTGAGCAAACTTTAAGGTTCAAGGCTAACACACATTATTATCCCCCTCAGAAATTCAGTCTCTGCATTTTACCCATCTTAATAGACACATAGCAACTACCATAAGCACTTAGCACATTAGGAGCAGTGAGCAGCCATTGAAGGCACTCTGGAACCAACTCCAGATCTTCATCAGTACTTTGGACAAGTGGAATGACAGGATAATTAACCTGTGTTTGATGGTGGGAAACCTGGAGGAAACTCACACAGCAGTGACAGAACAGGAAACAGGTATCAGACTGATTGTGAATTGAATACCAAACCTTCTACCTGAGGCAGAATTGTTAACCATTATACCACTGCATTGCCCATAACAGTAGTAAAATTACTGTTGCAATCAATAATTAACTCATTTAACCCATAAAGACCCAAACAGTCACTGGCGAGTGGTACGTTGAATTAATTCAGGTAAAATACAGTTTGTCATCTTTTCATGGTCATTAGATATGACCAATTTGGACGTTCAGAGGCTCCGTAGTGAACGTGAAAACACTGTCATCTTCTACAACATTGATTCACCAGTTAAACCCATGGAGTTGGACCAATGACAGAGGATGGAGACACTTGGTTTATGTTCAGTTAATGATATCTTTGCTGAAAAAGTCACTTTTTCTTCAGTTTTCTCTGTTTCTGATATAATAACCCTCAACTTTAATGTGAGCTTTTATGGACATCTACACGATCAGTAAATTAAATATAGGAAAATACATGATTTACATGAAAAAAGTCCAATATAAAGAGGATAATATTACAATAAATGGTGATAAATCACTGAAGAAAGGTTAAATAGAGAGGAAAAATTCATTTGGGAACTGCCACAAAAGTAGCACTGGGTCTTTATGGGTTAAATTGGCATGAATGAAACAATTTTACTTCTAAAACACTAAATCACGTTTCTGTGCTGAAGTATTAAGAACTGAAATCAAAACATGTGATGTGATGTAGCTGCCTGTAACTTAGATATTCAGGTTATTTTTATCATATGGGGAACCATTTCAAACACTGTTACCATAGAAAGAAACAAAGACAAAGCTGCAGTTTGCACAACACTGAAAACCCCAGAGATTCTCATTAAAAACAATATTATTTTATTTTGTATTTTATTGGTATTGTTATATACATGGCATAATTTGTGCTTTTTTTATTATCAAGAATAAAACCATAAGGGAACACATCAGAAAATTAAATGTTAAACCAGGATTGAATCTTTTTTTTTTTTTTTCCAGCTGAATATACTGAAGTTTCTACAAAACCAGGAAAAAAGGGGAGGAAAAGACATAAAACTAAATAGATAGATAGGTAGATTGATAAATAGTTTGTCCAGAGACTCTTGCAAAGGGTCCACTGAGGGTAGTGTGAATGTTCAGACTGTGATGTGCTTTTACCAACAGCAGCAAAGGCACCTGTGTATCGCTTTGTTTTAAAAAAGGAGAGTACGCCTCAGGGCCTTGATCCATGTGAATCAGTACGCATAAAAGCAAATCCTTCCGTAATTTCTTCCGGTGGTGGGAGGGGTTCTGCCACACATATTGATTGCTGATATCCAGATGTTGGGTGCTGAGTTATCCAGTTAAATCCATTCACGCTGATCTCCCATGTGAGACTGATAGAAAATATTAGGAAAAAAAAAAAAAACTATCCCAGTAGTCATACATTGGACCTTTCTGACTTTCCCTGTTAAGGTTGGAGAAGTTTTAAAGGGGGATGTGTGAAAGCGAAGGTGGCAGAGGTTATTTTTATCCTGATATTTAAATTTGGGATGGCTGGAGAGCGGAAAATAACTAAAAAAAACAAACAAACAAAAAAACATAACTGCAGTGATGTGATGTGTTATCATATGAGTAGGGAGAAGAAAGCTAACGTCAACTGAATTGCTGGACAGAAAATACAGAGCAAGGGAGGGTAGCAAAGAATAAAAAGAAGTAAAAAATACTCTAATAAAAGCAAAGGGAAAGAAAAGTCACTCAATGACAAAGACATGACTGAGCATAAGCTAAGCAAGAGGATCAGAATGGCTGTCCGAAAAAGGCTATAAAAAGGCAACAAATACACAAAATTAAGATGTGCGACGCTCCATAACAAACCTCAAATTGGCCTGACTGTTGGGCTTCGGCCCCACTGGAGGACTGGCGCGACACCACAAAATGGCTGAAATAGCACTAAATTTGGCTCTATTTCCTCATCTTTTCAATTCCTTTGCTTTCCATTGCTGACAAAAAAAAAAAAAAAATCCTAGATAGAGCATCTCTTGAGACATGTGAACAGACAGATTGTGAGAGGGTGAAAACTTTGCATCTAATAGAACTACAATGGCAAGTAAAGGTGTTTTTAACCAGTTCAGTGAAAAAAAGGTAGAAAAAGGAGCTTTTCTAAGTATCGTTTTGTCTTTTTTCAAACCGCATCAGTGGTAAAAAAAAAAAAAATTGAACGGAGAATGCGGTCTCTTTTTCCTTGTATCAGTCCGGTGGAAAGGTGCATAGACAGAAAAAGCTAACTAGAGCATGGAGAATGGATAAAAGAGAGTAGCAGAGAGATGAAAATATAAAGATAAAGGATTATAAAGACAGTGAAGGGGAAAAGAATAGGGTAGAATGAGATAAGTAAAACTTTTCTGATGAAGAAAAGAAACTTAGAATAGAAGTAGTGTGACCTTCAGAAAATTAATAGACGTGTTTGTGTGTTTCATTAAATGATGTGAAAAACTAAACAATACATGGGGCAAGAAAACTAGAATGAATGCAATGCGTGGCTAAGGAACAACACATAAGGGATTTGCATTAGTTATCCTATGAAAAAGGGGTCAAAGACAGTCAGGTTTATGTTTAAGTTGATGCAAGGGGATTGAATGTCAGTGTTAGGGATAAAAGACTAGAGGGGGCAGGAGGGGGAAGGCCTTTCTGGTATAGATTGGTCCATTAGCTAGCCTTAGCTTCACTCTAGACTAAAACATTTTCTGATTTATTTGTTAGTTACTGAGAGGGCTAAACCATAGTCCTTACAGATGGACAGAGGCAGACACAGAAGAGTCCTAGTCCATGCCACTGATGGACACTTCACAATCCAACACCATATCTGTTCATCCTAACAAGATGATTAATTTCCAGGACATTTTGGTCATATGAACACCAACTTATTTTTTATTGTGGGAGAGTTCGCTGCTGTTAGTTCACTCCCATATGTACTCAGTTCAGAAACGGTCATGACAGTAACAACAACAAAAGCTCTGAAGTGTTGCCACTTCGTCATGTCCAAGAATGGACGAAACATCATAGCCACCAGTTAACCGAGTGTTTTGCTTTTCACCAATTCATCTGTTGTCTTGACTAGCATACGTTACTGACCAATCCAGGAATAATTTGGTCGGTGAGCTGGCAAGTTGCCAAGCTGCAGTCCACATTGGTCGAGTCCTTCAGCAGGCATTGGCTCATACGAAAGCACTGTCCATGAAGATTTGGTCTTTTAGCGAGCACTAGCTTCCTTCCAAGCTTTAATCCATATTGTTGACAGACCTGAACTTCCTGCCACGCCACAATCCATGTTGATTCGGTCTGTTAGCTGGCTTTCGCTTCCCACCATACCGCAGTCCATGTTGATTCAGTTTGTTGGCTAGCATCAGCTTCAACTCTATGAGTCCATATGTCCCAGGTGTCTGTCCACCTCCCACTTTCAGCTCCAGAGACAAAAGTTACTGGTGGTTTGGCATGTAGAGCCTTTCTCAGCTGGAGACAGGTAGACTTTGCCATTGGCGCAAGCGCAAAGCTCGTATACAGTCTGTTTGGTGTAGGTGGTACCTGCTGGAGCCCCCTCCAGGGGGTCAACTGCACTGCCGAGGGGAATGTTGCCCAGCCTGATGGTGTTGGCATCTAACAAGATCTGAGGACAGAAAGTAAGAGAGGTTTCAGAAAACAATAATCTAAGACTGTGTGGGAACAAAGAAAAATGGAACATGAAACTGAACAGATAGAATTTAATGTTACTACTATAGAGGATAGTGCTCACAATGACTGAGCACCTAAAATAATACTGAAAGGGGAGAAAGTAATGTTTAAAACAGTAGGGTTATGGGCTCAAAGAAAGAGAGAGCACATTGCTGTAGGCGATGACTATACTCTCTCTGGCCCGATGAGGTTGTCATCAATAAAAATCTACGAAGATGGAGAATTTCTATTTTGAATGGATCTCTTTTGATGAGGAGGTGAAGTGGGAGTGAGTGAGTTGGAGAGCAGAGACAAAGGAATCATGGGAGATAAGTGACTGGAAACAAAGTAGATGGGAAAAGAGTGGCACAAGGGACAATAAGTACTTTACAATAAGTATTTTACAAATACAAGCAACTCATCACATCATTTGATGTAATTAGTGTGTCAAGCAGTTTAATTTATTGGAAGTGATTATATTTTAAAACAGAGAACAACATCCACTAGCATGAAGATAAATTTGACACGTAACCTCTTTAGTAATTTTTGCAGTGCTTGGACTTGAATGTTTCTAATCTCTTGTCAAAATGCTGGAGAAAACTTGCACAGAGATTTTTCTTAAATGATTTCCAATGCAAATGGACCTTCAAGGAACTTGGAACGAATTTCAATTAGTTTGCACTAGAGGGAGGGTCAAGGGGTTTGCTTTTTTATGGAGGCCAGTGGATTGATTGATGTACTGATCATGTGCCCAGTCGAGTTTATCTCAAGTAACCACACTTATTTTTTCTTTCATCTAAAGCTAATGGAGTGGGAAAATGGCAAACCAGAATTACTTAGTTTTACTTCTTGAAAGTAACATAACTGTGGTAAAACAATGTGACATTGTGCTATTTGGAGCGAGAGAAAAAAATAAAGGCTATGTGAGAGGTGTGTTGTTCAGGTACAGGAAAGAGAATGACAAGACACCTATGCAGAGGGGGGGAAAAATCAAGTCTATAAATAGAATATTGGCTGTTTCTGATGGGGAACTAAAGCCCCGAAGGGATCTTTGCAGCCACCAGACTGCCTAAAGAAAATCAGTCAGTCTAATCTATCACAGAAGCCCCTCGGCTCGTCTGCTTGTGCTGTGTGACTTTGGCGTTTTAACACATTACTTCAGGTCTAAACTGATAAACAAATTAATTGTCCAGTTCTTTGAGACAGAGTTCTTTAAGATGCGTCCACAGCATTTGTATGAGAAGGTTGGTTGGTCAGTTCCCAGTCGGTCCAAAGTACGATATTTCAGAAACAACTTTACAGAATTTTAGAAGGTTTGGCCTCAGTGTACATGTTGATTTAAACCTGTGTACGACTTTAATCATTCAATTTTTCATCAAATCTGTAAAACCCGAGTGATAGCCTAAGTATCAGGAATCCGTAAGTGTTTCTGTGATTGCGCACCTGAATCTCTTCCCTCACGATGGACAATTTCGAAGTGCACTCCACCATAAACAAAATACCTTCACTTCCCATGATGCACATTGCGACAAATTTCCGAAAATGCCCAAGTAACCTACTGGCTCTGTTTGTAAACACATGGGGTGTTTATGGTGGAGTATACTTTGAAATTGTTCACCTTGAGGGAAGAGATTCAGGTACATAATCACGGAAAGGCTTATGGATTCATGATACTTAGGCTATGACTCAGGTTTTACAGATCTGATGAAAAATTGGTGATGAAAGTCATACGCAACTTTAAGGGCGAAGTGAATATATTTTGGCGACTGAAGGTCAAAATCAGTGTGACCTCTTGTCAGTCTCTCAGGAACACTTTGATAGAACTGGAGAAGGTTAGTCAGTAAACTAAAGGTTAAAGTCTGTCACTAATTGTAGGTTGCAAGTAACTAAATGTGAACAGTTTGTGATAGCAGAATAGAGAATACATCTGATTCCACTATTTAATTGGAAAATGGGTATGACTTAAAGGATGTTTTCCAGTAAAGGAGAGATGGGGTACACACCTTTGATTAGAGGGGGTTAAGATTTTGGATTTTTAGGATGAGGATCAGGGTTAGGATTAATATTTCTGAAAAATATTAACACCGGAACATAGGGCTGCTCAATTATAGAAAAAAACAATAATCACGATTATTTTAGCAATAATTGAAATCCCCATTATTAAAAACGATTATTTGTTAACCTTAAAGTTGTTTATTTCTTTTTCTTGTAAAAGAATGTAAAATATACTCTTTAAACATAAATAAAGCTTTTAAACCCTAAAACAAAGTATGTTCACTTTTGTACGAAACAAAAAATCTTTGAATGCAAAATACGTATACTGTAAATTCAAGTATGTTTCCTTTTGTAAACAAATAGTGCACTGGAATTAAACTGCTATAGACTTGCCATAGAACTGTAGCAATTAAAAAAAAAAAAAAAAACTCACGCAAAGTGCAAATTATAAATTCAAGTATGTTCAGTGTAGTAGCAGCTGGTGTAAAATGATGTCTTGAAGGCAAAACCTAGCGTTTGTCCAGTGTATTCACCATTTGTCTGAAGCCTGAGTTGTCAGCAGTATTAATGGAGCACATACCTTTGGCCAGGTAATGGCCAATGGATTCTGTTATCTTTTGTTGTCTTTCCGATGTTGATGAGTAGGGAATTGCGGCGTAAAGAGATTCGGAGATTGAAGATTGCATTGTGGATGAAGTTGTAGACAGAGTTGTTTTTTTGTGTTTTGGTTTTTCATCAGATTATCATAAAGGTCGCGGTGGTTCAACTTTAGATGGTTACAAAGGTTTGTTGTGTTAGCGGTCAGTGCGGACACAAACATGAAACACTTTTTGCACGTGATGTGTTTTTGCTCTTCGTCTTCTTCATCAAACCCAAAGTGATTCTATACAATTGAATTTGACTTGTCTTTTTTGTTTGCTAAGCGCTTCTGCTGTGATTCTTCTGCCATTTTTCAAGACCACTAGGTACAACTTTCTTCATGGGGTGGACCTGCCGGCTAGCTGGCAGCTGTAGCTTAGAGGGGGGCGGGGCCCAGCAGCTCATGGTAGCTTGCATGTGCGTGAATTAAAACAACTCCAAATTAATAATCATTTTTTCTCGATTACATAATTGTTGTAATCGTTGAGTGTAATAATCGAAATCGTAATTGAATTTCGATTAATTGCACAGCCCTACCAGAACATGACAACCCGACCTTTCTCCATCCCAATGCCTGTGCTGTAAATAGGTCCTGCATTCTCCACTATTGTTCTGGAATAGGAGTATAAGTTATAGTGCTTGTCTAGATCTTGGTTGGCACTGAGCACAGTTGCAACGGTGAAATTACAAACTAGTATCAGGAGAGAAGTTGTTGTGGTGGAACATGTGCACATGAGGAAGTGTGTCGTAGAATCAAAATAACTAAATGCCTGTAAAAGAAAAAGCAGATAAAAAGAACTGTGTCGTTGTCAAAAATGGATGGAAATATAGAGTCTTCAAGTGTAGGTGGAGCTCAGAGGTTGTTCTTCCTATTGCTCTGTATGAGTACCACACAGATAGCAGATGTAACCGTTGCCACAGCCTGATGTAAACATTCACCCTTATTCAGAGCATAAAGGTGAATATATTCAACAAGCCAGACTCCTTACCTCTTTATTAAACAACCTGCTTCGCACTTGTATCCTCTCACACATCATTATCCTTTTTCCTTCTATTTCTATGCTGACCACTGCTTTTTCCAGCATTCTGTCAGTCCACCCGTCTCACCATCTCAAGGTTTCAAATGAGAATCATTATACAATCTTGGTTTCTATTGACTGCATCGCTGACTTATTTATTTACTTTTCAATCATCAATGTTCAAGGAAATACTGCCCTTTTTCTCTGCTCACTCTCTGTCTCTATTTCACATCCCAAGGCTAGATGATAATATCAGCAGACATCTGAATCCCCCATTATTCATGATCTTCATTTTAGAAATGAACATGGGGGAAGTGTGAGGAAAAGTATGTGGGAAATGGCTATGAGTGCAAAAATAAAAAAAAATTACAAAAAAAAAAAAATGAGAGAGGGGGGAATAAGAGTGAGTGAGATGAAAGAATAGGAGAAGGATGACAGAGAGAAAATGTCAAATCAGAAGTAGTTGGAGGGAAATGGGGGACATAAAGAGAGGGAGATAAGATGAATGAAAGTAAAAGTAAAAAAGAGGAATAAGGGATTCAGATACTCCAACAGTGAGGAACCAATTAGTATAACTAATGATTTCACATTGGCTGACGGGGGCACATCTCGATCTGTACAAACAACATCCATCCATCCACACATACCACTTCTACGCACATACCCACTGTCTCCAACTCTGCATGATAGAGCAGGCTAGAGGTGCAGCTCAAGTCGCCTTTAAATATCTGTGCCGCTAAAAGCACTAGATCTATTAGCAGTCACCATAAAGACTGATAGTCAGGAAACCAAAGCAGTTAAAACAGACTGTGGTAAACTTCGACATTAAATCATTCCTAACAACCCACAATAAGATCTTCAAACAGTCAGTCAAACAAGCCCTCACGTAATATTAGCCTTCACTTTCCAATATACCGGGACCTTTAGGTTTAAATATATCAGTGATGAAGTGTTTAGCTGTTTCAATATCTTGCCTGAGGGTCATTAACTGAAAAAATGTTGACGTGAATTAAAGTCTTGCATTTATAAGTTTATAATTACTGTAGTCTGTATGCTATGTTTTGACTTTTTGTAAATGGATCTGATTTTCAGTGTCATAATGTTGGTAACTTCACAGAGATGCGTGTTCCATCACACTTTTATCTGACAGCTAACTAGGCATACAGCTCACATCTTCAGCCCTTCAAACATAACACTTGAAAACCCTCGGCCTTTAGTCCACGCCAAAGTTTTGGCACCCCCCCTCCCAATCTCACCACCCACCCCCATCTGCTCATAGACCTCAATCCGGACCTCAATACATAATTGTACAAGTAACGTGATGGACCTGTATGTGGAGAACGTGTCGATAAAGCTGTGGGAAAGTGAAAGTGACCTCCCCTCACCTTATCATTGTTATTGACTATCTTGCCCCCCCCTCCTGCAGTTGAGAACCAGTGCTGCATACTAAAGTTTTTGCACATACATGGACAGACAAACATGACCAACTGATGACAATACCCTCCATCCAGTGTGGCCGAGGGTAAAAATATGAAAGTTATTAAAAAGTATTAAAATACCATTGGACCTTTGCTTTCTTTACAGAATGCATTTGCAGTGAACTATTAATGCCATTTATTCATTCATTCATTCATTTTCTGAACCCGCTTTATCCTCACTAGGGTCACGGGGGTCGCTTGGAGCCTATCTCAGCTACATAGGGGCGAAGGCGGGGTACACCCTGGACAAGTCGCCAGTTCATCGCAGGGCTGAACATATAGAGACAAACAATCACTCTCACATTCACACCTATGGGCAATTTAGATTAACCAATTAACCTATTAGTGCATGTCTTTGGATGGTGGGAGGAAGCCGGAGTACCTGGAAAGAACCCACGCAGACACGGGGAGAACATGCAAACTCCACACAGAAAGGTCCCACCCCCCGTCGACTGGTGTTGGAATCGAACCCAGGACCTTCTTGCTGTGAGGCACGAGTGCTAACCACTGCACCCATATTGCATATGCAATGTCACAATAAACGTCACATAATTCAGTGCTTTTTGTTTTGGTGAAACTCTGGTACTGTTAACGGAAGTGCCAGCAAAGTCCCAAAGATTTCCAGTCAGGTCTGGACTCTGTGGTGGCCAATCCATGTGTGAAAATGATGTTTCATGCTCTGTGAACCATCCTTTCACCATCTGAGTCTGATGAATCCCGGCATTGTCATTTTGGGATATGTCTGTGTCATCAGGAAAGAACAAAAAAATCCACTGATGTACAAACCTGGTCATTCAGTATACAGGAGGTCCTCGGGTTACGCGGTACTCGACCTACGCTGTTTCGACTTTACGACGCCTGAGTCTAGAGTGTCTGTGTTTGTGCTCCGTAATTTTCTCGGTATCCTCGCCCTTTTCACCCTCCTTTTTCACATCATGGCCCCAAAATAGAAAGCAGGATCTTCTAGTGATGCTGGTCCAGCCAAAAGGAAAGCCATTACGATGGAAACGAAGCTGGATATCATCAAAAGGTCGGAGAAAGGCGAGACGCCGACGAACATTGGTAAAGCCTTAGGCTTCAGTCGGTCGACCGTGGTGACCATTATTAAGGACAAAGCCCATAATACGTGCATTTGGATATTTGTTTAGAGATTTAGGGGGTATTAAAGGGTTAATTCCGACTTACGCGGAAATTCGGGTTACGTCGCCAGCGTAGGAATGGAACTCGTTCGTAACCCGAGGACCTCCTGTATTCTGGTAGTCAGTTGATGTCATTTTTTGGAGCCATAACCCTGTAAACCTAGACCTGGCCAACAGAATCAACCCTAGATCATAACACTGCCCCCAGAGACTTGTACTGTAGGCAATAGGCATGATGGGTAATCACTTCATCTATCTGTCTCCTGACCTTGATGCACCCATCACTTGGGAACACGGTCAGTCTGGGTTAGGGTTAGGGTTAGGGGTAAGGGTTCTTATCAAACCACCTGAACTTTTTCCATTGAAACACAGTCCAATCTTTATGCTCTTTATCAAACTGATGGTTATTTAAGAAATGAGAAGCTACTCCTTGCATCAATTAAGGTTAATCTTTAACCCATAAAGACCCAGTGCTACTTTTGTGGCAGTTCCCAAATGAATTTTTCTCTGTATTTAACTTTTCTTAAGTTATTTATCACCATTTATTGTAATATAATCCTCTTTGGTTTGAGTTTTTTTCAGTGTAAATCATGTATTTTCCTGTTAATTCACTGATCATGTCGACGTTCATGAAAATTCGGAGTAAATTTAAAGGTTATCAAATCAGAACAAAGAAAACTGAAGAAAAACTGACTTTTTCAGTAAAATATATCAATAACTGAACATACAACAGTGTCATTGTCATTGATCCAACTCCATGGGTTTTACTGATTAATAAATGTTGTAGAAGATGACGTGTTGCCATGTTCGCTAAAGAGCCTCTGAACATCCAAATGGGTCATATCTGATGACCATGACAAGATGACAAACTGTATTTTACACCAATTATTTACATGTATCGATAGGATTAGTGAATCAACAGGTATTAAACAGTTTAGATCTCAGTAGATGCTTTTATTTGCCAGTGAATGTTTGGGTCTTTATGGGTTAAAGTTCTAAACAGCCATCAGACCCAAAGCACATACTGTTGTAAAATGGTTAATGACTTTTGAACTACTAATCCTAACAATACATGTAAATAATTCAGGTAGAAGGCAGTTTCTCAGCTTTTCATCATCATCAGTCATGTCCTGTTTAGACATTCAGAAGCACTGGAGTGAACGTAGAAACGCCATCATTTTCTGCAACATTGATTCACCTGTAAAACACATGTAGTTTGACAAATGACTAGA
Organism: Sphaeramia orbicularis; assembly: GCF_902148855.1. Lineage (NCBI taxonomy): Eukaryota > Metazoa > Chordata > Actinopteri > Kurtiformes > Apogonidae > Sphaeramia > Sphaeramia orbicularis. Next base: position 33,430,300 of record NC_043957.1, read on the forward strand.
GCCTGACCGATATGGGATTTTTGGGGCCGATACCAATATTGGGGGCTAAAAAAGCCGATATCCAATATATCGGCCGATATCCGATATTGGCCGATAACCGATATGTTGGCCAATATATGAAATAAGAGTGGGGGGGCTGTGTGTAGCTCCACGATTATGTAATTGTGTGTGTGGGGGGGGGTAATAGCTTCATTGTCTGAGCAGGAGTGAAAGTGAAACTAACTCGCTTTAAAGTTCCTCTTATTCTCCGGGCAGCACAGTTAATATATCGGCTACATCGGCTACATATTGGCCGATGTTGATTAATTGGTGATACGCTATAATCGGCACGATTAATCGGCCGGTCGATTAATCGGTCGGGCTCTACAAATGACAGTGGTCATGGACACTTGTTTTTAAGTTCAGTAAATGATATATTTTTTATGATCATTTTACATGATTTTTATTGAAAAATCCAAGATGCAGAGGATAATATAATGATAAAAGGTGATGAATCACTTGGGAAAGGTTAAATGTTCAGTTGGAAATTACCACAAAAATAGTTAAAGAACTTGTTTTTTAACTTGTCAAACTGCAGTAATTATTCAATGGAAAGCTCTGACCTATTTACTTATTAAAATTTAGGTGGTAACTTCTCTTGGCCAGGCACTTTATTTGCTATAATAGCCCTCACAGAACGACAAAACAATAAACTGCCTCCTTTTGTAAAATTCAATATAATTCAATATGATTGTCGAAGTCCCTGTAAAAGAATGTCGCAACATTCAGTAAAAGGGTTTATTTAGTCTATTTCTCTAAAGTGACTGTGTAGAGCTATTTCATTAGTTTACATTGTGCATTACTTTAATGAGACGGCGCCACAATGACAACTAGACACTTTAAGAGCTTGTGGAAAATGAATATGTGCACTTTTCTCCCTGTGTGCTCTGCAAAGGAAAATACCACACTATATGTTTAAATGTCAAGGTATGCCTTTAACAGGTCCCTGGTGCACACCTGTCATCTTCCTTTGACTTCCCAATAAAAGCTGCCAGGGCTCAGTAGTAGCTGTATAGAGGAAAGGACTCAGTCACGGTTGGCAACATAACCCAAATCTAATTCCAACAGCCTGCTTGCTATAGCGACGGAAAACTAAAATGAACTTGAGCATGGCAAAGGGATCGGAGAATGAGGAGAGATGGGTGCATGCATGTTTATGTGAGGTAATGCCAATGAAATTACTGGTTTCTCTTCCATAACATTGGAGACATCACAGAAGAAAAGAACAGGGGAGCAGAAGAGGGAGGAAAACAGATAGAGGGGGGAGGAGAAGGAGGAAGAGGAGAAGAGAGGGAATGATGGAGACACAAGGAAGGAGGCAGACGATGCTGATGATGACGTGGGAAAATAGAGAACAATTAGTGGGGATATAAGGTGGGATGGAAAGATGTGAGGAGGTAGATGGAGGAGGAATGGAGTCTAGTAGTAGCCAATAAGGGTAGGGGAAAAAAAAGAAGTTGTTGGATGGATGGAAAGAGGGAAGGGAAGTAAAAGTCATTTGTTGTAGCTTAAGGTTGGATTAGCGGTGACATTCATCCCAAATGAAAGTGTCTGTAAGTATTAGGTCGGTGTGTTGTTAGCAGTATGTGGCAGTATGTCCGTGTGTGTGTGTGTTCCTGTGTGTATAATTGTGTGTAGGTGGAGGAACATATCAATTTTTGACAGTTCCCGGAAAAATCCTTGTTTTCAGCCTCACATTAGATTATAGATTTCACGAATCAGGGAAAAACGCCTGCTACTCTGGATATGTTGTTCATCTTGGGGACGCCATTGTACATGTGTCCACAGTACACCGTTTGTCTAAGCAGATTTCTTACAGACTTCACTTTTATAAATGCACGTGGCTGTGCTGTCAAGAAGATGTGAAACATGCAGAAAGCAGCAATTATAGAGGGTCAAAACAGTTTTCATGGATGACTTCCTGAGGCATAGCTGAGAAACAGGTGAAAATCTGGGTGGGAGGTGATTAAACTGCGAGGAAGGAGGGAGGGGAAGACCACGATAAAAGGTGATGTTTTTCATCGTACTGGAAAGGGGGAGAGACAGCCGAAAGAAATAAGAGGGTTAACATGTCTTTGTGAAGAGGTCAAGAAGAGTTGTTGGGAGTATAAATGTGTTGAGGGGGTGTGGAGGAGGAAGAGCGGATGTCTAGAATTCACCACCTTGTCTGAACTAAAAGACACCCCAGATCTTTATCAACAGAATAGGGATGTAACGATTACCGGTATAACGATAAACCGCAGTAAAATCACAGACGCAACACACACAGAAAGCAACCTAAGTTTGGCTGCCCGGTGTGCCTGTCTGTGTGTGTGTGTGTGTGTGTGCATGTAACCCGTCTAACCCTAACCCTAAATATACTACTATATCATTAAGGAAGCAAAAGTCATGTGTTGTGTTGTATAAATGTGAGATGGGGGTGGGATTTAATAAGCTTTCTTCTTCCCACTCCTTTTTGAGCAGTACATATTGAATTTATTTTGTTATTACTAGTGTACATGGTAATTGTTATTTTGTCTTGATCATCTTTATTAATGTGTTTGCTCTGATATTAGTTCCTTGTACACAAAAAATGTTTACATTTTTCTTCTGCTCAAAACAAATAAATGAATGAATGGGAAAAAAAAGCCTGTTTTGTTTAAAATCATTGCTTCCTGGCGCTTTTTAAGGCTAAAAACTCAAAAAAGACTGTTCTAGGTAATTTGCAAATGCCCATGTTCCTGTGACTTTAATAAAATGAAGCCTCAAATCATCGCAACTTTCACCGCAATTTTTTGGAAAAGCTGCCGCAAAATCAGGCATTTTAGGCTTCAATAAAAAAAATTTTAAAAAAAAATCCCGCGAAATCCTGAAGGGACTGAATAGTTTAGCTGCTAGAGTGTTAACAAACAAACTAAACCAAAAACAATACCCCTTACCTCCCTTTCAGGGGGTGGCCTAAATATTAGGATTCATGACTATGGTTCACAGTGAAGGTAAGAGCACTTCCATGTACACATTGCAGTGAGTAGCTTCTCTTTTCTTAAACCATTAGTTCATAGATCACATAAAGATTAGACTGTGTTTCAGTAAAAAAGGTATGTATGTATGTATTCTGATGAGTCCATATTGACCTTATTCCAGAGTGATGGGTGTGAAGAAAAACAAAGTGATTACCCATCATGCCTAGTGCTGAGAATAGAAGCATGTGGGGGCAGTGTTATGATTTACCTTTTTTTTTTTTTTTTTTTTTTGAGTGTCATGATTTACCATTTGGTCAGGTATGGGTTTACAGCATTGTGTGTCCATAAAATTAGGTCATCTGAACCTGAAAATACTGAATGACCAGGTCTGAACATCAGTGGGTTTTATTCTTCAGTGATAACAAAGGTACATTCCAATATGACAATGCCAGGGTGAAATTGTGAAAGGGTGGTTGGGGAGGCATGTGACATCATTTTCACACATGAATTGGCTACCACAGAGTCCAGACCTGAACCCCACTGAGAATCTTTGGGATGTGATGGAGACTCTTCCATCATTAATACAAGATCTTAGTGAAATATCAATGCAACTATGGACAGAATGGCATTCATGTGCTTATTGAAAAAAAAAAAGCCACAGTGAATATGTGCCAAAGCTGGAGGTGGTTCAATAAAACAGAATGTGTGACTTTTTCAAGCTTGCCTGTGTATTTGGATGTGAAATTGGTTTATCTATAATTGTACTGAAATCACAGTTATGTTACTATTATCAGGAAAGAATGCAGCCTGGGTTGTTCATGTTAGTTTCAGTCACTTATTTGAAAACAAAATGCACTGACACGTGTCGACCATAAGCCTTTGCCTGAGAAAATAGAGGAGGAGAGGAGTGAAGAGAGTGAGGTATAAAAGAGGTTGAGAGGACAATGACAGTGTAATTTCACTCCGGGTATGTGCGTGCACATGCACACGCACACACGATCGCACACAGAATTCAGCACACGCTAACACATAGTTGAACCTCTCTGCTCATCTAGTCTGAGCTCACCTCACCTCCCATTCTTCTGTTCCTCCTGGCTCCCACTGCATTCACACGTACAACACAAATAGGTGGGGGATGAGAAGCTATCTGAGTGTATTACACAGACCATTAGGCTTGTAGAATGGACAGACACTGGAATGGGAGCTGACAATGGCCTAAATGACAGAGGCTAGAGATAGACTGAGAGTGTAGTAACCCAGATGTAGCGGGGACATAAAGCAATATCACACTGCTCTACTGTACTTTGCACACACACACACACATAGACACAGACATGCAGAAGCAGACAAGAATGTAAACCAGCATGCACCGATACAGAAATAGTGATGCAGGAATAGAAAAACATGAAAACAGACACAGACTGACAGACTGTAAAACAAAAAAAAAAGACAGAGACAAACAAACAAAACTCCCACACACAGAATGACACAGACTGAGTCACATCAGACTGAGAATATTACCCAGACACACATACACACACACACACACACACACACACACACACACACACACACACAAACTCTAAAACATTCACTTGTACGACAATCGCCTGTGGCAGTGTGAAGTATGGGCTAATGAATTTCTGACGCTAATCATACCTTTTGAAAAACATCCACTTCTCCGAGCTATCTGTTAATCTGTTATCTCTCTTTTATAGACACACACACATCTATGCAAACTCTAACCGAGAGGAGCTGGATAATGAAAACACGATTCTGAAGTAAACAAAAAAGGCTCTGGAGACCAAAGAAGGAGAGGACATTCATGGTGTTTGTGCCCATGCATATGTGTGTGTGTTTAGGTGTGTGTGCATTTAAATTTTGCCTTAAAAGTTGCTATGTGTGGATATGAGTGTGAACAGCACATCCCGGGTGTGTTTAGGGTGAGTTTGTTTTTATGTAGTTCATTCCTATTAAATTAATTTTTTGTTTATAGGCTTCCACAGCATCAATGTGAGCGATAGGGAGTTACCCCCTGCTAGCATTCTAATTCACTCACCACTCTGCCTTTACCCCCAGGTAAAACAAGTGGCAGAAAAAACAAAAAAACAGCACCAACAACAACAAAAATCCAGTCCCAATGTACCCTCACAATAACACCTCCAGGCTACAGCGTCTTAATAAACCCCAGCACTGTGCCAACAAACAATAAAACATCGTGGTAACCTAACTTTGTTAAAAGTTTTTGTAGTTAACCCAGTTTCACCTTGTCACAGCAGAGTGGAATCAAGTTATTATTGTTGTATTCACATACATACAGATGTAGATGAAGGAGCAGAGTGGAGTTCTCTGTCATGTGGGTAAGTAGTCACACTATACTTGGAAGACTGTGACATGAAAGTCTGCTTTTGTACAAGGAACATGTTCTAATGAGGTTACAGGTCTGGAAGTCACCAGCAGTGAGCAACTATTTTTCGCAATATAATGTCTGAAAAAATTATTAAAGATTTACGCAGTCCTCTAAATTATATAACTGCACTTTGTAGAATATTTTTTTTACTAATTCCTATTGCTAAGCTAAATTAAAATGTAACCCACCTAATAAAACATGGCAGTTCGGGGTAAGTTGTCGCACTGGTTTTGTCTGAGTAAACATAAAAACAGTACTATGTGCATATAAATCCCTGATTTACTGTCTAAACAATGACTTGTTTAAAATGGTATTAAATGAAACGCTATCCATGAGACAAGCAAAAATCCTGTAAATAACTGTATACAATATGCTCAGTAGCAGTCACAGACTGTCGTACATTAAAACCAAATTGCATGTCACATACATGCTCTTTCAAAGGTCTTTTTTATTAATAACAGAACATGAATAAGACATTCACTGTAGAGGAAGGAGATTTTTGATTTTCTAAACAACATCCACTTACGACACAACACATAACCCTACCCAGACATGAACAGATACAAACAACCACTGAAAAAATGTATGAAAAGACAGTGAAAATTATAGAAATATTAACAACCGTGTTTAAACAGCATTAATAAATGCATCATAAGAGAACAATATGACAAAAAGACAACAGAAAAAAGAGCAAGGGAAAAGAAAATAAATAACAATAAAAAATGAATTAACCCTCTGGTATCTGTGTGCGCCTTTTAGGCACACTTTGCACTTTGTTTTTAAAAACTTCATATTGTTTTTCACAATTTAAATAAGTAAATAATATTCAAAAGTTGTTCATTTTTGCATGATCTTTAAAATTCTGGCCACCAACTAAAATGTGCACATTGTAAACAAAAGAAAATTACCAGACTAGCATCTCTCTCCCAAGTGTGCCTAAAACACATTATGTCTTCCATTTGATCTGTATGATTAGGGCTGACCTTGATTTACAAAAATAAAATCAAATTAGAGCAGAAAAATAAATCAATATAATATATTTAATAGTTTGATTTATAGGTGTGCATTTTACGCACACTTGGTGACAGATGCTAGTATTTTTGAACATCTGACCTAGCGCCAAAAATAATAATGCAAATTTACCAATGTTGGAGTTAATCAGTGACATATGCCAGGATGAAAAAAAATCAAATAATACGTGATCCACTTTTTATGTAGTATTTTGAAAAAAAATTATTTTTGTGTTTTTTGCATAAAAAAAAAAAAGGTTTGTTTACATTACAAACACAGCATTTAAAGGGTTAAAAATGTAACAATTACTGATAATTTGGTATTTTTATTTACGGCTCAACTTGATGAAATAGAAAAAAGTATAAAAGAATTAAAAACAAACTGTATGAAAAAAATTTTTTGACATTATTCCACAAGTGTGCCAAAAAGGCACACTTGGTGCTTAATAAGGGCCTTACCGGATGGGATACCAGAGGGTTAATACATTAAAATTTATTTATTTATTAATTAAAAAAATAAAATAAAAAAAAAACGGGGAGGGGGCTACTCAGAGATTATTGTTGTGGGTTTCTCATAAAATACCATGGAGGGGCGCCATATTTTGTAAAATTTATTCTCACTTACATGCTCGGTTAGAGAATTTTTATTATAGTAGTTAAACAAGTCAGAGTGAAAGTAAGAAAAGTGATGCAGTGCTGCAAGTTACAACTTAAATGTTAAAGGGTTTGCAGGCTTCATTTTTACAATGTGCAATTTACAAGCTCTGATCTGTGACCAGTGAGGTTAATCTTTTTCCTGTTATTTTATCGATGTATACATTCCTATAAACAAATTATATGATTTAGCTACTTTTGTCTTTTATTTTACTTCTGTTCTACTTACTTACACTTCTGTAATATCTCTCCCTAGGGAGCTTTCAGTCTCCTTTTCAACAAACGGCAAATAAACATCACATCGTGGCTGCTTTGCATAGTAATGGATGCCGTAGTGTATTCTACTCTGGATCTGTTCTGCTTGATTGCATATCTGGCCTTAACGTAAGAAAGACTGACACAAATGTTTAATGTCAAGAATACAGTCTAAATGATCAGAGCTCTGCCTGTAAATACATGCTTATTTAAAGTTGTGGTGCTTGATAGTCTGTTTTTTCCCCTCCCACTGTGCAAAATCCCATTATAACTTTTCAGCATTTTAATGCAAGTGGTCTGAGAGAACATGAGGGTTCTGCACCTAATCCTTGCCTGTGTTTTCAGGCTGTAGAAAATCTAGCCCCATGAGACAGGTTTGTGGTGTTTTCAGACAGGTAAGGAGGATTAAGCACATGATTGACAGCTGTATTTACCAGTCACTGATCAGAATCTGTTAGCTATGACCTGAACAGGACTCTACTGATCTACTCTGTATCTTGAGGCACAGTCTTGGAAAAGTGGCTTCAGTTTTCCACAAAGGTATCAGGTTTGGACCAGGAAGAGAGAGCTAAAGGAGGAAGGTGTGTTTTTGAAAACTCTGGTGTTCATTGTTACCTCGGCCAAGGAACAACAGAGGTTATGTTTTCATTGGGGTTTGTCTGTCTGTTAGCAAGATAGCACAACAAGTTATGGACGGATTTTGCTAAATGTTTCAGGAAATGTCGATACCGGCACAAGAAACAAATGATTTAATCTTGGTGGTGATCAAGGGACAGGACATGGTATGGGACAGAGGATGAGGGGGGGCAGATTTTTACCTTGGCCAAGGAACGGCAGAGGTTATATTTTCATTGGGGTTTGTTTTTCTGTCTGTTAGTAAGGTAACTCAAAATGTTATGGAAGGATTTTGATGACATTTTCAGGAAATGTTGATACTAGCACAAGAAAAAAATGATTTAATCTTGGTGGTGATCAAGGGACAGGACATGGTATGGGACAGGGGATGGGGGGGACGGGCAGATTTTTACCTCAGCCAAGGAACGGCGGAGGTTATATTTTCATTGGGGTTTGTTTTTCTGTCTGTTTGTAAGGTAACTCAAAATGTTATGGAAGGATTTTGATGACATTTTCAGGAAACGTTGATACTGGCACAAGGAACAAATGATTACATTTTGGTGGTAATTGGGGGGGGGGGGGGGGGCTTGGTGGGGGTCTGCGCTCTCCGAGTGCTTTTCTAGTTTCTACCTGATTCCTGCAACTTTTAAGACTTTAGTCAGCAAATGTAAAATAAATCTTTCAGACACATTTGATACTTCCTAATGTAAATTCCATGTTTCGCTTTGTTCTCTGAGGAACTGTCTGTTGAAATGACTGGCGAGCGAAGTGAAACGACTTTACTGTTATAAAGACAGAAGATAAGAATGAGTGCTGGGTGTGGAATAAAGAATGAGAGGATGGCATGAATCGATGAGACTTTAAAGTCAAAATAATCAACAAAAACCGAAGAGTGGATATAGAGACAATGAGAGGTTGGAAGAGAGTGAATAAAGGAGTGAATAAAGTTGAAGGGAGAACAAAATGGATGGACAAGGACTGAGTGGAAAGAGAGATAGATGGAGATGGAGACAGAGAAAGAGAGCTGAGGAAAAAAAAACACAAGAGGACTGCAAGAATCCTGAGAGATCTGTCAGCTCTTGTTGGCTTTGATTTTAATGGAAGGTAGCGCTCCCCTACCTCTAACCCATTTGGCCTTAATTCCAGTGCTGCTTTCCAAACTTTTTAAACTTTAATGGCCCCTTCTTAAGTGCCAGCTGCTGACAACATTGATTTGGCTTTAGGCCTTGCTGTCCTGCACGCCTTTATTTTCTCCTGCAAAATCGACAGAAACATCTATTTTCTGCCATCCTCCTCCACCTCCTACTCATCCAATCCTCCTTCTATCCTCTCTTCATCCGCTTTCTTCTGTTCATTTGATGGTGTCAGCGGCTGGGAAAGGCTTGTATGAGAATGGATGAAAAGGAATGCTATTTGGATAAGCTGCTCTTTTTAAGGATGCATGTAGGTACTTCTTAAACAAACTGGGTTGGCAGACAGGGAGGGTGACACTTCCTTCAAAGACTGTGGTTGATGTAGTGTTGTGGTACCCGGTGAGTGAAAATAAATACATCAAAAAAAAAAGTATACACGTGATGGTGGAGTGTTTTATCGGTAAGTTCTATTTTTCAGGCTAATTATGCCAGGTTGTAAGGGTCACATCTAAACTTCCATTTCAACTATAATTAACACCTTTTTCTGTCAAATGATCAAGTTACAGTTTACATACTGCTTCAAAAAAGCTACAAATCGACAGTTTTATCATAAAACTGTTGGCAACGATGTTAACAGGCACAGGTTACAGCACTTGCAAGTGCCGACAACAACCATCAGCAGAGTAGTTTATGCAGTGCATTTTACAGCTCCACTGAGCTCCTTCTACTGCTCTCATGAGAGTACATACCATATTAGCTTGAATATATTCATCTTGAATCTTCCAACTTTTTGGCTGTTGTCTAGGGCAGGGTCTCTAAAGCTTTTTTGAACCACGTCCCACTAATGGCATCATGAGCCCCCCCCAGTGCCTGAAAAAAATTGTGGGACGGGGATGGGTGTGCTTGGATGTGTGTGGGGGGTGGTACGTAATTCCAAAAGTAATGTAGGACGACGTGCCGGACGATATGCCCCGCCCCCCCATGGACCTCAATCCATGAGCAAGGGGGAGAGCTCAGGTGGTAGAGTGGGTTGTCCAATAACCAAAGGGTTGGCGGTTCGAATCCTGCTCTATCCTAGTCAGTCCGTTGTGTCCTTGTTCAAGACACTTCACCCTCCTTGCCTCCAGTGCCACCCACACTGGTGTACAAATGTTTGGTGGTGGTTGGAGGGGCCGTAGGTGCAAAATGGCAGCCACACTTCTGTCAGTCTGGCCCAGTGCAGCTGTGGCTACAAATGTAGTTTACCACCACCAGAGGGAGAATGTGAGAGCGAATGAATAATGGGTCAATAATGTTAAGTACTTTGGGTGTCTAGAAAAGCGCTATATAAATCCAATCCATTATTATTAAGTGATTTATACTGTTATGATGTACAACAGTAATCGCTAATATGTCACTTGGGCCCCCTCCCCCCCATTTGCTTGCATATCATGCCCCCCCCCCAACTGCCCCCCTGGGCAGAACCACTGGTCTAAGGGAGCCGTGCATCAACAACATCAAATATTATTATAGTATTAACATCAAATATAATTTATTATTTGTACTAACTGTTGTAGCAGTAGTATATAGACTGTTAGTACTTGTATTAGTAGTAGTAGTATATCCACTGTTCGTACTTGTATTAGTAGTAGTAGTATATTCACTGTTAGTACTTGTATTAGTAGTAGTAGTATATCCACTGTTCGTACTTGTGTTAGTAGTAGTATATCCACTGTTAGTACTTGTATTATTAGTAGTAGTATATCCACTGTTAGTACTTGTATTAGTAGTAGTAGTATATCCACTGTTAGTACTTGTATTAGTAGTAGTAGTATGTCCACTGTTAGTACTTGTATTAGTAGTAGTTGTATATCCACTGTTAGTACTTGTATTAGTAGTAGTAGTATATCCACTGTTAGTACTTGTATTAGTAGTAGTTGTATATCCACTGTTAGTACTTGTATTAGTAGTAGTAGTATATCCACTGTTAGTACTTGTATTAGTAGTAGTAGTATGTCCACTGTTCGTACTTGTATTAGTAGTAGTAGTATATCCACTGTTCGTACTTGTATTAGTAGTAGTAGTATATCCACTGTTCGTACTTGTATTAGTAGTAGTTGTATATCCACTGTTAGTACTTGTATTATTAGTAGTAGTATATCCACTGTTAGTACTTGTATTAGTAGTAGTAGTATATCCACTGTTAGTACTTGTATTAGTAGTAGTAGTATGTCCACTGTTAGTACTTGTATTAGTAGTAGTTGTATATCCACTGTTAGTACTTGTATTAGTAGTAGTTGTATATCCACTGTTAGTACTTGTATTAGTAGTAGTAGTATATCCACTGTTAGTACTTGTATTAGTAGTAGTAGTATGTCCACTGTTTGTACTTGTATTAGTAGTAGTAGTATATCCACTGTTCGTACTTGTATTAGTAGTAGTAGTATATCCACTGTTCGTACTTGTATTAGTAGTAGTAGTATATCCACTGTTAGTACTTGTATTTGTAGTAGTATATCTACTGTTAGTACTTGTATTTGTAGTAGTATAGCCACTGTTAGTACTTGTATTTGTAGCAGTATATCCACTGTTAGAACTTGTATTAGTAGTAGTAGTATATCCACTGTTCGTACTTGTATTAGTAGTAGTAGTATATCCACTGTTCGTACTTGTATTAGTAGTAGTAGTAGTATGTCCACTGTTTGTACTTGTATTAGTAGTAGTAGTATATCCACTGTTCATACTTGTATTAGTAGTAGTAGTATATCCACTGTTAGTACTTGTATTTGTAGTAGTATATCTACTGTTAGTACTTGTATTTGTAGTAGTATATCCACTGTTAGTACTTGTATTTGTAGTAGTATATCCACTGTTAGAACTTGTATTAGTAGTAGTAGTATATCCACTGTTAGTACTTGTATTAGTAGTAGTATAGCCACTGTTAGTACTTGTATTTGTAGCAGTATATCCACTGTTAGAACTTGTATTAGTAGTAGTAGTATATCCACTGTTAGTACTTGTATTAGTAGTAGTATAGCCACTGTTAGTACTTGTATTAGTAGTAGTATAGCCACTGTTAGTACTTGTATTTGTAGTAGTAGTATATCCACTGTTAGTACTTGTATTAGTAGTAGTAGTATATCCTCTGTTAGTACTTGTATTAGTAGTAGTAGTATATCCTCTGTTAGTACTTGTATTTGTAGTAGTATATCCACTGTTAGAACTTGTATTAGTAGTAGTAGTATATCCACTGTTAGTACTTGTATTAGTAGTAGTAGTATATCCTCTGTTAGTACTTGTATTAGTAGTAGTAGTATATCCTCTGTTAGTACTTGTATTTGTAGTAGTATATCCACTGTTAGAACTTGTATTAGTAGTAGTAGTATATCCACTGTTAGTACTTGTATTAGTAGTAGTAGTATATTCACTGTTAGTACTTGTATTAGTAGTAGTAGTATATCCACTGTTCGTACTTGTGTTAGTAGTAGTATATCCACTGTTAGTACTTGTATTATTAGTAGTAGTATATCCACTGTTAGTACTTGTATTAGTAGTAGTAGTATGTCCACTGTTAGTACTTGTATTAGTAGCAGTAGTATATCCACTGTTAGTACTTGTATTAGTAGTAGTATATCCACTGTTAGTACTTGTATTAGTAGTAGTAGTATATCCACTGTTAGTACTTGTATTAGTAGTAGTTGTATATCCACTGTTAGTACTTGTATTAGTAGTAGTTGTATATCCACTGTTAGTACTTGTATTAGTAGTAGTAGTATATCCACTGTTAGTACTTGTATTAGTAGTAGTATATCCACTGTTAGTACTTGTATTAGTAGTAGTTGTATATCCACTGTTAGTACTTGTATTAGTAGTAGTATATCCACTGTTAGTACTTGTATTAGTAGTAGTTGTATATCCACTGTTAGTACTTGTATTAGTAGTAGTATATCCACTGTTGGTACTTGTATTAGTAGTAGTAGTATATCCACTGTTAGTACTTGTATTAGTAGTAGTATATCCACTGTTAGTACTTGTATTAGTAGTAGTTGTATATCCACTGTTAGTACTTGTATTTGTAGTAGTATATCCACTGTTAGTACTTGTATTAGTAGTAGTTGTATATCCACTGTTAGTACTTGTATTAGTAGTAGTATATCCACTGTTAGTACTTGTATTAGTAGTAGTTGTATATCCACTGTTAGTACTTGTATTAGTAGTAGTATATCCACTGTTAGTACTTGTATTAGTAGTAGTTGTATATCCACTGTTAGTACTTGTATTAGTAGTAGTAGTATATCCACTGTTAGTACTTGTATTAGTAGTAGTTGTATATCCACTGTTAGTACTTGTATTAGTAGTAGTATATCCACTGTTAGTACTTGTATTAGTAGTAGTAGTATATCCACTGTTAGTACTTGTATTAGTAGTAGTTGTATATCCACTGTTAGTACTTGTATTAGTAGTAGTATATCCACTGTTAGTACTTGTATTAGTAGTAGTAGTATATCCACTGTTAGTACTTGTATTAGTAGTAGTATATCCACTGTTAGTACTTGTATTAGTAGTAGTATATCCACTGTTAGTACTTGTATTAGTAGTAGTATATCCACTGTTAGTACTTGTATTAGTAGTAGTAGTATTAACATTCATGGACCTTTGTTCTGGTTTCTAGTATTTATACTAACACCAGCTGATCTACTTTTGACAGTTCTAGTTCAGTTTTCTGTGCATCAACTGCATCTATGTGTCTCCCCTACTTCCCCCGTTCTCCCCCTCTCCTCCAGTCCCTCTCTCTCTCTATTGCTCTCTCTTTTCTCCTCCTTTACCCTCTATCTCTAACCCCAACTGGTCCTGTCAGATGTCCATCCTCCTCAGTCTGGGTCTGCTCCAGGTTTCTGCCGTTAAATGGAAGTGTTTCCTTCCACTGTCACCAGTCACTAGTGTTTGCTCCTGGAGGATTCTGTTGGGTTTCTGTAACTTGGCTTACAGTCTGGACTCGATATGTGAAGTGTCATGAGATCACTTTTGTTATGATTTGGCGCTATATAAATAAAATTTGATTGATTGATTGAAATATTACATTTAAATTGGTATATTGTAATAACAGTGGTCTAAATTAATGTTTTGGCCAAATTTGAAGAAACTCTCTCAATACTTTTCTGGGATACTGTGTTCACTGTAATGGGATGGACTGGACAGTATGTGGACATAGAGCCTCTGGCTGAGGGGTGAGGCATGAAAAACATATAGTACACCAATTATACCACCTTAAACTACTGACCTGTAACTGACCCATGACCTGTTAAACCAACCAGCCAGATGAAATAATTATGAGCTGACCACAAATCAGGTGAGTGAGGTCTGACACACAAACAAGCACTTTGAGAAAACAACATCTAATGATTCGGATCACTGAACATGACAAAAATTATAAATGACACCGCAAAAGTGCACAAGTGAGCAGAACAACAGTTACGAATAGAGATAAAACGATTAATTGAATGGGTTAAAGCTATACCGTATGATGTGGCATTTTTACACTTTTCTTTTGTCATCTTAAAATGCTCCTAATAAGTGTGTGTCAAACTAAAATGTAAAAGAAATCCACCAGGTATTGAAACTCAAAAATGTTTAATTCTCATATATTTCTGATAATAGTCTGACCAATCATTTTATTCAGTCCAAATGAAATAATTGGCCGAACCTGGCTGAGCCTCCTGTCAATCATCCATTACTGCCGTCCAGCATCCGATGTGTGTCCCTCTGAATCTGATGCTTCACTTGCGCTGCTTCTCCTGTCACTGACCACAGTCTGTCTAGGATGTGTTTGGATAAAACTCAAATGCACATGTGGAAGGGAAAAAACTGATTTATTAACAGACATAACAACTAAGGGGAACAAACAGGAGTCTGATGAAAGTAGGATGGAGATAAAAGTCCAGAAGTCTGGTGTACTGGACTAAACAGGTCTGCATAAACCTCAGCTTTAATGACGGTGGGACTCATACAGGTACATGTACATGGTGTCACACAGTGTAGGATTATGTAGGATGATAAATGTATGGACTATGAAACCTCAAATGTCCACAGAAAATTTGTGAAGGCCACACGTTCACAGCGCGCCCGTTGCCTGGGCACCTCCTCTCCATGGTGCAGTGAAGACACTGACCCAGTACTGCACAGACCACACCCTTAAATTCAGGGTCTACTGATGAAACAGGGGCTGCGGGCCCGCGGCAGATGGATGCTGTATCTGATTACTGAGGGAAGGGTCCGCGGACACGCTGAAGCGGACCAGACCTCCGCCTCTGCTTCCTCAGTGCGCATCAGGTGACAGGGGGAGAGAGGAGGAGCCTCAGAGCTCAGGCAGAGGGAAGTGGGTGGGGCTTTGGAGGGAGGCAGGTTGTTCATGTTCAAACTTTTACTAAGTGCTGTGAGAAATGTCACATTGGTAGGTATAGCTTTAACGGATCATAATTAGGCTATCACTCGGGTTTTACAAATTTGAAGAAAAAAATAGAGATGAAAGTCATACGCTGCTTAGATTAATTACATTAATCGATTACAAAAATAATCGATAGCTGCATGTCTAATTAAGACTTTACACTACAAATGAGGTTATTGTGAACCAGCTGAATATTTTGTTTACCATCAGTCACATTTGCTGTGATTTATTAAATGAAATATAAAGCTGATACTAAATGGTTTTAAGGACTACAGCAATGACAGCTGTGTTGTTCAAGGGTAGTTCAAGGGCATCTTAGAGTGTATTCACACCTGGAAAGTCCTTTAGTCTGCTTATTTGATTCAGAGCAAATGCGGACTATGTTTTTTTCATTTGGGTTGGATTGCATTCTCATTGCACTTTTTGCTAGCGGACCAAAATTTGCGAACAGAAGCACACATGTGACGAGCTGCGCTGGCATTGGACAGAAAAGACAGAGGCGGGGTGAATCAGAGATGGTCGGTGTTGATGAAAACAAACATGGAGGTCCTACGTACAGTTATCGTTTTCGGAATATGAATCCTATTTTTACAGACACAAATTTAGAAAAATAATGTTCACTGTCAAGAACAGGCCATTTGGAGCTAGTTTGGTCATATGGGTCTGACTAAATGTCAGTGAGACATTCAGTCTCCTCATTGGTCCACGTCTGTCCACAGCTCATGGCTGCTGCTGTTAGCTCTGACTCCCACTGAGGCTCAGCTACTTCCAGCGGCTACGGTGGCTCGTCAAGCACAAAAAGGCACACGGTTCCTTGGTTTGTTTCAGTTCGAGGTCGGTTATATTCACACCAGAAGCGAACCAGCGCAGAGTCCGGTTGTTTGATTCGAATCAGAGTTTGCATGTTTGTATTCACACCTAAAAAAAAACTGACTTTCCGGGGAAACAAACTCTGGCCCATTTTAATCAGACCAAACGAAGTAGGTGTGAATTCACCCTTAACTGTATATAAAGATGTAAATCCAAACGTTACAGATTCTAATAAAACAATGTAAGAAAAAAAATGCGGTGGAGTCGAATGTGTCACCTGAGTCACATTCACAAAAGGATGGTACCGCATATCCACATGTAAAATGAGCTCTTAAAATGCAGAGGAGACTGCTCCATGCTAATTTGTCTGAGGACACTACAGTCATAAAACTGCAAAGGGACACAGTGTAATGTGAGAAAAGTCAGGGAAGAGATTGGCCTAGTGGTCAGACTGGAGACAAGAACACAGTGAAAACATGACACAGTGCGATAGTCTTTATCCGTGTATAATGAATGTTTCCCCTCGGGTGACTGCTTTGGGGGACAGATGAAAGGTGACAGTTGATAGATGAAAACTGGACAGATTGGACAGTTGGTAATTGTTATTCTGCCCCTGTCTATGAAATGAAAGGGTTTTTTTTTATTCCAATGCTCCAGAACTGTTGGTCCTGACCAAACAAACAGTTAAAGGAATCATATCTTAGATGTTTGGCCATATTTGATCTATCTTCTGATGGAGGGATTTCAGGCCTGAAACTACATTTATGAAGTGTGGCCCATCTTTAGAAGAGGTGGGGTGATTCAGTATTTTGCCTGGATTCCTCTTAGAAAAAAGCCTATTTCAGTTTTTTACCTCCACCAAGGAGGGTATGTTTTCAACGAGGTTTGTCTGTCTGTTAGCAAGGTAACTCAAAAAGTTATGGACGGATTTTGATGAAATGCTGATACTAGCAAAAGGAACAAATGATTAAATTTTTAACTTTTTGCAGATTTTTTGTTTGTTTATCTGTCTGTTAGCAAGGTAACTCAAAAAGTTATGGACGGATTTTGATGAAATGTTGATACTTGCACAAGGAACAAATAATTAAATTTTCAGATTTTGCAGATATTTGTTTGTTTATCTGTCTGTTAGCAAGGTAACTCAAAAAGTTATGGACAGATTTTGATGAAATGTTGATACTAGCACAAGGAACAAATGATAAAATTTTTAACTTTTTGCAGATTTTTTGTTTGTTTATCTGTCTGTTAGCAAGATAACTCAAAAAGTTATGGCACTGATCTGCCTTGGTGGAGGTCTGCGTTCTCTGAGTGTTTTTCTAGTTTTAAATTATTTCTTTTTATCTTTTATTCCAATTACTAATTATCGTTCCTTTAGTTATCCTACATTACTGTCATTACATCCATTCACTTTTCTGAAACTGCTTGTATTTGATGACAGCCTGGATAGTTTTATGAGGTTGAACTAAATGTACATTTTTATTTACTTTTGCACCCAACATTATCACTGTCAGTCCTGTAGAGCCGTGAGTATTTCGTTGCCGACAGCCAACATGGGCCAAAGCCTGTCCTCCTGTGCTTGTTGATAGTGCAGCTGTAGCAGAGTTGCTTCTCCACCATCAGCAGCCCAGGTGCAGACACTTTTGTCAATGTGGCCACATTCAGGTTGGATGTATCAAAAAAACAAAAAACAGACCCCCCACCCTCCAAAAAAAAAAAAACAAAAACGCTGTAAGGTGCAATTAATCGAAATTCGATTCCGATTTTGATTGTTACACTCAACGATTACAAAAATTATGTAATTGAGAAAAAACGATTATTAATTTGGAGTTGTTTTAATTTGCGCAAGCTACCATGAGCTCCTGGGCCCCGCCCCCCTCTAAGCTCCAGCTGCCAGCTAGCCGGCAGGTCCACTCCACCAGGACAGTTGTACGTAGTGGTCTGGAAAAATGGCAGGAGAATCACAGCAGAAGCGCTTGGTAAACAAAAAAGGCAAGTCAACTTCAATTGTATGGAATCACTTTGGGTTTGATGAAGAAGACGAAGAGCAAAAACACATCACGTGCAAAAAGTTTTTCGTAGTCATGTCCGCACCGATCGCTAACACAACAAACCTTTTTAACCATCTAAAGTTGAACCACCGCCACCTTTATGATTATCTGATGAAAAACCAAAACACAAACAACACCCAACTCTGTCTACAACTTCGTCCGCAATGCAATCTTCAATCTCTGAATCTCTTTACGCTGCAACTCCCTACTCATCAACATTGGAGAGACACCAAAAGAAAAACAGACTCCATTGGCCATTACCTGGTCAAAGGTATGTGCTCCATTAACACCACTGACAACTGGGGCTGCAGACATACGGTGAATATACTGGACAAATGCTAGGTTTTGCCTTCAAGACATCATTTTACACCAGCTGCTACTACACTGAACATACTTGAATTCATAATTTGCACTTTACGGTTTTTTTGTTTTTTTTTATTGCTACAGTTCTATGGCAAGTCTATAGCAGTTTAATTCCAGTGCACTATTTGTTTACAAAAGGAAACATATTTGAATTTACAGTATACTTATGTGCATTCAAAGATTTTTTTTTTTTGTTTCGTACAAAAGTGAACATACTTTGTTTCAGTGTTTAAAAGCTTTATTTATGTTTAAAGAGTATATTTTACATTGTTTTGCAAGAAAAAAAAATAACTTTAAGGTTAGCAAATAGTTGTTTTTAATAATGGTGATTTCAATTATTGCTAAAATAATCGTGATTATTGTTTTTTTCTGTAATCGAGCAGCCCTACTGTAAGGTTTACATCTCTTCATCTATGGTTGGGTAGCTTTCCTTGCCCTAAGTCAACCTCAACTCATGTAATATTTTCCTCACGTCATCAGTCTGTGCTTTGCTGCTCTCTGTAAAGACACCCTAACACTGAACTGAACTGAACTGAACTGAGTGCACATGAATTAGACGGAAATGGCAGAGAAAACCCTTCTCTTCTGCCTGCTGACGTTTGTATGTGTTGCACTTTTTGGAACATTTTGTCTTTACAGTCAGTTTTTATCTGCAGACATACAACAGAACAAGTCCAGCAAAGACTGAGACGGTCCAGTCAGGTCAATTTAATCTGTACAGTATATACTTAAATCACACAAAGTCTTTCCACTTAGACTCTCACTTACACACAAGTACAAACTGTCAAGTCTTCACTAGTAGTAAGAGTTTGGACAAACCCCACTGATTAATTTGTCTTTCCTCTGATGGAAGGTCAGAGGTCAGACTCAGCTGTAAAATATAACTGATTTAAGTTGTTGCTTTTCAATTGTTCTGCTGAAATGGTTCTTACATCCAAGGTGTCTGGTTCATAGGTTAAATATCTCTCAAACAAATAAATATGTACTTTTTCTTAGCTAAAGGATGGACAAAAAGTTTGAAAGTTATGAAGAAAAAGTAATATTTCTACTTACAAACACAAAAGAGCAAGAAATTGATCTATTGTCACTCTTGTTCCTTTATCTCTGCTCCTATCTATCTCGCCACTACCACATTTGTCATTATTTATGCTTTTTTTTTTAAAGCTTGTATTTGTTTATCTGTGTGGTGTGGGTACTGCTGCATACAAATGATACTGTTGTTTTCAATACAACTGAATTTAAAATTAATAGATAAAGTGACAGATACAAATGTAAAATGAAAACTAAACATAGTTGGGCTGTCTTTAGAGAAGTTTAATGATGATTTTGTGATGTAATGCTGAAAACTATTATGTAGAATGTCATACGTAATCAAATTAGTCTTAAATGTGCAGTTCTCATAAAATTACACTGCTTTTGAGGACACAACAGCTAAAATTTACTTAGGGGGTCAAATGAGTGGCCATTTTTATTTAAAAAAAAAAAAAAGTTATATGAAATGCATAGAACTGTGTTGAAATAATGCTAATCCATTTGTGCACAGACTACTGATATTATTTGACAATGGAAGCTATATTTTCAGAAATATTGGATTTTGAATAGCACGTGTATGTGAAAACTTTTGCTGGTGGACAGACGTGACATTACCCATGATGATCTGGTCAGTACCAGTACTTTATTAGTAATAAACTTATATACTTACTATTGCTAATTCTCCTCTTATTCATAAATGTTAGTATTGTGGATCTAAAACAATAACAGCTGATACAAAAACGCAAAATGTGGCAGTGGACGGATGTGACATGGTTGTTACAGATCCCATCATACTGATGCTCGGCAGCCATGTCACCGTTTCCACAAATGATCCCTGTGCAAAAACTAGGATCAGAATTATTTATTGTATAGTTTATCATCATACTAAAGAGTCAATAACAATATAGAATTGTTATTTCTTTCTAAAAATGCTTATTATTAAAAAACTGTTGATTTAAAAAGTGACATGTGACATTCTTAATGTATGTATTGGTGTAACATAAGCAGGATGGATCAGCACCATACTCCATATTGCAACCTGTAAAAATAAAACGTGATATGTAGGATAGAATCTTGTAAGAAAAATTGGGGAATCTAAAAGAATAGAATATTTGTTTTTCAGGTAAATTCAGTTCAAATATAACTTGGCCATTTGTGACATGAAAATATAGCATTAACTGTAATGAAATTGGACATTTTTGAGCTGAAAACACAGTTCATATGACCATCAACATGTTGCAACAGAACTGAAATCCTGTAAATTTGCAGAACTTGCATTTACCAACACAAAGTTCCTTTGGGAATTCACTTCTATTGATTTCTTATGCACAAAGACAGAAATAAGACCTCTAAGCAAATTTTAGCCGACAAATATATTCAATATCACTTTATAATAATTATAATAATGGATTACATTGATATAGTGCTTTTCTATTTTGTGTACTCAAAGCGCTTACACTGGATCCATTATTCATTCACAGCTACCAGTTTACATCAATGGCCCCTCCGACCACCACCAAACATTCATGCACCAGTAGGAGTAGTAATAGAAACAAGGGGGGGTGAAGTGTCTTGCCCAAGGACACAATGCCACATGACTAGGACAGAGCTGGATTTGAACCACCAACCCTCTGGTTATTGAACAAATTGCGCTACCTGCTGAGCCACGGTCAAATTCATGATTATTATAACAATTATCACAAAGAAACACAATTGCACAAAAATTGCATTATAACTGTATATAAGTTAATACTGTCTTTATGTACATAGTTTATAGGTATTAGGGGTGTAACGGTGCACTCCTTTGTACTGAACCATATTGGTTCGGGGCCTTCAATTAGGGCTGCACAATATTGGAAAAAAAACTGACATTGTGATTTTTTTTAACCCTGTGATATATATTTCGATATGAAAAAATACTCAGGAGGATATAATAGCTGTGTGGTGCCGATGTAAATGGTCAAACAAATTAGTTGTGTTACCCCTTGTTGTGGCAACAGGTGGAAGGCACTGTCTACACAGAACACGTGTTTCAATATCGTGGACCAAATCAGTGGAATAATCTAAGACCTGAACTTCAATCAACATCTACTTATCATTGTTTAAAAAGCATCTGAAAAGGCCTTTAATTCATGAAAAAAATGTAAGGCTGTATATCACTTGATTTGTGTTTGATGATATGTAATGTGGATTTTGCATTTTTATTGTTTTTACTTTATTGTTTCAGTTATATTGTATTTTTTAATTCTTTTTCTGTGTATTGTTCATTTCGGGGGAGGTATTCATAAAAGCCCTTTTTTTTGGCTTCTAACCTCTCCTGCACAATTTTGTTACTTGTTTGAATGTTGTTTTTTCCATTGCTGTTTTTATTATGTGCAAATGAATAAATAAAATAAATAAATAAATACAATAAATAAATAAATATCATCCTTCTTGTAATTGAAATAATTCCAGATAACTGACGTTGCTTTTCTTTTTTGGCACCAAGTCTTTATTTATTTATTTATTTATTTTGGTTTCTTGCTCATTTTTCAATGTTGTTACCAGCAACTCACTTCAAACTGATTAAGAACGATTGTGGTTGGTGGATCGCTGTGCGCTATGTGTGTTAAGTACCCTTGAAATTAGATGAGAACACATTGAGTTCGTTTGCCTCCTACATTGCAGGACCTGGGATGTGACTATTGTGCACACGTACATCGCAATGTCGATGCTCAAACGATACATTGCGCAGCTCTACCTTCGATGCAATACGGAAGTGTACCGAATGAACTGATGTAGCCTATGTGAAGAATGCAAACATTCACCTGAAGTATCCACACGAACCTTGAGCACACAGTACGAGCAGAGTGGCCACAAACAGAACACATGTGCAGGGTGTCCCCTATATACAGTGTTGCTGCAAAAAAAAAAAAAAAACGCTTTATTCTGAGGCTGGGGTGTTGATAGGGGTGGGAGGGGTTAAACATGACAACAGAGAGTATAACAGAGGCACAGAAGCCTGGTTGGACATTCGAAGCATGTTAAGTTTCACTTGCGGTTTTCAGTAGTTACTTTGCACCCCCCCCCCCCCCCACACACACACACACACACACTCACCTTTCACTGGTCTCCTTCACTGTACTGAAAACTTAACGAAAATGTATTAAACTGAAGACCCCTATATTGAAAACATACCCCCTAATATGTATATAGAGTTTCTTTTTTTTTTATTATTTTGCTTTCCTTATATTTTTTTATTATATTGTATTTAACCCTTTCATGCATGAATTATGAGAACCTTAGTCAATATTTTTTCCTTGAGTGTTTTTATTCCTCTTTAGGCATGAAAAAAACAATGCAAATGAATTTTTTTTTTATGAACCTAATTTTCGTCACAAAAATGTCCACTCAGCTGGACACCATGCATTTAATTTTTGAAGCAAAGAAAGATGTACTTAAAACTCATCATCAGACAGTGATTTACTGTGTGAAAACTATGAAATAAAAACATTTTTAATGCCGCTACTTGCTAAATCGCTAATGTTTTGTCACATTTTATCATACTCTAATATTAGTTATTACTCATTTCATGGAGATAATATCCTCCTGAGACCCAGGGATTTGACAGTTTTAGTTTTTTTACATTAAAAAATTGTCTTGATTGGAAACTGCATAATGCAACAGTTTTTTCAGATACATTTTTAAAATTATTTTTATTTATTGATTGATTTTTTTATGGAATGTCCTTTGTAATGCACATCATTTTTTTTAAGTTAAACTGTCAAACTTTTGTCCCCTACAGAGGACAAAATGCATTGCTGGGTCTCAGGAGGATATGCAAAAAAAAAAAAAAAAATTGTTTCAGGAAACTGTTAATTACAGTCTAATAACAATTAGCGACTGATTTACACTAAAACATGTTACTGCAGATCAGGTTTATCATGAGCAGCAAAGTAACAATAATTGTATGAACTGCAGTGTTTTGGAGGATGCATAAGCGTCCACTATGTTGGCTGATATGGAAGTAAAACAACAAAACCCATGAATATACAGGGTGGGGAAGCAAAATTTCATGTCATGCATGTGTAGAAGCGTTTATCTCTGTATTTTACGAATTGCTACGGCAACCTCGCTAGGACAAACAACTTGCTATGGCAACCTGGCAAAGATCACATCGTGGGCATAGAGCCACTATTACCCTCCACCGCTCAGTTTCCCCCAGATTTAGATCAAAACATTTGTCAGTTGGATAGACTCTTAGCTGTGAAACAAACCGAAAGCAGGCATATACAGGGTGGGGAAGCAAAATTTACAATGAACATTTAGTTGTTTTTTCTCAGCAGGCACTACGTCAGTTGTTTTGAAACCAAACATATACTGATGTCATAATCATACCTAACACTATTATCCATACATTTTCAGAAACTTTTGCCCATATGAGTAATCAGGAAAGCAAACGTCAAAGTGTGTGTGATTTGCTGAATGCACTCGTCACACCAAAGGAGATTTCAAAAATAGTTGGAGTGTCCATAAAGACTGTTTATAATGGAAAGAAGAGAATGACTATGAGCAAAACTATTACGAGAAAGTCTGGAAGATACTATTAAAGAAGAATGGGAGAAATTGACACCCGAATATTTGAGGAACACTTGCGCAAGTTTCAGGAAGCGTGTGAAGGCAGTTATTGAGAAAGAAGGAGGACACATAGAATAAAAACATTTTCTATTATGTCAGTTTTCTTGTGTCAAATAAATTCTCATGACTTTCAATAAACTAACTGCTCATACACTGTCTTTCAATCCCTGCTTCAAAATATTGTAAATTTTGCTTCCCCACCCTGTACAAGAGAACAGCTGTGGAATATCTGTCCACTGTAGTGACCACTATGCATGACAGGGTTAAATTCACTAGAGACAACAACTACCGGCACCAAATTCCTTGTAGGTGTTCACATATTTGGCGAATAAAGATGATTCTGATTCTGAAAGAGTCACCCACAGGAGAAGTGTTCTCATGTGCAACCACTTCTGTTGACTATGAGTCATAACTTTGATCACTTTTCAAAGATAATTTACACTTACCGGTAAGAATCCTGACAGGCAAATCAGACAGAGTATTTGCTTTTGCATAGAGCTAAAGTGTGCCATAAGGTGATGAGGTTGAGAAGCAAAGCATCACCAAGTCCTCACACTTTTTCAAGCCTGTCACAGTATCAAACCTCACCAAAAGCCCACACCGCAATCCTTGTTTCACCCTGCTTCACGCTTTTGTTCACCATCAATAGGGAGACATCTATTTATGCACGGATGACAGAGAGAAAGACAGAGACAGAGAGAAGTAGAGGAAGAGAGACAGATAATGGATGAACAAAGAACAGAGTAAGACAAAAGAATACATGAAACAGAAAGGAAAAGAAAGAGGTGACAGAAAAGAGGTAAAAATTATAATCCCCACCAGCACCACCACCACCCCTCCCCTCCCATTTTTCTATGAAGTGACAGACACAGTGATGTATAACCCTGGCAGTGGAAAGTTAATTAGATAGGCTGGGTTACTTAGAAATGAAGGGCTGGGAGGCTGAGAAGAAGAAGAAGGAGAGGAGGAGGAGAAGGAAGAGAAAAAGATGTAGGGAAAGAAAGTATAAAATATAACAAAAGGGGAGCAGGGAAAGGAGGACCAGCAGGAGAAAGAGGGTGGTGGGAGACATGAGGAGTGAGGAGGAGACAGGGCACCGAGAAGAGGAGGAGTAACAAAGAAATGAGAAAAAGGGAGGGACATGGCAGGAGGAAGAGGGGAAGATTAATTGAGAGGCAAAGGGCCTTGTTAAAAATATCTTTTGCCTTCACACTCAATTCGAGTGTGGATGCATAAAGCCATAACACAAACCGTAATATGAGATGGGAAGCAGGGTTTCAATCACTGCTAAGTATTTAAAAAAAAAAAAAAACTCCACATAAATTAGCCGTGGCCACTCATTGCCAGTGCTCTCCCCTGTGCTCGGCTCAAGGACACACTTTAACATGTAATTTAAGCTGCTGAGCAGGTGAGTGGATGTCTAGGCTCCAGCAATGTGATGCAGAACATAAATGAAATAGAAAAAAAAAAAAAAAATTGATGTAATGCTTTTTTAAAACGTTTTGCCGAAGCATTGTACATTAGGCATTCGGTAAACACGTGACTGGCACTCACGTTTTTATTCACCCCCTCTAAACACCTAAACTCCTTAGAGATTATTCCAGGACTCCACTGACTCATTTAACTGCCTGTAATTTGGCCATTGTGACCACAGAGCATATAGGGATAGGAACAGGTTCCAGGGGCAAACATGAGATATGTTCCCCTTCATATTTAGAACATGCATTTGTCTGCCCTGAATTAACCCTTTCATGCATGAATTGTGAGAACCTTTGTCAAGATTTTTTTTCTTCAGTGTTTTTATTCCTCCTTAGGCATGAAAAAAACAATGCAATCAAGTTTTTTTTTTTTGTTATGGAGTTACAAAAATATCCATGCATTTAATTTTTGAAGTAAAGAAACATGTTTAAAACCCAATATCAGAAAGTGAGATGAAAACAATGAAATAAAAACATTTTTAATGCTGCTAATCTGATGTCTTCTCACATTTTAACATATTCTAATGCCAGTAATTACTCACTTCATGGAGATAATATGCACAAAAAAAAAAATCTTCTTGTCTAACAAATAACAATTGATTTACACTCAAACATGTTAGTGCAGATCAGGTTTATGAAGAACAGCAAAGTTCCAGTAATAGTCTGAATGTCAGTGTATGGGATGGTGCGTAAGTGTCCACTGTGTTGGCTGATATGGAACTAAAACAACAAAACCCATGAATATACAAGAGAACAGCTGGAGAAGAACTGTCCACTGGAGTGACCTATGCATGAAAGGGTTAAAACATGAAGAACAGAGGACTTTTATTTAACCCATAAAGACCCAATGTTACTTTTGTGGTACTTCTTAAATAGTTTTTCTCTGTATTTGACTTTTCTTAAATGATTTTTCGCCATTTATTATCATATTTTCTTCTGTATTTTGTGTTTTTTTCAGTGTAAATCATGTATTTTCCTATATTTAATTCAATGATAATGTAGATGTTGATAGAAGCTCAGATTAAAGTTAAGGGTTATCATATCAAAAACACAGAAAACTAAAGAAGAAATGACTTTTTCAGTAAAATATATCATTAACTGTAATAAACCAAGCGGTGCCAGGCACAACCAACCCCGCCCTTCGCATGTATTGTATCTTATTTTGGCATTGATCCAGCTGATGTCATCATGTCTATGCATGTGCTGATGTCATCATATCAATTCCCTCTATATATGTGTCAAGTTTGAAGTAAACTGAAACAAAATTGATGTTTTTATAGACATTTGAAATTTCACCCATTATAAGTAAATGGGAGAAAAAAAGATTTTAAAAATCCTACAAAATTATAACTTTGACCTACTTTTCCCAAAATGCAATAACATCTACTCTGGGTCACTGGCAATCTATAAACCAAATTTGGTATGAATTCAACCAATAGTTTTGCTGCTACAGACATGTGAAATTTCACCCATTATAAGTAAATGTGAAAAAAAAAAGATTTAAAAAAATTCATAAAAAATTTTAACTTTGACCTGCATTTCCCCAAATGTAATAACATCTATTCTGGTTCACTGGCAATCTATAAACCAAATCTGGTATGAATTCAACCAACAGTTTTGCTGCTAGAGTGTTAACAATCAAACAAAGAAACAAACAAACCCAACCAAACACGATACCCTTGCCTCCCCTTCAGGGGGCGGGGTAACAAGTGTCTTCATCCACTGTTACTGATCCAACTTCATGGGTTTTATGGTGAATCAGTGTTGTAGAAGCTGATGCTGTTTCCACATTCACTACGGAGCCTCTGAACGTCCAAATGGGTCATATCTTATGACCATGAAAAGATAACAAACTGTATTTTACACACATTTTTTTTTTTTTTTTTTAAGTATTGATAGGATTAGTGGATCAGCAGGTATTAAACATTTACACCAGTAGATGGTTTAAGATGCCAGTGGTAGTATGGCACTTTATGGGTTAAAAAAAGAAAAAAAAAAAACCAAAAACTTAAACATTAGTCATAGACACAACAGTGTTTGCCACAGACCATTCACTGTCTGTTTTCCTTCCAAAATAATCATAATCTTTCTCATTTCATCAGTGTATTAATAAGCTAACACCAAAATGTAGTCAGCCTCAGTCAGCTGCAATATTCCTAAAAATCAGCCCAAAGCAAAAATATGTGGAATATACTGTATTTGTACAATTCTGAACATGAGCAAAAATCTTGCCTGTAAAAAGTAATCACAACCTTGAATAGTTTTTGTGCATGTTTGGGTCCAATCATGGTTAGTATGATGGGTTTTTTAACAAGAATTTACGAAACAGTTTAATTTTGAAATTTCAACAAACACATTTCCATCAAGTAATGTCAAAGTAATGTCAAAATTTGTCATATTTCAAAACAGTGTTAAAAATATGTACAAAAAAATGAAGTCTGAAATGAAGTTTAACAGCAAGAATTTCCAGAAGGACCCCCCGATAATATGTCAATCAATCAGTCAATCAGTTTGTCACTCCATTAGTCAGTCAGTCAGTCAGTCTGTCCATCCAAACAGCTCTTATTCTTAGTCTAATTCTGAAGCAGTCTGGATGCTGTATACAGTACCTAGCCTCATTGACAACTACACAGAAGGAAATTAACCACTAAATATTTAGATATTTAGACGCTATCATACACTCTCATAAACACTCTTATTGCTTCAACATTTTCTTTGTTTCCCTGTGAGTTGTTGTAAAGGTCCATTGACTCTGAAATGTAGGTTTTCTAAATCCTTTAAGCCGTCTTCAATATCTGTCTATGCAGTTTTATTATGTAACAAATATATTGAAACTTATTTGCTGTGAATTAGGTACTTTATTTACACTGATCAATGAATTAGTCAGTCTTTATTTTTAACTCTTACTCAGACACTATTGATCAGTACACTTCAGCTCCAGAAATGTAGTATTTTACTGCATTCATTAATTGGCATTTCTTTTTCAGTTTTGGTTTGTTGATTGTTAATGAGCTTCAACACCTCAACTCAGTTTAATACTTGATGAGATGTGTTTTTTTTCCCCCAGCCGAATAACAAGTACCCCAGCAACTCTGATTTATAAACATTTTATTTCTTGTGCTTTTTGCTCATTATTATAATGACGTGAGATTCAGGGCAGAAAATCTTTTACCTGAATATAAAATACTCACATATAGACTTTCAAGTCTTCAGTCGTGTAGTTTTGTCTAGACATACACAAATCTGTGTCCACAGTCTCCAGCAAACAGTAACTGTCTAATACTTTACAGGGGTTCTAAATGCCCAACAGTAGGAGGACGTCACATACTGGAACAGACTCACAATGACCAAAACCATGAATGAACCAATACCATGCATCCACAGACTGTATCACTTACAGAATTAAGTATAAATTGTTTACCTACATCTGAATTATCGTATTGGGCGGGGGGGGCCATGGCTCAGGAGGTAGAGCAGGTCATCCAATAACTGTCGGGTTGGCGGTTCAAATGCTGCTCTGTCCTTGTCATGTGCTATTGTGTCCTTGGGCAAGACATGTCACCCTCCTTGCCTCCAGTGGTGCTACTCACACTGGTGTATGAATGTATGAATGCTTGGTAGGTGCGAATTGGTAGCCACACCCCAGGGCAACTGTGGCTACATATGTAGTTTACCACCACCAGAGTGTGAATGTGTGAGTGAATGAATAATGGATCCACTGTATGCGCTTTGAGTATGTGTTCATAGAAAAGCGCTATGTAAATCTAATCCATTATTATAGAGGGTGTGCACGTGACGTCACCACTAGCGGAAGTTACCGTGGTTCCGCCCACTGAGTGGCAGAAAGAGGGAGATGAGTAGCGGCTTTGGCTTGAATACTGCGAAAACTTTAGAACAATCTAAAAAATGGGGAAGAGCTGTTGTGTCACTGATCGCACAAATAGGTTTAAAAAGCACTCTGAGCTATCGTTTTAGCGGTGACCTAAAGCCAAAGACAGAAGAAGCAGATGGATCGCAATTTGTAGAAATAACTAGAATCCAGGCAACGAAACCTGGATTTGTGTCAGGAAACGTTAATTTATGCTGTTTTCTTGCGTAAAATCATACCTTAAATTACATATGGTTTTGGCTAACGTTACTTCTTAGTAAAGCTCTTAATGTTAGCATCTGTCATTTAGTTCTATATTTCATAACTGAAACATTTTTGTCTTCAATTGTGTGATTACGAACCTTGTGTTCTACATGATTTGTAAACTAGCTTAAACTGAGGCTAACCTAGTTTTCCAGATAAGGGGGTACTCTAGCACAAAGCTGTTGTAGCTGTGTTGTATCAAGTATTTGATGTGAACTCTACTTAAATCTCCACAGTACCAGTAGATCATCCACTCACTTGGGTCAATACTAAGGGTTCAACTCCAGTAAATCAGTAGTGAACTGTGAGCACTACTGCTGGGCCTTTACCTTGGCAATCACCGCCAAGAAAATACGTCTGCACTGACAGAAAACCACAAAAACAATAGTATGTTGAATTGAAAGCACTCACCAGCTGTAATCCTCTAATTAACGATGACCAGGATGTCAACAACTCTTCAGCTTTTGTATGCTTTCAGCTTTTGCATTGTGGATTTTCCCGGTGTTTAAATCAGGTTCATATAAATGTCAGGATATGTGATTTCCGGCCACATATCAATGTTCGTAGACCACTTGTTGTTTGGTAGCTTGTATGGATCCATGTCCAGTCCAATTGTCTTTAATTTCATGTTATATTCCACATTTTTCCGGGTCTCGCTGTAGTTACTGTTATGCTCCGCCATGTTGAGCCGGTTTGTTTTTGCCACTCAGTCTGACTTAGAGGGGCGTGGCCCAGGGGGGAAGTGACGTATGTAAATTCCCTCTATTATTATTATTATTATTATTATTATTATTATTATTGTTATTATTATTGTGATATTGTCAATAGATGTACTAAACACCTGTTTGGAATCATCCAAACACAGTCAGAACTGTCACAGTTTAGTCTGAACCGAGGATCAACAAACGCCAAAGAGCAAAGAAAATAACACCACATACTAACTTTATACCTTCACAAGCTTCATAATCAAACTCACTGATGTAGAGGAAACACTGTGATTTTCGCATCAAACTCCATTCTTTTCATTTAGACCTCTGGTTATTTTTCCAGTGGTGAAAACAAAAACAGGGCTTCTAGGTTTCAGGTCATTTTTTTTTTTTTTTATATGTCAAAGTAGAAACACTACATATAACCCTTAAATTTTACAAGTTGGCTATGATGTGCACACCATCCACAGTTACTTGCAATGTATTAAGTTTAACGGAATACAATTCAGTCTTGGGAGGATAGGTATTTGCAACGAAGACATGTATTTTATATACTGAATTTGGCTGAAACAAATGTGATGTTTAGAAAAATATAAGCCGTTACTATTGTAAATTGGTAATATTCATATGAATATTAATCTTTACCTCCGCCAATTGTAACAGCGGAGGTTATGTTTTCATTGGGGTTTGTCTGTCTGTCTGTCTGTTAGCAAGATAAGTCAAAAAGTTATGGATGGATTTGAATGAAATTTTCAGGAAATGCTGACACTGGCACAAGGAACAAATGATTAAATTTTGGTGGTGACTGGGGGGTGGGGTGGGGGGGGATTTTTTGTTTGTTCGTCTGTCTGTTAGCAAGATAACTCAAAAAGTTATGGATGGATTTGGATGAAGTTTTCAGGAAATGTTGACACTGGTACAAGAAACAAATGATTACATTTTGGTGGTGAATGGGGGGGGTTGATGAAATTTTCAGGAAATGTTGATACTGGCACAAGGAACAAATGATTAAATTTTGGTGGTGTTGGAGGGGGAGGTGCGTGACTGATCAGCCTTGGTGGAGGTCTGTGCTCTTCGAGTGCTTTTCTAGTTATTTATATTGCTCTATTAAAAACAGCAATTATCAATCTGATATAAAAGTCAAAGCAAACTGGACACTCAAACCCGTTAAGTCCAACAGTCACCAGTTAACCTCCATTAATTAACAATAATGAACAAACCTAAGATAAAAACTGGGAAATAATTGTCACAAAAGATAAATAATGGAGGCAAACACATAATTACAGCACAAATAATTACCTAGAAAATAATTTAAACTACAAAAGCATTCAGAGAGCGCAGACCTCCGCCAAGGCAGATCAGTCCCCCACCCCCGATCACCACCAAAATTTAATCATTTATTCCTTGTGCCAGTATCAACACTTCCTGAAATTTTCATCCAAATCTATCCATAACTATTTGAGTTATCTTGCTAACAGACAAACAAACAAACAAACAAACAAACAAACAGACAAACCCTGATGAAAACATAACCTCGGCCGTTCCTTGGCGGAGATAAAAAAAAAAAAAAAACACAAAAAAATCTGTAAAATTAATCCCCAGTCCCAATTAAAGATAAGCGACGACATCACATCAGGATGGTGTGTTTTCATCCCTGTCGTCATCTATTCCTATTTAACGCCACTTTGCATGGCAACGCATGTACACATTTGGAGAAAAAGAAAACAAACAAACAAAAGCTTAAGGAAAATGCCGAAAAGACGACTGGGACAGAAAAGAGGAAATGAAAAATGACTTAATAAGGTAGGCAAAAAAACTTTTACTTTTGCTTTCAGAGACCGTTATCGACATTTATGTGTGTGTTGAGTGTGGGTGTAATAGTGATTGTGTGTCTGTGTGTGAATGACAATGACAGTGAGTACATTGCAAGGGGGCCGTTCTTCTGTTAATTACTGAGTTAATGACACACTATGCTCCAGTGGACACTCAACATGGCAGGCCCACACACACACACACACACACACACACACACACACGCAAAGATAATGGCTAAGTCTGCTTTGGTGCTCGCGCAATGTGGCAGGCTGCTACGCAAAGAGCTTGACAGCGAGATAGCAGGCTAACAATGATACACACACATACAAACACACAAAGTAGAAGCTGACAGGGAACCTCATCAAACCAGCTTTAATGAAGTCACTTCTCCCAAATAGAAGAGGGGAAAAAAGGAAGGATGAGAGGAGGAGGGGAGGAAAGGAGGACAAGGTCGCCTGGATTGATGACGCTCATTAGCCTAATAAGGTACTTTAATGAAGCAGACCCAACACTATGGTGTGGCACCGAGTCTGAAGACACACATTCATGCACACACCTCACTGATTTTGCTAGTTTGTGTTGTCCCTTGTATTTACACATGAACACAGCTATTTTTGTTAGTCTGTGTCCTTTGTTTCTCTGGCAGACAGAAACCTACACAAGTACAGACCCAGATATTCATAGATGAACTTCATAAAAACTAGTTCCACATACAATTACACATATATAAACTGTATACAGTGGTGGGCACCCCATGCATTTGTGATAAATTACTTTAAGAATCACTCTTCAGTCATTGAACTCTGCTAATTGTTCCACCCTTCTGCACATGCTCAGTTCAACCTGGGGATGTAACGATATGAAAATTTCATATCATGCTTATTGTGACCAGAATTATTACAGTTATCGTTATTATCGCGGTATTGTTGAAATTGTGCTAAAAATGTTCAAAAAGTACTTATGCACACACTGAAATAATTTAACCAAGTTGTATTTTGAATAAATAAATAAGTAAGTAAATAAATAAATAATAGCCACAATGTACCTTCTGTTGGCAGAAACATTCAAATATTAACCCTTAGTGGTCTGAGTCTATTTTGTTTGTTTTTCAGTCCTTTTGATTTTGTCTTTATATACTATATAAAAAAATGTTTACTATATCCATGTTTGGGATCTTTTTTTTTTTCTGCACAACTTCATTTATACCATCGGCCTGTTATTTTTTTCTTTCACTTTAACCTACTATATCAATATAAAAGGACAGAAAACACAAAAAAAAATTAAAATCCAATTTGAAAAATGTATAATTTATTGCATGAATAACACACAGATGCTTAACGAACCTTTTCAAAGACTTTAAAAGTGAATATTGGTTCCAAATATTAGGTATATACAATTAAAATTGTAATAAATTAAAACTATAGTCAAATATGAGACATAAAAATCAGATCTTTGCATAGGCATTTTCCACAGAAAAGTGCGGTAATCAAGCACGGTTATCATGATAATTAGAATTTAAACGGTAATACTAACAGTCTGCAATTTTACCGCGGTTTATCGTTATACCGGTAATCGTTACATCCCTAGTTGAACTGAGGTCAAAACTGGATATTTCAGCAAAATAATGAAACAAATCCAGGGTATGACATGTTGAAACTGTCACAAATCTAGTTTTGTTATTTTTTTTCTTGTTAACAATAACCTAAATAAATAAATAAACAAATAAAATTGCATTTGTTTGTGTCTGTCTAATGAAGCCACACCTTTTGAAATACAAAAAAAGATCTGTTCTTCAAATATTTCAAGATGTTTGAAATTTCCACTGCTGTGTGTGTGTGTGTGTGTGTGTGTGTGTGCGTGCATGTGTGTGTGTGTCATTTAAGAAACAAATGAGAATAAACACTCACCTCTCCTTCTGAAGACTGCAAGAGAAGGTCTTTCCTACAGGATGCTGTGAAGTCTCCCACTCCTGCATTGACCTCCACCCCCCTGGGAGCCTCCAGAGTCAAGGTCCGTGTTGGCGACTCCAGCCTGGGGAACCACAAAAACATGTTAACCAGGTGAATACTGTAACTGCACGGACAAACAGCAGGCAGGGTGGTTTTAGTCTGGTGCCACAGCAACCTATTACAACAGGATCAATAATGAGCTGAGTGCGAACAAGGTCTTAAAGCAGAAGACTGTTGTTGTACTAGGAAAGCAAACATGACATAGGAGAAATCAGCACATGTTAATTTACTGCTCAGTCTGTAATGACATATTGTGGATAATAGCACCCTGGGGTTACAACAAGTCAAACACGGAGTTGCTTGAATACATAAGATACAAAATAGTGACGGTTGCCTGATCTTTTTTGGTAAGTAAGTTTTTTCAAAACAATGCAACTTACACACTGTCACCTTCCTAAAATAATTACATATATACGTAACCAGAAGTTGGGTATTTGAAAATTTCGACAAGTAATTTTTCTCAAAAATGAAGAGAAAGGTGATGAAATTCAGTCCAGACTGGAAAGTGATCGTCTAATGTCGCTGCTAAATTGGAGCACGCAGAAGTACTTGATTCCTGGAGTTTCTGCATTGACACCTGGTGGACCTCTAAGAATAACAAGCGCACCCTGCTCTGCTCAGAAGTGGTCTGGCCACGGTTGGTGTCACTCTCCTTGGAGCATGAAGGGTCAGCGGCTAAGTGTGTTGCTCAAAGTTGAAACCTATATGAGATGATTAAACGGCTTTGTGGTGTTAGATAAGCATAAAGCTTTGCTGAAGGGCACGCTGGCAAGTGAAATTAAATAAAGAACACTTTCAGCAAAGCAAACAGAATTACAATTTATGAAGTATGACAAATTAAACACCACACTCACAACAAAGCAATGGTTTGCTATAAGGGCGTTTTTCCAAACATAGTTTGCTCAAGGGCACTTCAATGATGTTGGTAGCCAATCCCTACTGAGAAACAATATAGCATAGAGGCCACAGGGTGGATTAACTGAACATGTGACGTACATTCACTCTGTGGCCAAAGAGGAGGGACATAAACAAAAGAAACACTGGTGCCATGGGGTGACTGTGCCAGGCTTCCTCTGTTAATGTCCTTCATTTGATCGAGTCCCCGGGATGACGAAAATGTATCCATCGCTCGCAGGCACAAAAAGGCCAATAACAATTCCACTGTTCAGAGTTTGGATCTGCAGTACCGCACATTAGCTGACAGAGAATACCTCCCTTGGCAGAAGTTTTTCATGTTTGGTTGCACCCAATGTGTGTAATGAACACACACCTTAAAAAGATGTCTGTACTTCAGGATTGCTCCATTTGTGCTGTCAAGTTTATTTCCAAAGTATTTCCGCTTTATTTGTTGTTGTTGTTTTTTTTCTCTTATTTCACTGCTCAAACCATTCACCTTGAGACATGCTGTCCAGTACTGGGTCTTAAAACACACAAAGTTGACAAAAGCACCAGGCAATTGACTGAGGTAATTTAATTTATTTCAATAGCTGTTTCACTGGATCTAAAGACTTCTGGACCTAAAGAGGATGAAGAAGCGTGGATCACAAATGCCATGATAATGTCACTTGATTTAAGGAAACACTTAACACATAGTGATTTGCATCAAATTGAAGTCATCACACTGAATTTCCACACTTGTTGAAATGAAGCTGGAGTTTATGATTAAGGACCAGATGGGTCATTTGGTGAAGAAGTGCATTAGTTGTTGTAACTTTATTAGTGTTTAGTATCTCATAAAAACAGGCCTCTTGGGTGGACACTTCAATGTCCTTTTTCTTTCTAAAATTTCTTATGTAACACAGGATGACAAAGAATATTTTTTTCTTCTGTCAGTATTTCTGAGTGTAGTGTTTGTCAGAGCTGACTGTGGTTTTTATTTTAGGTCGAAGGTAAAGGTATAGAAGGCATCTAGGAGTCAGGAGGTGGATTAGAGGTGAGGGAAGGTTTGCTGCTGTGCACCGCTGAGCATCCAAGTGATATAATAAGTGTTGGAAGCAGACACTTCACATCGGCCTGACTTATTGATCTGTTGAGTGTGCGCTGCAGCAGTCAGAGGTTAAGAAGAGAAGAAAACAAGAGGGACGGATGGACAACTAAACAGATAGACAAGCGATTAAAAGCCAGTGAGAGAGAGAGTGGGAGAGAGTGAGAGTGAGTGAGAGAGCTTACTGGTCTATTCAGTAGTTGTGATGTGCGGATCTTCAGCTGGTTTGACAGCTGAGGCAATTACAGTGACGCTGCTGCAGGCTGAAACAGCCACTGATGGGCAGGCACACACATACATACTGACTATCTATCACTCTATGTCTCTCGTCCCTCTCTCGCCATGTCAATATTACGCTCTCTGTTTGCTTTTACCTAAGTTTAAACTCACCTGTCTGCTTCCTTTACAAACAACTCATATATTACTACTTACCTCCATTTTTCTTTTCAATCTTCCACGTAAATACTTCTCAGGTTGGAAAACTCAGATTGTCAAGTTATCAGTAAGATAGCTCGACTACCATCAATGTTTAGAAATCTGGTACAAAGTAGCAACAAGGTTCTGATCCTCAATGGAAAGTGTAGCATGGAATTACAAACAGCATGTGTATATTGATGACAAAGCTGAAGATGCTGTGTTATATTCTGAAAATCACAAAAATAAGTTAACTTACTCCTGTTAGCAACACCAAAAAAAAAAAAAAAAAAGAGTAAGGCATTATAATATGGCCAGGATGAATGTGATTCATAATAAAATTGCCAAGAACATTGATTAACCGCTGAAAAATTAGGTTTGAGGTTTCATACAAGTTTCAAGTTGATTAACTTTGTCATAATTTATGTGTTGAAAGATAGTCTGGAGGCCAGTGTTAATGCTGTATAGTTTATTGCTGTTCAGTGAATGATGGTGTGCTGAATTTATGAATTCTGCACATTCAGACCTCAGCATTCTAAGGACTATGGCACTATTTGCAAATTGTTGAATCGGAAGGAAATCAGAGGACAAGTCAAAGAAAACATGCCCTCGGAAGGCTTTTTTAAAGATTTAGCAATAGATACGGTTTGATATTCATACAAAGCTAACTAAAATCAGGTGATTGGGGCTATTTTTAACCCATTTTTGGCTCCAGTGATGGCATTAGTCTAGACTGGAGTTTTGGATGTATGTATTACCTTGCCCAGAGCTCAAATGATCAGAATCGAGACAGAAGAATCCCTCAAGATTTTGGGAATAATTTTCGTTAGAATGACCTTTAAGTTTGCCTGTTATACTTTTTCAACTATATATTTCAGCACCATTTGCTTTAAAGTACAGAATTTTGAAGTACAAGGAATGAGGACATACGTCATATCATGTGACGTATCTCGGAGGCTGCGCCATTTTGAACTTACAAGCTATCGGTTGCTATGGGCAACAGCATAGCACAGATGTGCAGGAAAGAGCTATACGAATCAAGATATTTAAGAAAAAAAATGGGTAAGGTAGCAGCAAAAGCAAGGGGTCTCTATGGGGAGAAGCTCAACACGACTGCTAAGCAAAGGTATTTGGAGGAGATCAGAGATATGAAGGACATAGACCCCTACGAGCTACCGGTTTTTGACTGGTGCAGGGATCTGGACTCTGCCACCCTGTACCTACATATATTTAGTTAACTATCTTGTTTTCGGCACAAGTTACTACACAGTGGATGAATTCAAAAGCCTTAAGTCCTTTGACAGCTATGAACAGTTTGGTTGTGGCTGGGTTCAAGGTCTGGAGATCTATATGCCCAATGACTGAAAACACTGTGGTGGGGTCAAAGGTCAGCCTGTGTTTATGTGATGTAATCAAAGGGACAGTAATGGTGAAATGCTATCAGCTTTGTTTCATAGTCAATAAACAGCATCGTTTATGTTTTTAATGCTTCCTCTCTACATTGTTGTTCTATGTATCTATGAAGTGACTGGGGTTGATTCTAGTTACCTCCGCCAAGGAGGTTATGTTTTTGCCAGGGTTTGTTTGTTTGTCTGTCTGTCTGTTTGTCTGTCCGTTAGTGTGCAACATAACTCAAAAAGTTATGGACAGATTTTGATGAAATTTTCAGGGTTTGTTGGAAATGGGATAAGGAAGAAATGATTGAATTTTGGTGGTGATCGGGGGTGGGGGGGCCCACGGGGGGGCCCATTTCCAACAAACCCTGAAAATTTCATCAAAATCTGTCTATAACTTTTTGAGTTATGTTGCACACTAACGGACAGATAGACAGACAGACAGACAGACAAACAAACAAACAAACCCTGGCAAAAACATACCCTCCTTGGCGTGGGGGGGGGGGGGGGGGGGGGGCACTGATCAGCCTTGGCGGAGGTCTGCGCTCTCCGAGTGCTTCTAGTTTAGTGATGGTCTGGTTAGCGTGTGGGAATTGTACATGCATTAAAGTAGTCTGAAACCCAAAATAACATACCTCCGGGTCTCTATGTTTGCTGTGTCAATCATGGGAGTAACTGGAACAGTTTTAAATGCAGCAGTGTCTCCCAGGCATCTTTGATCGGACAGATTTTACAGACAATTTACTTAAACAATGAATGCACCACCATCTTGTGTTAGTAGTTTTTGTTTTATGAGTTTTTGTTAAGTTACAGTGAATGATTATGTCGCACAGTTTAGTTTAAGCATTTTATTTAAACATTCTAATGTGGGTGCACACATATTAGTTATGTTTGAATTATTTAGTCAGATTGTTCTTCAGTTGCAGACTAAAGACCAGAAAAAGGGGCTCGGCTAGTTTTTAAGACGAGGGAAGGAACTAATGTCACAAGACTGAGGAGGGAAACACTGTTTGTTTCTTTGTGTTAATTTAGTCGTTTAAATTCTTGGTTTAAATCACAATAGTTTCACACTGTTAGTATTTTGTGTCTACTTATGATTATTTGTTTTTATGGTATTTTGACTAAGTTAATGGTTTGGTTTAATTTCATAGTGTAATACCTCCCCCTTGTGTTTGATTTGGGTTAGTCCCTTTCTGTTGAAGCCCACCTTGGTTCTTTGTCTGGTTAGGTCAGTTTTGTTCTGTTGCAGTTTGGTTTAGTTGACCTCAGCTGGGCTCATCTTTGTTCATTTTGTTTACTGACATTTTTTGGAGCTTGTGTTAACTTTTTCTATCTTTATTAAATTATAATTTTTCCTAATTTTACCACTTTTGTCGTGGTCCTTATGTTTGGTCCTCTACACACCTCTATGGGACTGTTAGTGCCTGTAAGTTCAAAATGGTGAAATGGGGCGGGGACGCTGGTTGTTACATCATCTTGTTGAGCCGCATTATGTAATAAATTCCCATTATGTAATAAAAGTTCAAAATGTAATAAGAATGTCACGTCATCTTGTAATAAAGCAGCATTATGTAATAAACTGACGCATTTTGTAATAAACTACGTCAACGCGGTATATAGTAAATTTTTTCGCATTATGTAGTAAGTTATTACAGTTTGAGAAATTTATTAAAAAATGCACTTGACATATTTTTATTTAAAAAACATGTGATAACATGGTTCATTATGTCATAACAATCCAAATTAATATACTTTCAGAGCAATTTAGAAGAAATTAGTCACAGGAGCTACAGGTAATGTAATCAGAACTTTAACCACACAGTTTAAAGATTAATTCAGCACATTACATTTTCCTGAAAATAAAAATGTTTCAAGTGCATTTTGTAATAAATTTCTCAAATTGTAATAACTTACTACATAATGCGAAAAAATTTACTACATAATGCATTGAGGTAGTTTATTACAAAATGCGTCAGTTTATTACATAATGCAGCTTTATTACAAGATGACGTGACATTCTTATTACATTTTTAACTTTTCTTACATAATGGGAATTTATTACATAATGCGGCTCAACACATCGCCTCAATCCTAATTGATGTATGGAATGGAAGTATTTGATTTTACCATTATAAAAGAAATATGGGGGCTTAGAAAATATGGTTAAAATATTTCAACTTTCATTCAGTGGATAAATACACTCAAATGACTGGGGCTGAGGGTCTGCACCAACAGGAAATGGGCATGATAGCAGCAGCTCTTTTTTTTTTTTATAACAGGAAAATATTTAAAAAACAGAATTGTACAGACAAAGCAGAATGCACAATCCCAAGCTCAAAAGTTAACTCGTTTTATTAACCTGGTAGGGCATTAGCATTAGCATTAGCATGTAGGAGCAGTGAGCTAGGAGTCGAACCTTCTAGCTCAGGGGTGTCAAACTCATTTTAGTTCGGGGGCCACATACAGCCTAATATGATATAAAGTGGGCCGGACCAGTAAAATAATATAAATAATAGGATAAGAACTTTGAGTGAAAAAAGTAAATTCCGTAATGAAAATGTTTACCTCTACGAATTGTACTTGAACATAATATGCTAAAAACCCAAAAATTCATTAGTAAAATAAGTGCAATGTTAACAATATTACGCCTTAGTTTATCATTTATACCTGTGAATCACAACTTAGAGATGCAGTGGATCTACAAATACACAAAATATTTAGTAACTGGGAGAATATTATTAAAATTCCACATATTTCTCTTAAGATATGTCAGAAATTCACATTTATTGTCAAAGGCTAGTCTGTAAATGTAAAAGTTTTTGCTTCATTTTACTTTTTTTTACACTAAAACAAAGAGACAAATTCACAGTTTTCATTATTTATAGGTTATTATGATAGTATTTTACTGGTCTGATGCACTTTAGACTGAAATGACCTAATATGATTTTAACATCCTTGACTGTTAATATCTTCAATGTAATTTTTGCAATTCACATATTCATCCCAGGGGCCGGAGTGAACCCTTTGGTGGGCCCCCGGGCCACATGTTTGACACCTGTGTTCTGGCTGAAAGGCAGACGTGCTAACCAATCTGTGACATATTTTGACCTGAAAAAGTTAAAATACAGATTCTGACTTGAATTAACTTCTTAAATGGATACTTGACTCTTACTTCTAACGCGGCCTATTTAATAGATTATTATGACTTTTGCACATTGGTTCTTGAATAATTCATCTCACCGACTTTGGTCTTCCTGTGACTTTTTCTCAGATTGATAACATTTGTGGTTTTGAGTCAAATGTTTACCAACGACTGGAACACAATTTAATTACCTCCGCCAAGGAGGTTATGTTTTTGCCAGGGTTTGTTTGTCTGTTTGTTTGTTTGTCTGTCCGTTAGTGTGCAACATAACTCAAAAAGTTATGGACAGATTTTGATGAAATTTTTAGGGTTTGTTGGAAATGGGATAAGGAAGAAATGATTAAATTTTGGTGGTGATCGGGGGTGGGGGGGACCACGGGGGGGGCGCAGACCAGAAAATTTCATCAAAATCTGTCCATAACTTTTTGAGTTATGTTGCACACTAACGGACAGACAAACAAACAAACCGACAGACAAACAAACCCTGGCAAAAACATAACCTCCTTGGCGTGGGGGGGCCCACGGGGGGGGGCACTGATCAGCCATGGCGGAGGTCTGCGCTCTCCGAGTGCTTCTAGTTTGTTTAGTACTATTGTAATGTAAAAACAAAAAGCTCTTTTAAGACAAATTACAAAAGGAAGCTGAACCTTTTCAAAGTCAGACACGGCTGCACTTTTTACAAGATACTGAATTTAGTTTCTGTTCTTTCTGAATGTCTTGTCATTGTGAAATTTATTACTAAAGCAGACACTGAAGATATATAAATGATGAATAAGGGTGAATCAGAATGCCAGTACCTTTAATTTTATCTCACTGCGTCTGTATAACCTGTTAATGGAGTCAACCACTCACAAATAAGTCTTCACTTATACACATAAAGTTTCTGCTCAGGCTCTGTTTTCCACGGTGCAGATAGTGGGAGTCTGTAGCTAAGCCCTTATCCTTGCAATTCATTATTATTAGAGAAAACTGTCTTCCCTCCCTCTCTGCTTCCAATTCCTACATTAATTTGTTCTTTCTTTCTCCCTCTCACACCAACAATCTTTAAACCCTCCCACATCATAGATCTGTTTTGACCTTCAGTTGTGACAAGGCCATTTTATACAGCGTCCATATTTGTTCAACCTGACAAGATAAGCAGGACAGAAATGCATCAATGTGGACTGTTTTTTTTTTTTTATTTTTTTTTTTTTTTATCTTAATTCATGTAAGTGAAAAAAAACAAAGGAGGGGGCGGTAAGGGTTATAGATATTCAAGCAGAAAGACAAAGAGGAGGAGATAATGAAGACAGAAGTGGAAGATTTTATAAAGCTTTTGAGAAATAGGATGCCTGTTGTAAAATGCACTCCGAGAAGTAGTAGTAGAAGAGCTGCATGTCTTAATTTTATGTTTATAGCCTACATAATAACCACGTGTCAGGTTTTCATCACTTAACAGCTCATCTGGCCTCAAATAAGTGGTAGTATTTTGTTCAAAAG
Organism: Sphaeramia orbicularis; assembly: GCF_902148855.1. Lineage (NCBI taxonomy): Eukaryota > Metazoa > Chordata > Actinopteri > Kurtiformes > Apogonidae > Sphaeramia > Sphaeramia orbicularis. Next base: position 33,473,206 of record NC_043957.1, read on the forward strand.
CATGAAAGGCATTAATAAGCTTACTAATTTTTTGAACGTGGCTCAGGCAATTTACACACTAGCATGTTTCTAAAAAGCATAACCTTGTCTACATTTATACCAAGCCTCAACACTACTTCTGTAAATCCTTTTGGAATCCCTGTCAATCCTTTTTCCGTTTGGAAACTCCAGAACTGTGATCCAGTCTGGGCAGACAGAAAAGGAGACTTTTGGAAACAATGACTATACAAACATGTTCTACAACTACTGTGGGGTTCTTCAAATATCCCGCTTTTGTGTTTGTGCATGTAAACGCCTCATCCCAATTTGAGTATCCTAGATTCAACCTTAACAAAATTTTGAGAAACATGGATACTATAGCTGAAGTACTCTGAAAGTATCTGGGTAGGGCTGAGCAATATGGAAAAAAAAAATTAGATCACGATAATTTTTTTCATATCAGATGATATCGATATGTATCACGATATAAATCAAATCACTATTTTTGTCAAACTTAAATTTTCCTTATTCATACGTTATTTGTGAAAACATCAGGTTATTTTTGATTTAAATGTGATTTATTTTCTGTCAGAGGTTGAACATGACAGATGTGCTTAAGAACATTATACAACTGTTTCAGAAAAATGAAACAGGTTCATATACAGGGTGGGGAAGCCAAATTTACAATATTTTGAGGCAGGGATTGAAAGACAGTGTATTAGTAAATTAGTTTATTGAAAGTCATGAGAATTTATTTGCCACAAGAAAATTTACATAATAGAAAATGTTTTTATTCTATGTGTCCTCCTTCTTTCTCAATAACTGCCTTCACACGCTTCCTGAAACTTGTGCCAGTGTTCCTCAAATATTCAGGTGACAACTTCTCCCATTCTTCTTTAATAGTATCTTCCAGACTTTCTCGTCATAGTTTTGCTCATAGTCATTCTCTTCTTTCCATTATAAACAGTCTTTATGGACACTCCAACTATTTTTGAAATCTCCTTTGGTGTGACGAGTGCATTCAGCAAATCACACACTCTTTGACGTTTGCTTTCCTGATTACTCATATGGGCAAAAGTTTCTGAAAAGGTATGGATAATAGTGTTAGGTATGATTATGACATCAATATATGTTTGGTTTCAAAACAATTGATGTAGTGCCTGCTGAGAAAAAACAACTAAATGTTCATTTTAAATTTTGCTCCCCCACCCTGTATTTAAAACTAAACTAAAAGTCTGACCAGCAGGAAAAAGATTTCAAGTTTTAAAAGAGAACACAAACAAAACAGACCATCTTCACCAAACGTGGGAGTGCATAACTTAACTGCCATAACTGGTGTAAACCGAAAGTGAAACTTAAGGAAAGGTGAGTGTTTGCGTTCTTCACATCGGCTACATGTGTTCATTCGGTACACTTGCGTATTGTATTAAAGGCCCTGAACTGAAACAGTTCACAGCCTACTTTTCAGTATCCGATCGCCTGAGTTTTCGGTCACATTTTCTCCGTAGGGAACACTCATTATCTCCCGCTGCAGCCCAAACATTAACGTGTGTGCTGCAGCTGCTCTTACGCCTGTGCTGTATGCATCAACCTAACTTGCCATGACTCTAGAATGATTGGTTCGGTGCAGCGCTACTTAACTATGATTGGCTGTTCTTATGTCTGTCAAAACATGGATGAATTAACTCTTTTTTTTTTTCTAACTTGTCTTGTCCAGCATCATAACAGCAGAATAGTGGTCTGGTTGCCTTGTTGTGCTGAACAAATTTGCTTTGCCAAGGGTAACTTCATAAAGTATATGAGGGTCCCCTTGATATTCTACTGTGTTTATTATGAGTTTTGTTGAACCACATTTTGATGCCGGACCTGACATAGAAGAAGGGGGGGATGAAGGGGGGAGAACAAGGAAGAAGAAGGTGGTGAAGCCCATCACAAGAAAATATCATCAATACAAACTATACAACCATGGTGATAATTAGAATGTTAACAATAACTAGAACAAGAACTGAGTAAACTGGGCAGAAGAGAAAGATAAAAAAAAACAACAAAAAACAAAATTATAATACAATAAAATAAAATAAAACTAGAAGCACTCAGAGAGCGCAGACCTCCGTCAAGGCAGATTAGTGGGCCCCCGTGGCAACCCCACCCCCGATCACCTCCAAAATGTAATCATTTGTTCCTTGTGCCAGTATCAACATTTCCTGAAATTTTCATCCAAATCCGTCCATAACTTATTGGCTTTTCTTGCACACGGACAGACAGACAAACAGACAAACCAACGCCGGCAAAAACATAACCTCCTTGGCGGAGGTAATAAATAAGACCGATTAAGATAAGAAAAGGAAGCATGAACAGAATATCATAAACAAGGACCGCCCAAATAATACCAGCAACAAATCTACACAGCATCAGTTGTTCACATTAATCTGCTGTGACAGACTGACTGCATCAGAGTAAAGCAAAGAGAACAAGAAAAAGAGACTGAGGTCTCAGTGATGAACACAACCATGCAACAGCAACCCTTCCAAGGACCAGGGGCCGACAAGAAGGGGGAGGAATGAATTTTATCGAAATTGTCTCATATTTCTATCGAGGTAAAGTTATTTTGCAATAAATATCATTATTGTTTTATCGCCCAGCCTTATATCTTGGATACAGTTACAAATATGTATCTTATCCTTGTTACTGATAGTTGTGGATTGCTGTGTGGATGTAAAATAACCTTTACTTCATCCTTTTCCTTATGCTACTTGGTGACAGTGACAGAATAACAGCTGGAGGACATGTTTACCTGTTGATCTCATCTCCCGTTGCTGGCAGTAGTTGAATACCATTAAGACAAATCCACACCACAATGTTCACATTTACTAAAGCTAAGTCTACTGTAAACCAATGTGAGCTCATTTTCCATACCCACAGCGACTTTAAAGTTAGGCAGCAGCTACTGAAATGTCAGATTAAATGACCATGTTATGTTGTAAACATCACAAGCGCCTGTACAAACAACAGCAGTAATGAGTCAGCAGGATGCTAGTATTTATCATGTACACAGGGAGGTGTTTATATATCTATGTAATGTATGATATGTAATATGATCAAAACCAGGATAAGCCTCAAAACAAAGACACTAATGTGGATATAAACACAAAAAAAACCTTCCTAATTGGGTATCGGTCCCTATGTTTTTTACTCTGATATATGACCCTTTCCGGATGAAAAAGACACTCGCTTGAGTATCCACTTTTAATTTAATAGGGTTAGGGTTATAATGAATGGCCCAGTGGTTATTTTGTTCTGCTAGGAGCTGCTGTACCTTTTAATTCTGTATTTTTATCATACTGGACTTCGCAAATATTGGTATTCTATGTTACTTCTATACTTCTATTCTTTATACTAGAATACAGATGTGTACGAGTATGGTCATGTCACACGAGCTTCAGACATGTTAAAATGCATATTATTAAGATTACTTTGAAATCTTTGTCAAAAATGCTTGACTGGCCTGAGTTTGTGTTATTGTAGATAGATAGATAGATAGATAGATAGATAGATAGATAGATAGATAGATAGATAGATAGATAGATAGATAGATAGATAGATAGATAGATAGATAGATAGATAGATAGATAGATAGATAGATAGATAAAGAGAGAGAGAGAGAGAGAGATCACCACACCACAAAAGCAGTCATACCACATCAACAATCAATCAATCAATAAATGCATAAGTAGCTAAAAATAAGTTAGATTAAAAAGAAAGTAGTATTAAAAGACAAAATGTGTTTTCTATCACATAAAAACATAAATTGTGGATGATGTGGCCTTATGCAGACGATTACCCAAAACCTTTGAAATCTGAATATTTTTAATTTGTATAAGTATAATAAGATATTACAGCCCCAAAAGTCCTTCCTCTTTGAGTATAGTTATGCTTCAAGGGGGGTCAGACTGAAGTATACTAGGTGAAATAAAATATTTCTATTGCACTCTAAATTAAGAGCTAACAACTCCATATATAAACGAATGACTTGAAAGAAGAGTCTTTCTGTAATGTAACTTTGACAAAGTGTGTTGGTGCAGTGACTCTTTTGAGCATTCTCAAGAGAAATAGTCTTATTTTGGTGTATTTTCTGAAGGTTGTGTAGTAAACGTCCCCAGAAATGTTAAAATTGTAGCTTTCAGGTGTGATTTATATTTCCCACAAGACTTTGCTGACATTCATCTTGCCCTTTTCTTCTTCTGAGCCAATGAAGGCCACACCACCTTATCACCACCTTGCCATTTGGGACGCAAACCTTTAACCTTTTCATGCTAAATGCTCCATCATCTGCCTCAGTGCTCCTGCTGCCTGAATCCAACCCCAGTCTAAGAAGGCGCTTTAATAAAAAACTTTTTAAAATGTAAAAAGTCAGGTTGACTGATGCATAGAGACAAGACTGAAGACGGGAAAATGGACAGCCTTTGACTTTTGCTGGGGAAAAATGGAGACGGAATGCAAAAATATGGCATTTCTTAAGCCTCTTGACGCTTACAGTGTCGGTGTGAGGGAGGGTGATGCAGCGTGTTTAAATCACCCCATGAATCCTGCAGGTGTTAAAAAAAAAAAGGCAGAGAAAAGAGAAAGCCTTGGGCTGTTTTAAAAAGTTATAAAAGTCCCAACTGAGTTACTGAGGTGGGACAGGAGAAAGTCAAGGTACATTAGAGGTTTGTCTTTGTGGAAAGAAGGTGTGTGTATGTATGTTTGTGTGCGCCACAAAGCACAAGATTGTGTGTATGTGCAGTGTTTGATATTGAAGAGGAGGTTATGACCACTCAAGAGTAAAAGTTGTACTTCAGCAACTCTGGGCACTCAAATCTGAATATATTAACACATCTGCTTATATGAACATTTAACGTACAGGACCTTAGAATATCTGATTATAACACTGGGTACGGTTACATGATGTCTTTTTTAAATCCGATTTATTTTTCCAGAAGAAATTAATCTGGAACTAAAGTACTTTCTCTTCTGTTTACATGGAAATATTAAACCTGAATAAAGGTTTACATGAGAAACGTTTATTCAGTTCTCGCAGCCCTTCTGTTAGCTTAGCTTAGCATAATCACTGCACTTCCATGGTCACATGTAGCCAGTTTTTTAACCCTTTCATACATTGTGGTCACTACAGTGGACAGTTATTCTCTAGTTGTTCTCTTGTATATTCATAGGTTTTATTGTTTTAGTTCCATATGAGCCAACACAGTGGACACTTATGCAACATCCCATAATACACTTCAATTCATACCATTACTATAACTTTGCTGTTCTTGATAAACCTGATCTGCAGTAACCTGTTTAAGTGTAAATTAGTTATTTGTTAGACAAAAACAGTTGTTTTTTGCATATTATATTAGGTAATAACTAGCATTAGAGTATGTTAAAATGTGAGAAAACATCAAATTAGCAGCCTTAAAAATGTTTTTATTTCATTGTTTTCATTTTACTTTCTGATATTGGGTTTTAAATACATATTTCTTCACGTAAAAAATGAAATGCATGGACATTTTTGTAACTCCATGAAAAAAAAAAAAAAAAACTTGATCGCAATTTTTTTTTAAAAATGCCTACGGAGGTATAAAAACACTGCAGAAAAAAAAAATCTTGACTACGGTTCTCATAATTCATGCATGAAAGGGTTAAAGGTGATTTGTTGTCTTTTTTAAGTGATTTTCTGAAATCCGATTTTCCCTAATTACTTCTTTAGATCCGCGACTTACTGCACTCATACAATCTTGGGACTGTTGTGTTGACGGAAGTTGGAAAATCTTTTTGTTGGAAGGGATGCATGCGCTAAATTAGCTTTGCTTTACCGTTTAAGCTTTGCATTAGTTTTTTTTTTGCCAAGATTTTATTAGTGCAGTAAGTCACATCGCCATGATTTGAGCCTCAATTTGTGATCATATTGACCCCACTGGACTAAAGTAATGATTAGGGAGAATTGAATTTCACAAAATCACTGATAAAATACTGCAAATCACCTATAAAAGCCTGGCTACGTCTGACCATACGAATGAAGCGATTATGCTAAGCTAGGCTGAGCTAAGCTAACGGAAGGGCTGCGAGAACAAGGTGATCGGTGCACTCCAGTGCAAACTGATTAGCCCACTTATCGAACTCATTAGTGCATGACAAATGAATTAATAAAAAACAAGTGGTGAACTCTTCCTTCAGGGTTTTCCCAGCTGGTAGATCCCATCAGAATAACCCACTGGAGCGGTTTGGGTTGACTAGACTGCATTGCATATTCTTCGGCCAGCGCAGAATGTGTGCGTCATCGCGACAGGACAAGAAAGCGAGCATGTGCAGAATGGAAGGAATAAAGTCGAAGCAGAATAAAGGGCTTACATGTCCGAGGAATAATTTAGACCAGATTCAAAAGTGGATTAAACCAGTGACTTTAATCGGGTTTAAATTTAATCTGAACTTTTCTTTTTCACCTGGAATAAGGTGTTTACACGGGCATCGTAAATAGGATCTAACCTTTAATCAGATTAAACCAGGAATAAAAGTTGTCATGGAAACGCATGGACCGTGTCTCTGTCTGATCTGATCGCATTCGTAACTGCCCTGTTGCCACGTTCAATGTCCCGTAAATCTGTCCACCTTCACTCAACATTATCCCTGACAAATCCTCAAGTTACTCCAAAATGACTTTCAGAGGCTCTCGCTGTCCTCCTCCCAGTGAAATGTAGCTGAGGAAATGCCTAATAGCAGAGTGTGCAAGGAGAAAAAATGTCAAGCAATTTCATGCCTTTTTGCCCCCGATGGGGCGCCAAGCTGATAATTTAATCAGTAGTGAAAGACTATCTTCACTCCTCCCAACTTCCGCCAGCCTATCTATTGTTCATTTACTTGTTTTTGCGAGTAAACAGACTTGAAAATTTACATAGATAAAAATGAGTAAGGGTGAGAAATGGAAGAGTGTGTTAAGTCTGATAAAAGATGGAGATTTGAACCGTTTGTCTAAGATCTCCTACCCCACCTTTAATGTCACAGTGAACCTTGACATTAAGCATGTTTCAATTCCATCTCCTGTACAAGATATACAGTTAAAAAACAAAGCATCCACCTGTAAAAATCATTTTCATTTTTCACTTGGAAAACTTTTTCTGTTCTACAATTTCATACTGTATCCAACTTGGCAAAAGAACTAATTCAACACCCAGACAAAGTCATTGTTGTTGCTTTCTAACAGAACTAGAGTCCAAAAAAACAAAAACAAAAAAAGTTGTCTTTTGGTTTTCTTTAACATATACATAAACAGACAAATAAAAAAGGTATGCTGTATGTCCTCGCTCTGCTTATGAGGTCAGAAAACAGTGTGACTGTCTGGATGCTCTGCTTCATTAACGTAGTCTCAGTGTTTCATACAGGACGGAAAAGAAAACACATCTGAGCAAACAAACATTAGAGCTTCTTACAAAGGCAATAAAAACACATTACATTTAATGTGGGTAAAATATGTGATGTCTTTACCATCTATGGTTCACGCCTCCTTTAATGCAGCATAGTTTTTTAACCCATAAAGACCCAGTTCTATTTTTGTCAGTTCCCAAATGAAGTTTTTTCTCTACGCAACCTTTCTTAAGTGATTTATCACCATTTATTATAATATTATCCTCTGTATTGTGCATTTATAAGCGTATATCAGGTATTTTTTCCGAAATTTAATTCACTGATCATGTAGATGTTCATTCAAATTCAGGTTAAAGTTGAAGGTTATTATTTCAGAAACAGAGAAAACTGAGGAAAAAGTGACTTTTTCCAGCAAAAACATCAATAACTGAATGTAAAAACAAGCATCTCCATCCACTGTCATTATTCCAACTCAATGGGTTTTACTGGTGAATCAATATTGTAGAAGATGACGGTGTTTCCGTGGTAACTACAGAGCCTCTGAACGTCCAAATGGTGACCATGAAAAGATAACAAACTGCATTTTACACCAATTATTTACATGTATTGATACGATTAATTGAACAGTATTTTGGATCAATAGATGGTTTAGGTCACCAGTGACCAGGTGTGCCTTTTAGGCACACTTTGCACTTCGTGTTAAAAAACTTCATATTATTTTTCACAATTTAAATAAGGTTAGAATTCAAAAGTTGTTCATTTGTGCATGATCTTTAAAATTCTGGCCACCAACTAAAATTTGCACATTGTAAACAAAAGAAAATTACCAGACTAGCATCTGTCTCCCAAGTGTGCCTAAAACGCACTATTTCTTCCATTTGATATGTATGATTAGGGCTGACCTTGATTTACAAAAATAAAATCAAATTAGAGCAGAAAAGTAAATCAATATATAATATTTAATAGTTTGATTTATAGGTGTGCATTTTACACACACTTGGTGACAGATGCTAGTATTTTTGAACATTTGACCTAACGCCAAAAATAATAATGCAAATTAACCAATGTTGCTGTTAATCACTTACATGTGACAGGCTGCAAAAATCCAATAATATGGGATCCACTTTTTATGTAGTATATTGAAAAAAAAATTTTTTTTGTGTTTTTTCCATCCAAAAAAAAAAAGGTTTGTTTACATTAAAAACATGGCATATAAAGGGTTAAAAAATGTAACAATTATTGAGTATTTGGTATTTTTTTCTTACAGCTCAAGTTGATGAAATAGAAAAAAGTGTGAAAGAACTAAAAACAAACTGTATGGACATTTTTTTGACATTATTCCCCAAGTGTGCGAAAAAGGCAAACTTGGTGCATAGTAAGGGCCTTGCTGTACGGGATACCGGAGGGTTAATGATGTGATAAGGAGAAGAGGCAGAAAGCTGAAAAACTAGCCTAGTATAGGTGTAACAAATGAGATATGAAGTCATTTATCTGATAGAAATACATTTTAGCCAAAAAAAAGTCAAAGAAAATACATTGGAATGTATCAATCATGCTGGCAGATTGGAGACTCGTGTCATCGGAAATAGTCATCGTCTTAAAAGCTTCAGGCTCCTGCTGTGTTAATGCCATCTGTAGCCTTTTGTACCGCAGGCCTTGTTATTTAACATGCCTTATAAATGGTGCAATCATGTATTTTTCTAAAGACTGGCTGAAACTTTAATGATTCCTCTGGGGAAGTTGAGTATTTGCAGTAGCACAGAGAAAAGATACAGATAAGAAAAGAACAAATACAAAATACTGATGATGAAGCAGAATGCACCAGGATTAACACAGACACATAAGAAACAGAAACACACTGCGTCTACTCTACCAGATTTTCAGGTTATAAGAGTATGTATAAGTGCAACTTTAGCTGTTCACCTTAATGGTTATACAGATGGATGAACATATGTTGGGAAATTACATTGTGAATGTCAGTGTATTCCCATAAAAACTGATTAAATGCCTCTGGAAAAATGCTAGTCCCTACTGTCCCTCTGGCTTGACTGCATTTTGTGCTGATAATATGATCAAAGCTTGTTGTACAAAGTGTGCATTTTTCGGTAACATATTTGTCGTCAGGGTGTATGAGCTTTAAATCATAAAGCTTTTACTTTCTGTAACCTTAAGTATTTTCCTGGGGCAATGAATTTACCCAGTTTTATTACAAAAGAAAAACAAAGTGCATGCTGTGTTTTTCCTAACAAAATCACAGCCAAATGAAACTTAATGTCTACACCCCTAGCTTACAATCTGTAACCTCTTTAGCCCGATCAGCCCGCCTGCGGGCCGAAAAAATGATATTAATATTCATCTACTATAAAAAATATAATAAATCAGGACAATGGATGTTTTTTTCAACTTTTGCTCAAAGTTTAGACCCTAATATTAATAAAAGTACATCAAAAGTGTATTTTAGTGCAAACTTTAACGTTCAAACATTTAATCTTTGTGGGGTGAAATATACGCTATTAAAAATCTCCGACACGAACGATTAATTTATGCATATCATCGTCAATCCAGCTGAAAAAAAAACAGGCGAGGATAAAAAATTCTAATTTCTCTTTTAGTTTGTTAGTTTACTCAGGCGTAGTAATAGATACAATATTTTAGACAATGGGAATAGATTCTGTGAGGTCTCTAAATGTCCATAGACACCAAGAACATCCATATGAACCTTATTATTGTGAAGTAATTCTTCATTTACTTTGGGTATGTCTTTTTAGGCGTTTTTCCCCTGAAAATATGGTCTGGGTTAAACAGGTTAATACGATCATATATTTTTTAGTCATTTTACAACCACTATGGTCAAGATCAAGTATCAAATCTTTACTTTGGAATCTGTGTTACTAAATAAATAAATGGAGAAAAAAAAAAAAAAAAGAAGAATCCACATTCCTCAATCATCCGGACTCACTGATAAAAGGGAGGGGGTGTAATAGATGCATAGATAACTAGAAAATAAGGTAGTTCATACCCTCCCCCTAGTGGAGAAAAAAAGAAGAGCCAAATGATAGAAAAAACAGGGAAGAAAGAGAGAAAAAGACAGGGCATAGGTAAGAAGAAAGAATGTGTATTGAGAGGGAGAAAGCAAAGCCAAGCGAAGACAAACACAATCATAAGAGCCAGTCTGTGTCTTTCTTTTCTTCTCTGCCTCATTGCCTCCCCTCCTACAGACATCCTATCAGTTTTTCTCTCATCTCCTGCTTCCAGTGCATCACCACCTGGGTAGATTCTGGTTGAGCTCTTCCTTTGTCTCTGTCTTTCATATCAAAACATAAGCCCTGGTAGAAAGCACATTAAACTCCCCATTGATTTGTCACTTAGTTTTAATGGTTTTACATCTGAAATAAAGTCATAATAGTAATGAATACCTTTTGCAATTAAAACTTTTGTCTTCTGAATCTTACAGTTACTACTAAAGTTGCTTAAAGGAGTGATATTTTGCTTTTTTAAACAGAAATATGCATTTTAAAACATTTCCCTGTGGTCTACATAAACTGTAAATGCTACATTTTGGTCTGAATTATTCATTAATTCAACTTCACAGGTCCATCTTTAATAATATTTTTGAATAATGACACGAAAAACGTCGTTTGGAGCACTGGCCCTTTAAATGCACATGACCCCCCCCCCCTTCCATGTTGTTGACGGTACTCGAACAAGCTGTGTTTGGACATATTTTCAGTATGGACTACAACCGTTGCTGCTGACAAACAATTATGTCGTACTCTGAGAAATGTTCACCAGAAGTCTTGACCTTATATGTGCAAATGTCGTGGCGTAACTAGTTATAGACGTAACAAATTAAGCAGGAATTAAAACGGGTTGTAAAAATCCACTGGATTTTTGCCAAAATGAATATAAAGATAGCTACGCAGCACCTGGAGGGTTCAAATTCAAACTGTATAAACTATTAGGGTTCAAATACACAAATAAATGAACCAAAGACTAATAAAAGTGGGTTTAGCAAAATATGAGCCCTTTCAGGTAAGAGCTTGTGTGTGTGTTATTTGACACGTTTGGATATCTGTGTGTGTCTGTTTATTTATCTGTGTGAATTTGGTGTTTCTTATGTTATTTATCTACTGTGATTTCCGTTTCACGAAAAACAGCCTCCAGCCGTTTGTAATAGTCTTTATCCACAGCGGAACATTTGGCCCAGTCTGAGAATCTGATATTAACAGCCGTCTATCTTTACAACCCACACACTGGTACACAAAACAGCTGAGCCTACATTCACACACACGCACACACGCCTACGCACACACACACACTTAAATCGACCCGAGAAACAGATGCGTAGCAATATGGTGAGAATGTTTAATATTTGCCGGCTTTTTTTTTTTTTTTTGCATATTTCCCCTCAAGATGTGTAAAACAGCATCTGATGATAAACATAAGTTGATAAACAATAACAAAGATAAACAACAATCAACATAGATAAACACTGGTGAAACAACAGTGTGATCAGTCATCTGAGGCTTTATTCCAAAGCTCTGTGAGCAAATAAAAAACCAACAATAATAGGCTAATGACTTGTAGGAGCAGTTTGTAGCATATGCTAAGAGAAATGATCATCACTCTGATGATACCAGGCACTGTGCACTATAACCATAACCAGTGGTGTAGTGCTCCCTGGAGAAGTGGGTATACTCTCCTTTGTTTTTGTTTTTTTTGTTTTTTAAGTAGTCCACAAAAATGCCCTGTTTTAGAAACAGTGACATGTAAGACTACTCTATTTAATTTACCCAAAAATCCATCAGTAGTATTTGCTCACTATTATAAAATAATCATGACTTGATTAGGAGCAGTTTGTAGGTTTTACTGGTCACATGAGCAGCTGCATGAATGTAAATATATTTAACATGAAACAAACACAGGATAACATTAGCCTTTCATAACATTAGCCTTTCATAACGTTAGCCTTTCATAACATTAGCCTTTCATAACGTTAGCCTTTCATAACATTAGCCTTTCATAACGTTAGCCTTTCATAACATTAGCCTTTCATGACTTTAGCTTTTCATAACAGTAGCCTTTCATAACGTTAGCCTTTCATAACAGTAGCCTTTCATAACATTAGCCTACTCACACAGTTTAATGATTGGCAACAACATCTCTCCTCTAAATGTGCAGTCATATGACCAGTAGTTTAAAACAGTGACTCATTCTGACACCACCGTCAAACTTACCTCAGAATTATGTATTCCATGAAAGTAGGTTCTCTCAATATGTGTCACTCATTTGAAAGACATTTATTCTGCCTTTCTCATTTGTATTTCCAATAATCCAGCATCTTCCAACAAATTGTGCAGTGACCTGTCAATCAGCTGGAGTGGCACTGTCACCTGAGGTGTCTAATAAGGTTCCAGAGGTGGCCAGCGCTAGTTAGCAAAAGATACAGTCGGCAACAACGGGAACGCCCACAAACGTCACATCTGGTTAGAGCCGAGGGGGAAAAACAAACCAGTCTTTGCCATTAGGCGTAATGCCGAACAGTTGCTGTGTGCCCTTTTGCACCACAAATAAACATAAAAAATCACCAATTAAAGCTTTACATTTGACCAAATAATAAAACGGAACCACAAAGGAGGACAAAATGGCTTCAAGCTATTAAGAGAGGATGAGTTTGGCAGATGATGGGACCCAACAACAAGACGTGTATGTCTGCAGTCAGCACTTCATTTAGGTCAGTTTAATGTAATGTTAACCATTTCCAACAATCACAGACTATGTCAGAAGTATCAGGAACATGAGATTAAATGTTTAAATGCTAGTGAACTTTGTGCTACATTTGCAGTTTGTGTAGATTTATGTGCAACACGTACAAAAGTACACATTCAGTACCTAAGTAGAAGTACAGATACTTGTGTACAAAAGTCTGGTAAAAGTAGAAGTATACAGTATATAAAGTGCTGGCTCTAATGTACTCCAAGCATAAAATCAAATCCAGACCTCTAAAGGACATTTCTATTGCCTGTTTCTGAGCAAAGCTAAAATAACGTCACGTCATATTGGACCAACAACAACACTGATTAACATTAATTTGTCTGTTTAATGTCAAGTACTGAAATTATGTTAAGTTTAAATCATCATATCTATAGTAAAAGTGATATAATCCCTTACCAGGTGACTCCATTAAGCTAGAGCAGATGTGTGTAAATGACACTTCAGACCACTGAGTCGGATCATTGGTCCTGTCTTTTAAAACGTATGGACAACAATCCAACCCCAGCGGATTTTATTTTTTAATATATTGATCCTTGTCAGAAGGCAATAGTGACTTAAAGTACATCATGACAACTTGTTAGCATTAGCAAGACAAGTTGAAACTCCACCTTTTTACATTATAGCGAATGGGGGGTGGGGGTTGTTTTCCCCTTCAGGTTTCCCCGCCCCCAGCTGTGATGTCGTGACTCATCACTCCTCATGCCTTAAGTAAACCAATGAAGGCACTGAGTACTAGCCAATTAGAGGCAGAGTAGGGCGGGTCATGGCTTCATCATCCTATGGGTAATAATGGGCAGTTTGGCTCAGATACTACTGAATGGTGCGCATCAGGGGGATTTAGAAGTGTGTATATGCAATGCTGACTGACAATAAGTAGGTTTACGTCGTATACCAGCGTATACCCTGGACTACACCACTGACTATAACTACTATACACATGAAATTCATCTGTTGCTGTTCAAGTGCTTACATTTGGTTATAAGTGGAGAAGTAATGGGATTTCTTACATATCTGATCTGAAAGTTCACCCTTCCTCAAATAATCATGCCAAGTATTTATGTAAGTCAGTATGAGTTGATTTAGCAAATAGACAAAGATTTCATAGCATGATGTTCAGCACAAGAGGTCAAGATTTTGTTATACAGCTGCAAAAAGCATGAAGGAGTAGGTCAGGGTGAATAAATGTTTGGCGAAAAAAAAAAAAAAAAAAACTTGTGAGATTGTTGTTTCTGATGTTAATGCGGGTACTTCAACCTTGACAAAGGAGTTATTTTAACCTCCAGCTATGATCTCTCCATAGACATAACCAAGCTGCTTTCAGACCTAAACCCAATAAGACCATAATACACAGTTAAGACCTTTAGAAACCTGGGGAAAACCCTGATCAAAGCAAAGCTGAGATGTTGATTCTTTCAGCCATCAATGTCTCACAGCCACTGGTTTATAAACTTGTAATGAGGTATCGATCCTACTGTTGTATTGTAGAATATAGACATCAAATGCTCACAGGCCACAGCACTTAGGTTGCAGACATGATTGTAGGTGAGGGAATGTTCATTAGAAACACAAAGGAAACTGTGGAGTCTGGGCTGTGGGCTGATGTAACAGCTGTTTGGGCTGAGGGGGAGAAAGTCTCATGGATGGATGGATGGATGGATGGATGGTGGAAGGACGAATGGATTGATGGAAAGACGGATGATCGATGGATGAAGGGAGGGATGGTGTCAGAGCTTTTTGGGCTGGACGATAAAGCCTCTTAGATGGATGGATGGATGGATGGATGGATGAATGGACAGATAGATTGTGGATGATGGATGGATGGATGGATGGATGAATGGACAGATAGATTGTGGATGATGGATGGATGGATGGATGGACGGACGGACTGATGGATGGTGGATGGATGGATGGATGGTGGATAGATCGATGGCTGGATGGATGATGGATGGATGGATGGATGGATGGAGGAACAGGTGATGGTGGATGGATGGATGGATGGACGGACGGACGGATAAAGGAACAGGTGATGGATGGATGGATGGATGGATGGATGGAGGAACAGGTGATGGTGGATGGATGGATGGATGGATGGATGATGGATCGATGGACGGACGGATGGATAAAGGAACAGGTGATGGATGGATGGATGGATGGATAGATGAACAGATGGATGGATGGACGGACAGATAAAGGAACAGGTGATGGATGGATGGATGGATGGATGGATGGAGGAACAGGTGATGGTGGATGGATGGATGATGGATCGATGGACGGACAGATGGATAAAGGAACAGGTGATGGATGGATGGATGGATGGACCACTGAAGGGTTGACGGATGAATGGACAGATGGATGGATGAACTGACGGCTGGATGATCAGTGGATGAAGGGACAGATGAATGCACAGATGGATGGAGGGATGAACAGACGAATGGTGGTGATGGTGGAGGGCAGTGAAACCAGCTAAATGTTGGCTGGACTGATATTGGAAACTGCTGCGAATCAGAAACCAGCAAATCTTTAGAGAGTGATAGACAACTTTTAGAAACCTCTGGGAACAGGAGGCAACCTATGACAATCTGGTGGAGGCTACGTTCAAAATCACTCCAAGAAAGAGGAAACCTGACCTAGATTCAGAAACTATCCACACAAACATAACCTGTGGATATTAATAATGTTGAAATATTAAGATGAAGATACTGATGACATTGTTGTGTGGACAGAATGGGTCAGGAGGTGCATTTAGGCGGTGACAGGGATAAGGGAGTGAAGATTAGTCGGAGACAACACACACTGCTATCCCTCCAGCTTTTTTCCATAAAAATATAATAATTCAAACACAGCAAGTCAACATATGGGAAAAGGTACTGCATGAACATCTGACATATACAACAGAACGCACACAGACTCTCTGATACATTATGGATCGTTCCCATAACCACGCTTACTTGTTATTCGGCTTGGCTTCACTCAGTCTCTTTGTTCTCAGAGATTTCCCTGTGTGTCTAATCAATAACAGACAGAACAGAAGAGGGCAGGGCTGATTGTCCTTGTTGTACCAAAAAAAAAAAAAAAAAAACCTAGAAGTGTTAGTTAGATGTATCTAAAATACAAGTGCAGTACAATAAATTATAGGAAACTTTGTGCTCGTTTAAGGAACTTGGATGCGATTGGTTCCAGTTGCGGTTCTCCTTCGTTGCTCATACTGTGGGTTAACCATTGGAAAATATGTTAGATCAGTACTAGAATAATTTTAAATCTACAATCAGATTCATAGGGGATAAAGATCTCTCTGAATGCATATAAAAGCACCACAGACAAGGCTGATCAAGGGTGAAAAAAAAAAAAGAAAGAAAATATAACGAGATTAAAGCTTTTTAATGTCGAAATGGTTACCGATCTGAAGTATCAAGCTAACCCTGGGTCTACCAACAAACCAGGCGTTGTTTAAAAACCATCATACGAGCGAACCGCTATTCTTTAAGCAAAACTATACTGGGATAAAGAGCTTTTCCCAAAGGCTCAGTTCAAAGAGAATGTGACTCATTCTAAATTTTAATGATTTCCAATTACTTTGACATGAACCTCAACTTTTTAATCAAAAAAACAGCTAGGGGCTGGCTTACTCTGTGGGTTTTAGGGAGCTAATTAGGTAGTGTTCCTGCCATCCCACACCATGCTCTTCCATCTTACTGCTCCCAGAAAAACCTGGTTAAATAAACTTTGCTCTGATACTCCTTCAAAATGCGTGTGGGAAGTGCCCGTAATTCAGATAACACTATTGTTTCTACGAAGCATTTTAGGTTTTTAACCTCAATTAAGTGAGAAGCGTATCTCTCTAATGTGTGTGTTCAAGGATTATTTGTTAGACCTCTGACTTTGGGTCATTTAGGTTAAGATAATGAGTGTGCCATTGCTTATGAGGTGCCACGATTTATGTGCTTGTCAGGAGCCGTAGTTTTCAGTTTCGTGCAAGCAGAAGTACGAGAAAATATGGTAATTACAGATATTTTTTGACCTCAGCATCAACTTTAGGTGTTTAGAAACTTCCAGAGTTGAGTTGTTGAACTGTCTGAATGTACGGTTGAAGGAGGACAGGAAAAGGGAGGCCACAGGGTGAATAATTTCCCCGTCCCTTACTTCAAGGACTCGTAAAATTTTACAGTCCATAATTGGATGAAATTGGAAGTACCCATAGGATCCAGGACCATTAAGTCCTATTAGTACTCTTGTCATTTTGGGACACACTACAAAGACTGTAAAAACAACTTTTAGCTCCCTCTTAGAATGAAGAAACCACAGCTGTACATTAATTACACAGAGAGGTAGGACGTCGATGTGTCAATCTATATATGGGGCCAGGCTATTTGTGAATAGAAAGTGTTTTAGTTAATAGAAAAGGTAATCGATGACTGAAAATCAATAGATCTGACAGTGACAAGGCGAGGACGGAAACTGAGAGAGATATTAATTTCACCAAAGCCACTTTCCGGGATTCATCTAATGATGGGATTTGGTTTAATTTGTATGGAAACTAAATTTTCACACTTGGCCCATCAAGTTTCCATCATTATTTTTTCAATTTCTCCAATTCTCGATGTAGCTGTGACTTTTTCTTTGTATTACACATTCTGAGTAATTGTGTTACTGTGAAAATTATACCTTTTTTTTTTTTCGTTTAAAGTCCATTTTCATACCTGACTCCCAAGCTTTGATCTCAGTGTTTCTAGCTCAGTTCTACAGCTCTTACCCAAGCAGTACACTACTCTTTATAAATCAAAATCCTTTCCCATGCCCTGGCCTCTGATAGTACTCAGAGTTTCGCTGCAGTCCTCTTTAACTTTCTGATAGATAGATACGTAGCATTGGAGTGAGGGGATAGAGGGAAGGGGCACAAAGCTCAAATCCTTTGCTGGTGCCCTTGTCTGTGCTGGGGCTAGGCTCTCCCCGGGGAGTCTTCTCATGACCCCAGGACTTGGATAGAGACGAAGAAGGCACTGAGGGAGGGATAAGAGGATGAAAGCGTGGATAGAACAGGCAGATATCGACTGTGCAGCAGCTTCTTTCCCTCCTCTGTGGAGCCGAGCATCAGATGAAATTAGAAACCTTAGGTAACCTGATGTCCGTTAGCTGGCAGCCCCATGATGCTTCTGTTTTTTGGTTGGTTGATTCTTGATTAATATCTGTCTCTGCTTTTCCTTGTTGTTGTTTTAGCACTTTTACCCAAATGATACTGACCAAGATTGTGTTTAGCTTACCGGCCAACAGGCCGTAAGCTATTGTTGTCATGGTCGTCGTCTGTTGTCGTCTGTTGTCCGTCATCCGTTTCAAAAATTTCAGTCTTCTTCCTCTCTGAAACTACAGTTCCGATTGACTTCAAACTTGGTATACAGCTTCTTTATGATGATGTCAACAAAAGTTAGTGAAATTATTTGGATCTGGATCTGATTCTGGATTTGGTGCAACTTTGAAAAATTTCCCCATTATAAGAGATAGGAAGTGGATCGATGCAATAACTCAGTAAATATAAGTATTAAGTATAAATTTCTACAGTCCAGCCCTGATGGGGAGATGACCAAAACATAATGTCCACATGCTGATCAGGATCTTCTTCTGGATCTGGGAACTTACGGAAAATTTAACATGGGCTCTTATGGGGAAAACATTTCAATCGTCTTCTTCTCCAAAACTACAATTCTGATTGACTTCAAACTTGGTATACAGCTTCTGTATGATGATGTCAACACAAGATATTGAAATTATTTCGATCCGAATCTGAATCTGGATTTGGTGCGACTTTGAAAAATTTTCCCATTATAACAGATAAGAAGTGGATTGATCCAATAAATCAGTAAGTATCAATGATATCAAGTTGGAATTTTAATTTTTTACAGATCTGATTGGAATATGACTAAAACATGGGCTATTTCTGTAATATAATAAATACACATAACTGTGTGATAATAAATGGCATATGGATACACTTCCCAAAGCTTTAATTTGGCCGGTAAGCTACAGGGCCATTGGTCCTATTTTTTGTTTTGTTTTGTTTTTTTACTGGACAATACTATCACATATGCCTCCAACATAGAGATTATGTATTCATTTCTATTTGTTGTGTGATGGCTGATGCATTCATTAATCACACTATGTTGTTTGTACTGTCTATTATTACCCCGCCCCTGAAGGGGAGGCAAGGGGGTTTCTTTTTTGTTTGGTTTGGTTTGTTTCGTTGATTAACACTCTAGCAGCAAAACTATTAGTTGAATTCATGCCAAATTTGGTTTATAGATTGCCAGTAGGGATAGGAATTGAGAACCGGTTCCCAGTACCTCAATTCCTTGGAATCGTTTGCCTACCTGCTTAACGATTCTGCTTATTGATTCCGCCTTCGTTGCGTATGCGTGATGATGTCACACGTGCGCTACATTGTTTTGGTCAGAACGTAGCCAACATGGTGTTGAGGCAAACGCTCCAAAAAGATGACACCAGGTCCACTTGTAACACTGTCAAAGCTTCCGTTTCTTCAAAAAAGGAAAATCCCTTCAGTATGCTCAAACATGTGTTACGACCCTGAGGTCGTATTTGTATATCTGTAATTTGTCATGTTATCCCACCCTGGCCTGTAGAGGGCCAGTGGTGTATTTGTCTATATATATGTGTGTGTGTTAAAGTTGGGGCTGCACAATTTTGGCAAAAAATAAAATCCCGATTTTTTCCTCTAAAAACTCGATTTTCGATTTCAATTTTTGGGTAAAACTACAAAAAACAACAGAAATCAGCATGCCGTTTTCGTGAGCAGCCCACAATGCAAGGCACTGCTCCGACCTCGAATCTGTGATGGTATTATGTGATGAACCTACGCAAGTTTTTTTTTTTTTTTTCTTCATTAAATCTTTATTGAATGAAGTAGAGTATACAAACAATGTATACAGCAAGAAAATAACATAACAAGTTTGCCAGAGGAAATACACTACAATACAATGTCCAAATCAGAGCAAATACTGATGGCTTTTGTAGCCTTTTTGTTTCCAGATTTATTGAACAGCTTTAAATAAAGTTCAACATCTTTCAAAAAATAAATAATATTTGGTTTTGTGTTACAGAACTCACATTTGTGAATGAAAAATTTAGCAAGTAAGAGAACTAAATTTGTTATTAAAAAAAAAAATGTACGGTAGCCCGCAGGCACGCGGCCCGGAGGCAAGAGAAAGATGAAATCGATTTCACAATTTCCCTTTTTTAAAAATCATCCTAATTAAGAAATCCGATTTTGATTTAAAATCGATTAATCGTGCGGCTCTAGTTGAAGTCCAGGTGGCTGTATTAGATTGGTGGAACGCGCTTCCTTTGGATTGGCCAGCCTGGAGCACATGGACTGCTAATTGGTGGAGGAAGACGGAGTCTCCCTTTAAAACAGCCTGTGGACAACCCAGCCCCGCTCCTCGACCTCACCCTGCTCCCAACTAACGCCGCCAGTTTTGTATTATGAGAGAGAGAGTTTTTCGGCATTTTGAATTCTGTATTTATTCACATTGTAAATAGTTTATGGACACCGCAGCACTTGTTTAGGGTGAGAAGTCAAATTTATTTTCATCACATTTTCTCCTGTTTTTGAGTTAGGAGGCCAGGTTAGTCCTGGGTATTTTTGTTATTTTATTTTTACTAGGGAAGTACAGAGTGATTGAGTTGGTTTTGTTTGTTATTTTTGTCACTGCTCACCCTACATTAAATAAACTGCTGCTCGGTTTTAATTTAACATTATTTGTCACGGTCTTCCTTGGGAGTGGGAATCGAGTGGGGAGTCATTTTATGTTATGCCTTTTTTTACCCCTAGGCTAGGGCGTAACACATGTGTCCACAGCATGTGATTCATTTGCAGGAGTGACACGTGTTTGCGTTACTTAGCGACACTTGTGAATCTAGCGGCATAGTGAACACCAGGCCGTCATCTGGGCCTGGTTCCGGTGCAGGCAACAAATGTCCTGCCCCCTCAAATAAAAGTTTCCGAAGTTAGGGAAAAGGAAATAAGGTGCACAACAACAGGAGACATAGAGGAATTAGTAAAGTATCTTAAGTCTGACTGTCACTGATTGATTGATTTACTCCAACGCCTTGAATCCCACCGTTCAGTCATTTATCACTGAGGATTACAAAGTTAGCGATAATTGGTTTGTTTCATCAGGGTTTGTGTGTTTGTCTGTCTGTTAGCAAGACAACTCAAAAGTTATGGAAGGATTTGGATGAAATTTTTAGTGAAAATGAAAATTGGAAAACTTTAAATGAAATTTGATACTGGCACAAGGAACAAATGATAAAATTTTGGTGGTGATCGAGGGGGACTGAGAGACTGATCTGCCTTGGCGGACGTCTGTGCTCTTCGAGTGCTTTTCTAGTTTCAGTATAAACTGTCGGATTACAACGGGCGGAACTGAGTCGACTAACATGACTTTGCAGTTTGGACATTTAACACACACATTTAAACACAACACAGCCAATAAGTTTAAGACAACAAAACTTAAGACCTACTATATGAAATGTAACACTGGTCTACAAGGAAAATGCTTCCAGAATAAAAGTAATGAAATTTTACCACATGAGAGTCACTGATAAAGAAAAATCAAGTCAAAAATGCTGGTTGGCTGAACTTTCCAAGATACAGCCTTGGGTCAAAATGTGAAATTCAAGAATTAACGAGAGAATGGGTTTGACTCAAAAGGAATATTTGTCTCAGAGCTACAAGATCTACTTCAAAACACTGTCTGCACATTAGAATACATTCACTTTACAGGTTCTATTTAGTGGAAGATTTATAAAACTATTATATAAATGTATATAAACCAATATATATGTGTAATAACACTTAATCATATACCTTGAAAACATCAGCAAACCGGCACTTTTGTCATTTATTTTCCAATTAATCTTATTAAAATACATAACATTTAGCACATTTAATCTCTGAAGCAAATCATTTCTAAAAAATTGTAGACCAGTGTAATACCTCTTAAAGCCTTTTTTAAGGTCTTAAATACAGATTTAGAAATCCAAGACTTTCAAAGACCCTGCAAGAACCCTAGCAGACATAGAATGCTATCTATAAATCATGCTGAATTCTTTTAATAAACTGCTAATCAAATTAATTTGCTATATTGTTGTAATGTTGTTGTTGTTGCAGCACTTTTCCCTCTGCTTTTCCTCAGACGATATCCTGTTATTCTCCTTCAGTCAGTCAGGTCGTTTACAAATTCTTTCTGCATTACTTTACTTTTGTGACTTTTACTTACCATGTTCAGAGAGGTGGTGTTTATGAGGAAGTGATCACTGGGAAATAAAGAGCCAAAGCATCACAGCAATCCTAAAATAGGATTTAAAGGTATGCAAATTGTAGCACCATTAAACTAACTTGGCTGTGTGACTGTCAATCTAGCTTTCCAGCCACTCATCTGCCTGTTTTGCTGTCCTTTGTATAAAGAAGGTTTTTAATGGTTGATTGAAGTTCTTTCCTCTTTACCTCAATCTCTGTCCACAAATTTGGCAGATTTCTGTCAGTGTTCAATGAGAGATTGCAGGATTTTACACACAAGCATTTGTATTCTTTTAAATGAATTCCACTTGTCTCATCACGTCGGAAGTGTTTAAAGTGACACACTCCTCACGATGTCTCGCTCATCAAAAACTGAAGGGAGAGCGTGAAGTCCAATACAACATAACAAAAACTTTGAAACATTTTCAAGGGAAGTTATTGTGCCTGCAAAAATAGCCACGCCTTAATAAAATGTGTTTGACACAGGGTTTGACAACTGAATAAAAGGTAAACGGAAGCAGCATGATGGTGTATAAGACATCCAGTGTTGAACTAATTGAATGCTGTCAATCAATCAATGTCCAGAGGAATTGATTAAACTGTATTAAAACTACAAAGGCTTCAAGAGGAGTAAAAGACAAGG
Organism: Sphaeramia orbicularis; assembly: GCF_902148855.1. Taxonomy (NCBI): domain Eukaryota; kingdom Metazoa; phylum Chordata; class Actinopteri; order Kurtiformes; family Apogonidae; genus Sphaeramia; species Sphaeramia orbicularis. The sequence continues at coordinate 33,496,308 of NC_043957.1, forward strand.
GAAAACGTGCAATGAGAAAACACATAATCAAGGCTTATTCTCTATATTAAAAAGACAATAAAAATGAAGAGACCCTAAAGCAGGGGTGTCAAACATGCGGCCCGGGGGCCAAAACCAGCCCGCCACAGGGTCCAATTTGGCCCGCGGGATGAATTAGTGAAATACAAAAATTACACTGAAGATATTAACAATCAAGGATGTCAAAATAAATTTAATTAAATTCCATCTAAAGTGGGTCAGACTAGTAAAATACTATCATAATAAAGTATAAATAACGAAAACCACAATTTTTTCTCTTTGTTTTAGTGTAAAAAAAAAGTAAAATTAAACAAAAATGTTAACATTTACAGACTAGCCTTTTACAAAAAATGTGAAAAACCTCAACAAATATGAACAACCTGAAATGTCTTAAGAGATTTAAGAGTAATTTCACCAATATTCTGTCTGTTATTAAATGTTTTGTGCATTTGTAGATCCACTGTGATCTGTGCGTTGTAATGAACATGTAAAAATGAGAAGCTGAGGCCAAATAATGGCATAAACTGTGAAAATTGCACTTTTTTTCTTAATAAATTTAATTTTGGTCATGGTTCTTGTTTTTATATATATCTATCTATATATATATATATATATATATATATATATATATTTTTTTTTTTTTTTTAATAGTTTGTAGATGTAGAAATTTTGATAATATAATCTTACTTTTTTCACTCTAAAACATAGAAATTAGACATACAAATTTTGGAATTGATATTATTTATGTATTATTATGTTATTATTTTAATGATCCGGCCCACTGCAGGTCAGATTGGGCTTTATGTGGCCCCTGAACTAACATGAGTTTGACACCCCTGCCCTAAAGTAATAAAACTCCAATAAATATCCGCAAAGACATGCAGTCATAGAAACCCCTGATGTGGATCACTGATATACCCTGGACAGGATTGAAATACTATGATTTAAATACTATGCAACACAATGCAATATGAGGGTATCGGAAATTACATGTTGCATTAACACAGGGTTGTCAAACATACGGCCCGTGGGCAAAAATCGGCTCGTCAAGGCAAGGCAAGGCAAGTTCATTTGTATAGCACATTTCAGCAACAAGGCAATTCAAGGTGCTTCACACAGGACATTGAAATACGACAACAGGGAAAAAGAAACACATTTAAAACATTATAAAAGAAACATGTAAAAGATGATTAAAAACAGCAAGTAAGAAAACAACACATAAAACCCAAAAATATAAAAACACACATTAAAGTAAGAGTTGCAGTGCAAAGTTTCGAAAGAGAATATAAAATTTAAAAAGTCGAAAGCCTCTCAGCAGACCTGATATTTTCTGGTAGTTTGTTCCAGATATACGGAGCATAGAAACTGAACGCTGATTCTCCATGGGTTCAGTGGGGTCAATCCAGCCCACGGGATGAATTTGCAAAGCGCAAAAATTACACTGAAGATATGAATAACCAATTATGTCGAACTCGTTTTAGTTCAGGGGCCACACACTGACCAAAGTAAAATGATAAGAAAATAACCTATGACTCCAAATATCCTTCTTGGTTTAATGTGAAAAACCAAAATATTATGTTATGCCTATAAATGTTATGCCAAATATTTCAGTTTGTTTTAGTGAAGAAAAAACAAAACAAAACATTAAATCATGAAAATATTTACTTTTACAAACTACCCAAACAAAAAAGATGAGAATAACCTGAAAAAAATAGTTTTTTAAAGAAAATTAAGTGCAATTTTAACAATATTCTGCCTTTTACTAAATGTTATGTTACTTTGTAGATGTATAAATGATACAATAAGTAATAATATTGTTGAAATTGCACTTATTTTTCTAAAGAAGTTTCAGTTTTTTCAGGTTATTCTTGTCTTTTTTTGTTTGGGTAGTTTGTAAAAGTACATGTTTTCATAATTTAATGTTATTTTTTTGCACCAAAACAGAGAAAAGATTGGAGTTGTCATTATTTATAGGTTATTATGCTCTTATTTTCCTGGTCCGGCCCACTTGAGATCAAAGTGGCCGAATGTGGCCCCTGAACTAATATAAGTTTGACACCCCTGCATTAACATGATTCTTTCAAGCATTCTGATTTGAATGAAATGCATTGACTTTGGCTTATTGATTCCGCCTTCGTTGCATATGCGTGATGATGTCACACGCGCGCTACATTGTTTTGGTCAGAACGTAGCCAACATGGTGTTGAGGCAAACGCTCCAAAAAGATGACACCAGGTCCACTTGTAACACTGTCAAAGCTTCCGTTTCTTCAAAAAAGGAAAATCCCTTCAGTATGCTCAAACATGTGTTACGACCCTGAGGTCGTATTTGTATATCTGTAATTTGTCATGTTATCCCACCCTGGCCTGTAGAGGGCCAGTGGTGTATTTGTCTATATATATGTGTGTGTGTTAAAGTTGGGGCTGCACAATTTTGGCAAAAAATAAAATCCCGATTTTTTCCTCTAAAAACTCGATTTTCGATTTCAATTTTTGGGTAAAACTACAAAAAACAACAGAAATCAGCATGTCGTTTTCGTGAGCAGCCCACAATGCAAGGCACTGCTCCGACCTCGAATCTGTGATGGTATTATGTGATGAACCTACACAAGTTTTTTTTTTTCTTCATTAAATCTTTATTGAATGAAGAAGAGTATACAAACAATGTATACAACAAGAAAATAACATAACAAGTTTGCCAGAGGAAATACACTACAATACAATGTCCAAATCAGAGCAAATACTGATGGCTTTTGTAGCCTTTTTGTTTCCAGATTTATTGAACAGCTTTAAATAAAGTTCAACATCTTTCAAAAAAAAAAAAAAAAACATTTGGTTTTGTGTTACAGAACTTACATTTGTGAATGAAAAATTTAGCAAGTAAGAGATCTAAATTTGTTATTAAAAAAAAAAAAAAAATGTACGGTAGCCCGCAGGCGCTGGCCCGGAGGCACGAGAAAGATGGAATCAATTTCACAATTTGCCTTTTTAAAAAATTGTCCTAATTAAAAAATCTGATTTCGATTTAAAATCGATTAATCGTGTGGCCCTAGTTGAAGTCCAGGTGGCTGTATTAGATTGGTGGAACGCGCTTCCTGTGGATTGGCCAGCCTGGAGCGCACGGACTGCTAATTGGTGGAGGAAGACGGAGTCTCCCTTTAAAACAGCCTGTGGACAACCCAGCCCCGCTCCTCGACCTCACCCTGCTCCCAACTAACGCCGCCAGTTTTGTATTATGAGAGAGAGAGTTTTTTGGCATTTTGAATTCTGTATTTATTCACATTGTAAATAGTTTATGGACACCGCAGCACTTGTTTAGGGTGAGAAGTCAAATTCATTGTCATCACATTTTGTCCTGTTTTTGAGTTAGGAGGCCAGGTTAGTCCTGGGTATTTTTGTTATTTTATTTTTACTAGGGAAGTACAGAGTGATTGAGTTGGTTTTGTTTGTTATTTTTGTCACTGCTCACCCTACATTAAATAAACTGCTGCTCGGTTTTAATTTAACATTATTTGTCACGGTCTTCCTTGGGAGTGGGAATCGAGTGGGGAGTCATTTTATGTTATGCCTTTTTTTACCCCTAGGCTAGGGCGTAACACATGTGTCCACAGCATGTGATTCATTTGCAGGCATGACACGTGTTTGCGCTACTTAGCAACGCTTGTGAATCTAGCGGCATAGTGAACACCAGGCCGTCATCTGGGCCTGGTTCCGGTGCAGGCAACAAACGTTGACTTTACATGTACTAGTTCATAGAAACAAAGTGAAAAAGCGTGTCAGATCTCCTCATTCTGATTGTACAGGACCGATGTCCACAATAAAATCAAATAACCTCAAAGAATCTTTTTTTTTTTTCAGTGTGGTACCTCAGATATAACAATTCAATTTCAATTCAACTTTATTCCGGACTCAAGGTCCAATATAAAAGCAAGGAGACAAGGCTGGCTTATTTTCATATGAAGATGGTTTTGGTCTTGTGTCCCTTCTGATTTATTTTATCAATTTATTTTACCAAAGCCATGTTCAGACTGACAGTGGATGATGTTGGCTTCTATTTCATTCTAAACAGACCGTAGTGTTGTCACAATGGGGACCACATGAATAAAACTGTGCAGATCCATGACTAAAACTCACACACAAAGACAGAAATTTCCTTTCATCGGATTTATAAATGCATTCGTATCGATCTGCTCTATAAATCTCAATCTGGTGGCAGTATTTGTATTCGGCAGACCCTGAGTCCATTTTTCCTTGCGCTGTGCACCATAAGTGGATGTCAACACTTCTATTTCAACTTCTACAAATTTTCTTACCCACAACAATAAAAGCACAATAAAAAAAGAAGAAATATTACTTTGTTGAGTGTAAAAATGAAACTTCCACTGGAGAAGAAAAAACAAGAAATGTGTTTTATTTATTTACTTCTGTTTGGAATTAAAAATCAAAAGGAAATTTGCTGAAGGGGAACAGAGGAGATCAATACAGTTCAAGGCTGAGGTAATTTTTTTTAAAGCTTAGACTAGATAGTTCCTGCCTCCCCAACACCACAGCTGCTTTTACACACAACAATTATACACAGTCGCTCTGTTATTAATAACCCTTTTGCATAGGTCTAAATGCAAAATCATTCAATGACAGACACTGCTGATGTCTGCTGTTTTGTAAAGTAAAGGTCTATCTAGCAAATCACTAATGAGTGCCATCATTCAGTCAAGACACAGCAGGAAAGGTGCACAGCATTTTGTTTGTGATCCATCATTTAATTCTGCAGACAACTGTAAAGCCAGACAATTAATTGAAGAAATTATAGAAACTCCCATCAGGACTTTTTAACAAGCCTCGTCTTTGTCAGGTCAGTGTTTGATTAATTAGTCGCCTCATAGTTTTCTTCTCTTGTAAAAATACATTTATACATTACAATGCATTTTCTCTCAAGCAAAGTCAAGATCATGATGCTTTAAGTGTTCTAGATGGTTTGGACTTTTTGAAGCAAGTGACACAACAAAGAAAAAGAACATTAAAAATGAAATGAAATAAAAATGAGAATTAACAATATGCAGATGTTTGATGCAAGGCTGCCTACAGCAGCAGATGCAGCACACGTAGAAGATAAAGGTGCACCCAAAAGGTCCCTTACATTAAAATTAGGGATGCACCGATACCACTTTTTTCCAGACCGAGTACAAGTACAAGTACTCACATTTGAGTACTTGCCAATACCGAGTACTGACATGAGTATTTAATAATCCCATTCCAGTTTTTAGTTCCTTTTGTAAATGTGCTTTATTGTCGTTGTCATTAGTCTGACTGGAACAAAGTGCTGTTACTGACATTTAATGTGTTGGAATGTGCGTTTCTCAATTAATCCACCAGGGGGCACCGCTCTGAATTAACCATACTGGACAAATACCACGAAGAAGAGTAAAGTTTAATGAGAAGAAGAAAGTCAGTAATAACAAACATGGAGATGACAGAGGTAACACTAATGTGATACTAATATTGTAGCGTTTTCGCTGGTAAGGTTTAAAAGTGAAGCTTCAGCAGGTAGAGAAAAGAGAAATGAACGTTAAGTTCCGTTTTCACTTCTGCTGGCGGTGGTCCGTACCGCTCCGTACCCCCATTGTATTATAAGTAGGGCAGAAACCGGCTCAGCCCTGGGTAGACGTCATAAATCTGTCAGTAGTTTTTCTTTAACTCACACAGTGGCTCTTTGAACAGATCCTCTACCTCCACGGTTCCCAGTGGTATTCTCCGTCTGGGTACGCATTCATGAGCACCTGGAAAACAGATGGAATGTACGCAGAGGACGGACAGATCACTCTGTCCGTATCTGTCTGTGTCTTTAACGTTACTGTCAGTCAGCGTTACTTTTATCACCGTCATTTATTTAGAAAAATCTCCACACTCTTCACACTCCCCACTAGGGATGTAAACAATTAATCGACTAACGATTAGTTGTCGATAAGAATTTGCTTGATTAGATTATTAATTGTCGGTTAATTGCCCTTTTCTGCCCGTCCACACCTGTCTGAAGGCTGGCGGTTTGTCCGTGCTGTGCTGTGGCTGGGATAGCCGGTGACTGAACCGGATCATGGTGTTGATGAGTTAGAATGTCTGTATGGACATGGTGGAGCCAAACACAGACCGACTGGTCTGTTTGTGGGAGCGGTACACACCCGAAAAAATACAGGCACAAATGCGGGGTCGGTATCAGAGCGTTTTCCCTGGAAGTTGGTGTAGTCTACAGTCAGTGAAAAGTTTCACTTTCACTTCTGCGGGGGCACGGACTGCACTGGACCGATGTAGTATTGGAAGTAGGACGGAAAGTGATGCACGCGCGCGGTTACCAACCAACATGCACGCATCCCCCAGCCGTACTGTGCGTGTGCGAGTACCCCCCCCCCCCCCCCAACAAAACGCACACGTGTGCACCCCCCCATCAACAGATGAACTCCACAGCAAACACAGACTGTATCCAGTAGTTCAATAAATCAGTCATTAAGGAATATGACATGGTTTTTTTCATGAAGTGTATAATCAATATTTAGCTTTTATTCTTATAGACTGTATTGAAAAAGAAATTCAGGTTCTCAGGAAAATCACTGCTTATCAATTAATTGTTAATCGATCGATAAGGGCAACCAACTAACGATTAATGAATTAATCGATAATTTGCATCCCTACTCCCCACACATTACTCCTCCACTGAACTGTGAATGTCACGCTGCTGTAAGTGGTATTGGTGCGGTTGTATCGGATTACTTTTACGAGTATGAGTACAAGTGCACACACTGAGTATCGGACCCGATACCTGATACTGGTATCGGTATCGGTGTATCCCTAATTAAAATGCGTACAACTGAGTGACTTGAAAATATGCTGATGGGGGTTCAAATGAATGACACAGTGCCAGTAAAACAAAAGCTGTGTGATCATGTGACTGCACTCACACTTGAGTTAAATGAAAATATTGTTAGGAAACAACAGTGTAGCATCAAGATAGTAAGAATTAAGACATTAAGACACTGAGCATTTCACTGTGTCTGAATTCTGCTTTTGTTAAAATAATGTTGTAATTTTGTATCACAGTGTTTGACATTTTATTATACCAAATAATTGCTCATATTATGGTATGGTTGTTTGTTTGTTTTTTTGCCTTAATTATGAAATAATATCCAAGCATGTGTAGTGACTGTAATTGCAAATTATTTTTGGTCCACCTGCACCCACCAACCTTTTTTCTGAACACAAAAACACAACCATTCTTACATGTGGGAACTTTCTCATCTACCTTGGGCTGTTTTTAAACTTAACCCTCAAAGACTTTAACAGCCGTCTGCAACCAGAGACATCTAAAATGCACCACAAATCATATCAAGACATTTAAATAATTCAAATAAAATGTAGTTTCTCAACATTTCAGTGGCATCAGAAATGACTCATTCTGACGTTCAGAGGCTCAGTAGTGAACATGGAAACACCGTCATCTTCTGCAACATTTATTTATCGATTAAACTCACACAACTTGACAAATGACAGTCATTGTAGGCGCTTGGTTTTACAATCGGTTCATGACACATTTTCCTGAAAAAATTGCTTTTGCTTCAGTTTTAATATAATAACCTTTGAATGTATTCTGACTTTTTATCCTCATCTAGGGTTATTGAATTAAATAAAGAAAAATATCTGATTTTCACTAAAAAATGCAAAAAGCAGATGTAAATATTGTAATAAATGGTGAAAAATGAATTTGAAAAAGTTCAGTTTAGATGAAAAAAAAATATGTGGAAGCCATTCAGGGTTAAATATTTTTTGGTAAAGTAAATCACTGCTTCTGCTGGATGTTATGTCGATAATAAAAAGCTGCTTTATAATCACTATGACTCACTCCTACTATCAGTAAACTGTTCCAGCCACAACCGTTAAACATTTAGAAACACCCACAACACAACCAATGCGCTCCCATCAGAGAAACATCCACCACTAACTTTTCTACAGCTACTTCCTCCATTTTCTGTGTGTTTGTTGTTGTTGTTGGCTGCCAACACACTGTCAATCCTCTCTTCTTTTTCATGCTATTTAGTCAGTCACTGTCATGAAAGCGTCTCTGAGATACTGAATTGTGCTGCTTAAAAGATGCCAGCCACAGCACTTTTTCCAAAACGACTGCTCTGTCTGCCTCCCGGCCGCTACCAGTGCACTTTAAAGTCGAGTTAAAAAAAAAAAAAAAAAAAGAAAAGAAAAAGAACCGAACAGTGTGAACATAGATTTTACAGTGGCGATCACACCAGAGGCTTTGAAATCACAAGCGTAGTGTTCTCTGGAAGGAAGGCAGGTGAGCATTTTGTTCCAAACCGCTAGAATAACTCAGTTCTGGCATTGGATGTTATACATTAATCTACTTCTACCGCAGCATCACTGATAGAAATCCTGAGTGGGGGGGTGCATGGCGGTCCAGTCATTATAACTGACATATCACATGATGTCTGTTTTACTTATAAGGGCCTCTTCTATGGTGCCCCCACAAAGCCTTAATACAGAACGTCCAAATGGGTCATATCTGATGACCATGAAAAGACGATAAACTGCATTTTATATCAATTATTTACATAGATTGATAAAAATAGTGCTTCAACAGGTATTAAACAGTTGATGATTTTGGTTAGCCAGTGGCTGTTTAGCTCTTCATGGGTTTATTAACCCTTTCATGCATAGTGGTCGCTCCAGTGGACAGCTATTCTACAGCTGTTCTCTTGTATATTCATAGGTTATGTTGTTTTAGTTCCATATCAGACAACACAGTGGACACTTACGCTTCATCCTATACACTGACATTCATACTGTTACTGTAATTTTGCTGTTCTTGATAAACCTGATCTGCAGTAACATGCTTTAAATCAGTTGCTAATTGTTATTCAACTACAATTAACAGTTTTCGTAATCAAAAACGTTTTTTTTTGCATATTATTTCCATGAAGTTAGTAATAACTAGTATTAGAGTATATTAAAATGTGAGAAAACACCAGATTATTTGAATGAAACATGTTTTTGTTTCGTAGTTTTTCTTCTTCCAACTCCTTTTCAAGTGTAGATGAATGATTTTAGAATTTTGAATTTGCATGTATTCTGTAAATGCTCGAAATAAACAAAAATAATGAATGAATGAACAGTTTTCACACAGTATATCACGTTCTGATGATGGGTTTTAAATACATATACAAATAATATATGTTTCTTTGCCTCAAAAATTAAATGCATGGTGTCCAGTTGAGTGGACGTGTTTGTAACTCCATGAAAAACAGGTTCATTAAATAAATAAATAAATAAATAAATAAATAATCAATTGCATTGTTTTTTTATGCCTAAAGAGGAATAATAACACTCAGGAAAAAAAATCTCAACTAAGGTTTTTATAATTTGTGCATGAAAGGGTTAATTGTGAGAACCTTAGTTAAGACTTTTCTCTTGAGTGTTTTTATTCCTCCATAGGCATGAAAAAAACAATGTGATCAAGTTGGTTTTTTTTTTTTGGTTTTTTTTTTTGATGGAGTTACAAAAATGTCCATGCATTTAATTTTTGAAGTAAAAAAAACGTGTTTAAAACCCAATATCAGAAATTGATATTAAACAATGAAATAAAATCTGACATCTCACATTTTAACATATTCTAATGCTAATTATTACTCTTTTCATGGAGATAATATGCAAAAAAAAAAAAAAAAAAAAAAAACTTTTTTTCCGCTAACAAATAACAGTTGATTTACACTGAAACATGTTACTGCAGATCAGGTTTATCAAGAACAGCAAAGTTACAGTAATGGTATGAATTACAGTGTATAGGATGATGCGTAAGTGTCCAGTGTGTTGGCTGATGTGGAACTAAAATGACAAAATCCATGAATATACAAGAGAACAGCTGTAGAATAGCTGTCCACTGTAGTGACCATTATGCATGAAAGGGTTAACATGTATTCATAGAATCAACCGGTATTAAATATTTTACATGACTAGATAGCTTTGGTCACCAGTGGATGTTTGGGTCTTTTTGGGTTAAAAGTGTTTTTCAACCGTGGGGTCACCTGGAATTCAAATGGGGTCACCTGAAATTTCTAGTAATTGATAAAAATAAATAAATAAAAAAAAACGTACTAATAAAAAATATATGCTAAGTTGAGAGAGACAATCCCAATACATAAAAGACAAACTGTGAAGCTGAAACTGAAGCACTGTGGTACTGTTTATCTTTCAAATGTTCATTGTGGTCGGTTTCAGATGCTGCAGCTCTTTCATAATTCATATTTTCAGTTATTGTTTGTTCAGTATTAATTGTCAGCCTTGTAAATCCAAGCTGGACTGACTGTACACTGTAAGCCTGGAATTTGTATTTACTAAAATGCTTTAATTACAATGCACTTCAATGATTTAAGTTTTATGATGTTACTATAAAATGTTCAGTATATTCTACTAATTTGCAGACACAGTTGAAAGTACGAAAAAGTTTAAGTTGAATGGAATTAAATCACTAAGTTTTAGTCATGACCACACCTTTTTATCTTTGAATTGCATTGTGGGTATTGGGCATGTTGTTGAAAATGTGTTATTTTTCTGTGCAGGGGTTCAGTGAAGTTGTGGCGTTAGTGTTAATTTGGATTTAATGTGTGTATGTCAGTGTTTATTGGTCTTTTTGTGTTTGTTTTTGTATTTTTGTAGAGCTGCACCATGAGTCAGAGCCATAGGAAGAACTATGGCTTTCCTGTTCATCTCAGACTGTTATTGTACAATGGAAATCTTAATGTCTTGTCAAGTTAAAAGCACTTCCTGTACTGGCAAATGGCATTGAGCTAACTTCCATTCATGTTACAATATACTAAGTTAAATGATTTCATAACTCTTTTGGTTAAAAATAGGATTTTGAGTTTGATTATCTTAAAAAAAGTTGTTTAATTAATGATAAATTTATCCAGCTGCAATTGACAAAATTAGTCAGAGTAACCTAAAATGCCGAGTTGAATGGTTGGATAGTGGGGTTGATTTTACAACAGATTTAAAGTATAAACTAGAAGCACTCGGAGAGCGCAGACCTCCGCCAAGGCTGATCAGTGCCCCCCCCCCCCCCCCCCGATCACCACCAAAATGTAATCATTTCTTCCGTATCCCATTTCCAACAAACCCTGAAAATTTCATCAAAATCTGTCCATAACTTTTTGAGTTATGTTGCACACTAACGGACAGACAAACAAACAAACCCTGGCAAAAACATAACCTCCTTGGTGGAGGTAATAACTTGTCTTTTAGTGTTTTCTACTTAATAGTTTAAGTTCAATACCTTTAGCATTAAAGTTGAACCTACTTAAACCAACTGATTAGTCGATCATTACTCAAATCATTTAAGTGCAATCACTTGCCTCAAATTTTTTGAGTAAACTCTACTTATCCGGGCTTACAGTGTACATATCCTGACCAAGAAAAATAAAACTCTCACTTTGTGCAGTAATCTACAGGGTGGGGAAGCAAAATTTACAATATTTTGAGGCAGGGATTGAAAGACAGTGTATGACCAATTAGTTTATTGAAAGTCATGAGAATTTATTTGCCACAAGAAAATTGACATAATAGAAAATGTTTTTATTCTATGTGTCCTCCTTCTTTCTCAATAACTGCCTTCACACGCTTCCTGAAACTTGCGCAAGTGTTCCTCAACTTTTCCCATTCTTCTTTAATAGTATCTTTAAGAAAGCTGACATTGCTGTGTGATGTTCTATTGGTAGCATGTTCTAAAACGCCCCAAATAGCAGAATCCAGAGGGTTTAGATCTGGGCTAGAAGGCGGCCATAAACATGATTTCCAAAAATTGCTAAAGTTGGATTTGTTGCTGTTGTCAACAAGTGTTTTGGTGTTCTTGTGTAAGATTTTAACTTCAAATCATATTTTACTGTATTTCTAACAGTCTTGTTGTCTACCTTAAGTTCAATTGCCATTTTTCTCATGGATTTGGTTGGATCCTCTAGGATTTTGGATTTGAGAACTTTAATAAAAGCTTTGGTACGTTTTTTGTTGCTTCCTCCACTTCCAGACTTTCTCGTAATAGTTTTGCTCATAGTCATTCTCTTCTTTACATTATAAACAGTCTTTATGGACACTCCAACTATTTTTGAAATCTCCTTTGGTGTGACGAGTGCATTCAGCAAATCACACACTCTTTGACGTTTGCTTTCCTGATTACTCATATGGGCAAAAGTTTCTGAAAAGGTATGGATAATAGTGTTAGGTATGATTATGACATCAATATATGTTTGGTTTCAAAACAATTGACGTAGTGCCTGCTGAGAAAAAACAACTAAATGTTCATTGTAAATTTTGCTTCCCCACCCTGTACACCTGGCTTTTCTGCCTCCGTCCATAATAATATACATTATATAGACTAAATGTCATCGAAAATTAACGTTTATTTACAACACAGTATAGCAAACTATTACACGATCAAGAACAAATTAATTTTAGCAAAAAAAAAAAAAAAAGTCTGTTTTGAATGTTTGGGTTCACCAGAAATTTGTGATGTTAAAATGGCGTCAGGAGACAAAAAAGGTAGGGAACCAGTGCCTTAATACAAAGAGAAATACTCTGAAAATGCATTGTGTGGCACTAGTCTTTAGATTGCAAGGTTGAATTGCACCACAAGTGAAGTGATCTTGAAGCTGTCAAGTGCTTCTTTTCCATGTTCATGCTGCCATCGATGGCTTGTCCAAATATAACCTGATGTTAAGCGTCTCATCTAGTCTTTCGTCTCCTCTGCTGCCTCGTTCTTAGTGTCACACAAAGAAACCAAACACTTCAGACTTCAAAAATATATGGCCAATGTATGTCAATATAAAAAACAGTCATCAGTTTATGTATATTGGATATAAGTTACCTATAAAGATCTGTCTTAATAGAGGGAAACAAAGAAAGATAGATGGTACAGGATGGTAGGTCAAGAAAATCCGTTCTCTCTCCTCTCACTGTTAAATTGTAAGATAGATCATTAGCTTTAAATGGACTTCAATCCGCTCATTACATGTCCCATTTACCTTCATTGCATAACGCTCTACTTTTTATATTGAGACAGAAAGGGGGGGGGGGGGGGGGGGGGGGGGGTTAGAGGGAGGAAGAAAGAATGCACAAGTAGGAACATCTCGACAGAATGAGAGTGGGAAAGAGAAAACACAGTCTATGTAGTTGTAAGTGAATAAAAGAAATGATCAAGAAGAAAAAGTTTGGAAGTAGAGACAGAAAGAAAATAGACACACAGGGCCTTTCAACTAGGAGAACTCCACTGATATTAAGTTTCTGTGAATAAGCAAAAAAAAAAAAGCCTGAAAATGTGCAGTGTCAGTATGAACTGCCTATTCAAATTGAACACACCTCAGTTATCATCATGATAAAAACTTTGCTTCAGCCTGTTTTTTTTCTTTCCCTATCATTTAACAGCTAATGACTGACGACAGAGAGGGGGAAGCATTTGAAGCATGTAATCGCCTTTTTATTAGTGTTATTTTTTTATGGTTTTCATTAACCCTGCAGTATGTGATGCTGCGGCAAAATACTGACACTATGTGTGCTGGTTTCACGCTATGTACGTTACGTCTGATACCTGACATTTTCATACTGTTGTTTGTGTGGGTGATAAGTGGTTTCACTTCAGGTATATCATAACTGTACTTCAGTTAATGTCTTTTTTTTTCGCTCTTGTATCATCTTGTTTTATTATTTTCTCTCAGCAGCGAAGATGAAACCTGCATTCAGAAAGTAATGCATTTTCACATTTATTTACATGTTTAGGTGAGGAGGAGGTCAGGAGAAATGGAACACTATTTTTCTTACCTTTTAAGAAAATCACTGTTTAAGAAAGATGTCATCATGCATGTTAGATGAGGTATGCATCTAAGGTGTTTGCTCTGTTATGACTAGATCTGTCGGTCACTTCTGTACAGAAAAGTGCATCAAAATGTGACCCTCGCATGGCCAAACACTTCTAATGTCTGCTAAACTTGTTTTTTGATTCTATTTGTCATTTCCTGGTAGAGAGGAGCAGACACTGATTGTCAGGCAGACAAATGAAGACCATTCAGTCAGAACTTTCCTATTTTATTGAGCAGTTCAAACCTGATTCAGTCTCATTTCAGTGCAGATTTTTTTTTTTTTTTTTTTAATAAATCCAGAGCATTTTGCTTGATTGGTCTTTCTCATTGAGTCACCCAAACCACTGCTACACACAGCTAATTTTATTTACTGTCAAAGAAAAAGTGATGCTACAGCTGATGAATATTGTTTGTTTGTTTTAACACTATGCTGCTCTTCATCAGGACCTGACCAACAGTAAAATAAACATAACGTGTGTGCACTAGAAAACCCTCGACCTGACTTATCAGGCACACTACTGCCCCCAGTAGGGATGGGAATCATTAAGAATTTAACGATTTCGATTCCATTATCGATATTGCTTAGTGATCCGATTCCTTATCGATTCTCTTATCGATTCTCATTGGGTGAGGGAGTACAAACAGGTGTGTTTGCGTTAACTGTCTTTTATATTTCCATCTCTGCACAGAAAATATAATATATATAGTATATACAAATAATAATAACAGATGACGCCGGGCCCGGTTCGGGGGGGGCGTACAGTGAAAGTGAAACTAAAGACGTTTCTTTACTAATTCCTCTATTGCCGCATTTCTACTATGTGGAGCCAGTTCGACTCGGTTCGTCTCCCGTTGTTGTGTACCTCATTTCCTTTCCCTTCTTACCTTCAGAAACTTGTATTTGAGGAGTTACGACGTTTGTTGCCCACACCGGAACCGGCCCAGTGTTCACTCTGCTGCTACATTCCCAAGCACCGCTAAGTATGAAATATGTGACATTCCTGTAAATGATTCACATGCTGTGGACAAATGTTTGAGGATATTGGAGGGATTCCACCCTTTTGAAGACATGGAAGCTTTGCAAGTGTTCCAAGTAAGTGGACCTGGTGTCGTCTTTTTAGACCTTTCTGCCTCAACGCCATGTTGGCTACGTTCTGACCAAACAATGCAGCGTACGTGTGACACCATCGCACATGCACAATGAAGGCGGAATCGATAAGCAGAATCGTTGAGCAGGCAGGCAAACGATTCCAAGGAATTGAGCTACTGGGAACCGGTTCTCAAAAAGAACCGGTTCTCAATTCCCATCCCTAGCCCCCAGTGGCCTGACTTATCAGTGCATGCCAAAGTTTCTGGACAAACAGACGGACGACCAATGGATGACAATACCCCGCGACCAGTGTGGCCGAGGGTAAAAACTGTAAACTGTAAAAAGAAATTGGTTTTCCACTACTCATGTTCACATTTTGATCAGCCCTCTCTCAAGAGTTTTTATCATTTAATCATGCCTGTTACTTACATTTTCTGCCTTATAGTTGTCTTGATATTTGACACACACTAGGGTTTTCCCTTCTGGATGTTTTCCTCATCCATAGAGCTAAGAAATTAGTCAGTAGTCACTTTTCCATTGGACATCTGCGCAAAACTTTACAGATATTTACTAAATGTCAAAAAAACAGAAGTGCATAATGTTGGTTTTTCCATTAAATCCTAAATGTGATCATTTTTTTTATTTATTATCGCAAGATGACACGAGAACTCATTCCATAAACATGGCGACAAATGTAAATATCACGTTGATTTGCAGATATTTTCATTATTATTATATATTACCCCTCTATCCCGTACAAAATTTAAAAATGATTGGGTTTCCTGGTGTGTCCACACATACCGCATCATGTTTCTTTTAAAACTCTTCTTCTTCGCTTGTTGCAACTTCTGTCAACATCTGTTGTTTTTTATTCATGTGACTCTAGTTGCAGAAAAAGGTCTTGCCATTGCAGTTTTGCATTATATACCAATTGCGCTATGCTCAAAAAACCACCTCTTGCCAGCGCAAAACTTTTACTTGAAAAACGAGAGTTTTGGTGAAATTGTCGATTTCCCATTAGATAAATTTTTTTGTGCAAGTTGTATTCGCACAATTTGAGGGTCAATGGAAAAGCGACTAGTGATGATAAATAGAACGTACAAGAAACATTTTTAATTGTAGAATTAAGAAAATATATTCATTTTGCTGAATTAATTACAAGAAAAAGTAGTGAAAACAATCTGTTACTAATTAAATTGCATTGTATGATGTCAGTATATCATTAGATATGTTCTGTCCACAGTAGCTTGGATGATGGAAGCCAGTGTTAAACTGTTCCTTGACCCAGCGAGTGGAAAATTTACAAATAGAAAAGGCCTAGATGGAACACTTGATAGGATCTGTTCTGTGTGATTTCTGAACTATCTAGAGTCATTTCAACACAAAGCATGGCTCAAGTTCCAGGGGTCAGCACTCAACCAGATGTTTAGACACGAACTGAGCAAAGTCTCACCTATGACACATCTTAGTTGCTTTATCAACAACCATTGCCTGCAGGACAGTTTTGGTAATAGAGGACGGGGGATTAACAGACGCTTTACAGGCTTTACCTAAAAGAAATACTGACCTTTAAAGTTCATAATGTCGGTCTATTTATCGATTCACTCATCTCCGAAAATCGATCTGAACTGCAATATAGAATACTAAGTGGGTGAAGAGTACAAACTTTTGAGTAGACGTACGTTTATTCCATTTTATTTACAAAGCTCACTCTGAGTCCTCTTGAAGAAAGGACTTATTAATCCACTTTACCTTGTGCAAAAATAAAAAAAGGTTGCAAAAAAAAAAAAATCCTCCAACACAGACGACTGATGTTTATCTCACAACACCCACGCGAAACCATCAAAAAGCTTCAATAAGAGCACAACGAGGTCACAGATTGTTTGCTCTGTTTGCTGCCATTAATTGCTCATTATGTTAGGATCCTGGAATGATATGCATGTAGATCTTAGAGGTACCGAGGTCATTGACAGTATCAAACATACACTCAACAGACACTATTAGGTGCATGTTCAGCTGCTTGACACATGGCAGCAACTCAGAGCATTTAAGCCTGTAGACACAGTCCAGACTAGGTTGAAAAGCGAGTCTCAGAATGAGTTTGTAAGTTGATTTGAGTGACTTTGAATGTGGTTTGTCTGTTAGTGCCAGATGAGTTGGCCTGAGTGTTTCACAAACTGCTGATCTACTGGGATTTTCACCACAATTGTATCTAGGGCTTACAGAGAATGGCCTGAAAAAAAAAAAAAAAAATTATCCAGAGAGCGGTAGTTGTCTGGGTTAGAACCCCATGTTGATGCCAGAGGTCAGAAGAGAATGGCTAGACTGGTTTGAGGTGATAGAAGAGCAACAGTAAGTCAAATAACCACTGGTTATAATGGAAGAGTATCTGCAAACCCACTGTGAATGAATCACTCCTGTCAGCTAGGACTGGGAAACGGTGGCTACAGTTCTCACAGGATCACCAAATAGCACAAACATCATGAAATCATGGACTTGTATTACCCTTTATCAGTGGGTCAGCATGTGGCAGTGGTGTGAAAGATATTTTCTTTGCACACCTGCCGACATACAGGACCTGACTACCAATTGAGCAACACCACAGCCTTCATATAAAACTCCTGCTGGACATGTCCATCCCATCATGACCACAGTGTACTTCTATCAGGATGACACACCATATCACAAAACCCAGATCATCTCGAGCTAGTTTCTTGAAGGTGACAGTGAGCAATCTGCTGCAACTACATAATTCTATTGTGTCAATATGGATGATGAGGAGGTCTGTGCTGTCTTTTCTAGAAAAGCACTAGTACAACACAAACCTCCACCAAGGCAGATCAGTCCCCCCCACCCCCCAATCACCACCAAAATGTAATCATTTCTTCCTTGTGCCAGTATCAACATTTCCTGAAATTTTCATCCAAATCCGTCCATAACTTTTTGAGTTATCTTGCACACAAGCAGACAGACAGACACACAAACCAACGCCGACAAAAACATAACCTCCTTGGCAGAGGTAATAATCTCCCCCCCGACCCCCATTCATTTTATTATTGATGGTGTAAAGACACAATACTATCATCTATTGCCACTATGTGGTATTGGCTTGACTCGACTCAGCTCGACTCCACTCGTCCTTTTTGCGTTTCCATTATGAAAAAGGACCTGGAATCTGGGCTAGCACTGGGTTAGCACTCGTGCCTCACAGCAAGAAGGTCCTGGGTTTGATTCCAACACCAGTCGACGGGGGGTGGGACCTTTCTGTGTGGAGTTTGCATGTTCTCCCCGTGTCTGCGTGGGTTCTCTCCGGGTACTCCGGCTTTCTCCCACCATCCAAAGACATGCACTAATAGGTTAATTGGTTAGTCTAAATTGCCCATAGGTGTGAATGTGAGAGTGATTGTTTGTCTCTATATGTTCAGCCCTGCGATGAACTGGCGACTTGTCCAGGGTGTACCCCGCCTTCGCCCCTGTGTAGCTGGGATAGGCTCCAAGCGACCCCCGTGACCCTAGTGAGGATTAAGCGGGTTCAGAAAATGAATGAATGACCTGGAATCTGGTACCTGGTACTAGTTTTTAGGTATCACCTCCACTGAGGTTCCAAGACTGGGGAACAGATACTAAAACATGTCGTGTAAACACTGCAGACAGACCACTGATTGGTCAGAGAGTCGTCTCTATGACCCACCGCTTAACAAAAAACAGATGCGGAAGTTTACAGCCCTTGGAGAGCACAGACCTCCACCAAGGCAGATCACCCCACCCACCCCCAATCACCACCAAAATTTAATCATTTCTTCCTTGTGCCAGTGTCAACATTTCCTGACAATTTCATCCAAATCTGCCCATAACTTTTTGAGTTATCTTGCTAACAGACCAACCCCGATGAAAACATAACTTCCACTGTTACACTCGGCGGAGGTAATAATAATAGATTAGATTTCTATAGTTCTTTTCAAGGCACCCAAAGCACTTTACATTATTGATCCATTATTCATTCGCTCTCACATTCTCCCTCTGGTGGGGCTAAACTACATCTGTATCCACAGCTGCTCTAGGGCAGGCTGACAGAAGCATAGCTGCCAGTTCGTCCCCAAAAACATCCCCTCCGACCACCACCAAATATTCACACACATTTATACACCATGTGTGAGTGACACTGGAGGTGGGTGAAGTGTCTTGCCCAAGGACACAACGGCACATGACTGTGACAGGGTGGGACTCGGACCACCAACCCTTCAGTTATTGGATGAAAACCTCTAAGGAATATTTTCAGTACCTTGTTGAAACTATGCCAATTTATTAAGTTCTGAAGGTAAAAAGAGTCCAATTAGTTAGTAGCAAGGAGTGGCCTGTTAGTGCATGCATGTAGCAATAAATATCATTCAGTGTAAAACAGTGAATTTGGGTCATATGTGAAATATTTTTAGGCGATCCTCATGCATAGTCTTAAAGGTGGGGTATGAGATCTTAGAAAAACGGTTCGAGCAAAGTACATTTTGAAAATACTCAATTCAAAAGTCCAAGCCCCTTTATTCAGACATCCTCCTGAAGCCACGCCTACAGAGTACTGGCATGCGGAATGCTTGTTCTTGAGGGTTCACGAACGCTGCACAGCAACAATAGAGGGTATGCACGTGATGTCACCACTAGCGGAAGCCACTGCGGTTACACCCACTGAGTGGCAGAAAGAGGGAGACAAGTAGCGGCTTTGGCTTGAATACTGCGAAAACTTTAGAACAATCTAAAAATGGGGAAGAGCTGTTGTGCCATTGATCGCACAAATAGGTTTAAAAAGCACTCGGAGCTATCGTTTTAGCGGCTACCTAAAGCCAAAGACAGAAGAAGCAGATGGATCGCTGCAATTCGTAGAAATAAGTGGAATCCAGGCAACGAAACCTGGATTTGTGGTTGCCATTTCGTGTCAGGTAACATTAATTTATGCTGTATTCTTGCGTAAAATCATACCTTAAATTACATATGGTTTTGGCTAACGTTACTTCTTAGTAAAGCTCTTAATGTTAGCATCTGTCATTTAGTTCTATATTTCATAACTGAAACGTTTTTGTCTTCAGTTGTGTGATTCTGAACCTTGTGCTCTACATGATTTGTAAACTAGCTTAAACTGAGGCTAACCTAGTTTTCCAAATAAGGGGGTACTCTAGCACAAAGCTGTTGTAGCTGTGTTGTATCAAGTATTTGATGTAAACTCTACTTAAATCTCCACAGTACCAGTAGATCATACACTCACTTGGGTCAGTACTAAGGGTTCAACTCCAGTAAATCAGTAGTGAACTGTGAGCACTACTGCTGGGCCTTTACCTTGGCAATCACCGCCAAGAAAATACGTTTGCACTGACAGAAAACCTCAAAAACAAAACTATGTTGAATTGAAAGCACTCACCAGCTGTAATACTCTAATTAACGATGATGAGGATGTCAACAACTCTTTAGCTTTTGTATGCTTTCAGCCTTTGCATTGGGTATTTTCCCAGCGTTGAAATCAGGTTCATATTAATGATTGATGTGATTTCCAGCCACATATCAATGTTCGTAGACCACTTGTTGTTTGGTAGCTTGTATGGATCCATATCCAGTCCAATTGTCTTTAACCCTTTCATGCATGAATTATGAGAATCTTAATCAAATTTTTTTTTTACTGAGTTTTTTTATACCTCTTAAATTTGACATTAATTGTACTTTTTTTAAAATGTTTTTAATCTATTCTTGTATTTTATTCGTTTTATTTAGGTTTTATCTATTCTGCTGTATTTTTATCTATCTATTTTATTTCATTTTATTTTTTTATTTTTTTTTTTACTGTTGTTCTATGCCTTTTAATCTATTCTTGTATTTTACTCTGTTATTTTGGTTTTTATTTATTTTTCTGTACAGTACTTTAATCCATTCTGCTTTACAAATAAAGTTGGATTGGATAAAAAACAAACAAACAATGTATTTGAATTTTTTTTTTTATGAATCTATTTTTCATGGAGTTGCAAAAATATCCACTCAGCTGGACACCATGCATTTAATTTTTGAAGCAAAGAAACATGTATTTACTGATATACTGTGTGAAATCTATGAAATAGAAACATTTTTCATGCCACTAATCTGATGTTTTGTCACATTTTAACATACTCTAATACTAGTTATTACTCACTTCATGGAGATAATATAAAAACAAAAACCTTTTAGTGTTAATTACAGTCTGATAAAAATAATAAGCAATTACTTTACACTCAAATATGTTACTGCAGATCAGGTTTATCTAGAACAGTAAAGTTACAGTAATGGTCTGAATGTCAGTGTATGTGATGATGCATTAGTGTCCACTGTGTTGGCTGATATGGAACTAAAACAACTAAACCCATGAATATACAAGAGAACAGCTGGAGAAGAACTGTCCACTGGAGTGACCACTGTGCATGAAAGGGTTAATTTCATGTTATATTCCACATTTTTCCGGGTCTCGCTGTAGTTACTGCTATGCTCCGCCATATTGAGCTGGTTTGTTTTTGCCACTCAGTCTGACTTAGAGGGGCGTGGCCCAGGGGGGAAGTAACGTATGTGCATACTCTCTATTCGCCCGGATCTGGCCCCGATCCATGCATACCTCATTCAGTCTCATCCGACACCCCCGCTCTTACAGAACAGCCCCAGTTCATACCTATCTGATTAATATTACATTTCCTAGTGATTTATGTTTCTCTAGGTGGGGCTTCGTTTCCTGTACAAGTGCTCTAAACTTCTGAGAACGCACAATTCACGCACGAAGAGGGGTACATACAGAGGGGGGCGGGCAAATGGCAATCGAATTTGATAGACATATCACCATTCAATCATTTCTATTGGCGCTCAAAATGATTGGATGGTGTTTTTTCAGTCCGGTCTGTTCCACAAGTAACTACATTTTTTTATTTTTTGCGTTAGAGCATTTAATTCATTGGTTGTAATCGGGGTGTGAAGGTGATTTTAAGCAATGTAGCAAAAAATGCTCCAGGAAAACATCTCACATCCCACATCCCACATCCCACCCGACCTTTAAGTGACAAAATAAACTGAATCACGTTAAAGTTGAATAAAAACGTAAATGTTGGGACTTGCTGTACAGAGAAAAAAACAAAACAAAACAAAAACAAAAAAAAAACAGCCATCTTTCCTCTCTCTTCTCTGCAGGAAACGCTGCCTTGCTTATCTGCTCTGACCCATCCACTGACCCAGTGTTCTCGCCGTGCCGTCTCCCTGTATCTTTCCATTCCCACCTACTGCCACACCCACCTCGATCACTCCTCTCTTTCTTTTTACCAATTCTAACTCCTTCTAGGTCACCCGCTCCTCAAAAGGCCCCCCTCCTTCGTCTCTTTGATCCCTCGGTGTATCATGGGTTTCCATTTCCTCTGCTGCCTATTTTGTTTTGCTCTCAGCTATCCTTTTGTCTCTCGCTCTGCAGCCATCTTATACTTCACTTCTACTCAATTGCTCTCAATCCAATTCCTCACCACTTTTAAGGATAACCCCTTTTCCTTTTTTTTTTTTTTTTCTTTTTTTGAGATAGAATTAAGATTTGCTAGAAACACTCAGCTACTGGGCCACTGTTAATACAAATCTTTCTATGCGTACATATGTTGTACATTAAATTACCACTGACTCATTAGTGAAGCAGCTACATTAAATACAAATCCCCATAGGGACTGTATCTACTCCCTGACCACCCAAATTATATAAATCACAAGCACACACGAGAGGAGTTTCCTCATAAGAACCTAGTAAAAATTAATTTGAGTACTTAACTGGAGCAAAAAACAAGACAATTAAATGAGGAGTATTAGATATCACATCTCTCTCATCTAAATCTGTTTGTACATGATTCAATAAGTGATCGTCAAATATGATTTATTTAGTCTAACTGAAATCAGGTTGCAGCAGCAAGAATATGTCACTACATATGAATCAATCCCCACTGTCGT
Organism: Sphaeramia orbicularis; assembly: GCF_902148855.1. NCBI lineage: Eukaryota > Metazoa > Chordata > Actinopteri > Kurtiformes > Apogonidae > Sphaeramia > Sphaeramia orbicularis. Next base: position 33,519,286 of record NC_043957.1, read on the forward strand.
ATTAACTGTCACTTTCCTCGAAGCCCAGTCTGAGGAGGAGGGATGGCAGCAATCTTTCAATCTTAATGAATCAACCATAGATGTAAATAAAGTTATAATTGATTTGAAGCCTTATGTTGGACAGTGGAAAATGCTATCACATATCCCCAAAGCCCTCTTTGTCATTTGTATGGTCAACAATAACATTTCTTAGAAGAAAAACACCCAGCACAGATAGAATAGAATAGAATAGAATAGAATAGAAGAGAAGAGAAGAGAAGAGAAGAGAAGAGAAGAGAAGAGAAGAGAAGAGAAGAGAAGAGAAGAGAAGAGAAGAGAGTGAACAGAACAGAACAGAATAGAATAGAATAGAATAGAACAAACAGAATAGAACAGAAAAGAATAGAATAGAAAAGAATGAACAGAACAGAATAGAATAGAAAAGAATGAACAGAACAGAATAGAACAGAATGAACAGAATAGAATAGAACTAACAGAACAGAGTAGAATAGAATAGAATAGAATAGAATAGAATAGAATAGAATAGAACGACCAGAATAGAATAGAATAGAATAGAATAGAATAGAATAGAATAGAATAGGCTCATTTTAAGCCTTTGGAAATCTGAGACTGTGCCTCTTTTCAAAACATGGTTGACAGACCTGACCGCTGTGCTTCACATGGAGAAGATCAGATACAACATGAATAGTAATCTAAAGACATTCTATAAGATGTGACAGCCATTTTTGGACCATATGGCTCAAACCAATGAAGACCTTGGCCAGGGAAGTGGCCCATAACATACCACTCACTTCTTGTTTTTTTTTTTTTTTGTTTGTTTGTTTTTTTTGTGGGAATCTATGTGGAATCCAGCCAGTTTACTAGTGATGCAACATAATACACCTTATCATCTGGAGTTGTACGCCCTATTTTACTTCTTTTTTTCCTCTTCTTTCTTTCTTTCTTTCTTTCTTTCTTATTAATTTCTTTTTATCCTTTCTATTTCTGTAAGCTACTTGGCTGTTTTGAAAACCAATAAAAATACTGAACAAAAAAAAAGAATAGAAGAGAATAGAACAAAATAAAATAAAATAAAATAGAATAGCCTTTATTGTTATTGTGTGTACAATGAAATTAGGAGTTAAATTAGTCAATATAGGCATTACTGACATATTATGGCAGTGTTCTATTTCTATAAATTCTCATTTCAGATGGTTATAAGTACCTGAAAGAAAAAGTACAAACAGAATTGGACTGGCTGGAATTTTCATTTTCCCAGATTAGAGAACTCACCTGTAATTCACCTGAATTCACCTGAAAGCTCAGCTTGAGAATTAACAGTTTGGGATTAGTTTGGGTAAGTGGTGCAACATTTTCTGTGCAACAATAGAGCTCCACATTATGATCCACTAACTGAGGACATGATTGAAGACTATGACACAGGGGTTGCCCACTGTCGCTTCAAATGAATGTCCTCCACATTGATTTGATCCCACCCAGTTTATGTGATGTAAGTGATGAGCTGGTGAACGATTTCATTATTTCTGAAACGGAAACTTGTTACATTACAGTTAGTTCCTACAGCGGGAAACTGTCACAATCACATGAGACAGTGTCTGAAATTGGTAAATTTGACCACTTACCAATACACAATAAAAGACGTTGTGCAAGATTGGAAAATTACTGTTTTTCAGTTAACTTGAGATCCTGATATACTGGAGTAATTCTCAATTCACGTTTGAATAAGCATGTCTGATTTACTGAAGACTGGATGGTTTTCCTCCAGTAGATGAAAAGCTATTTTTGTTGTCCAGTGTGTACACCAGGAAAAGAAAACTCCTATTATAGTATATGTCTGTCTGAAAAGAACCAGGGGAGGCCAGCAACAAATATCATGTAAGCTGGAAAGGCAAGGTGCTTGCTCTTTATCCAAATAAAAATTCCAGACTTTTTCAAAACAGCAATTTCTTCTCCAAGACCTTGACTTTATGCACTTTTATGCTTGTTTGCCTACTTTTTTGGTTGAGATTCCATCTGTTGTGTGTAGTATAAAAGTTCATTTTAATAAATGTATGAATGAATGAATGTATAATTTGTATAATTTGTTTTACTGACAGAAACATTTTCGAAACATATGAAAATCACAAAACTGCATGGATATCACACAAGGTTCACTATAATCGTACCAGCACCGAGTGGTTAGTGAAATCATATTAAGTTTTTTTTTTTTTATATATATGTTTACTCATGTATTTTTTATCTTATAAAATTGTGCTTTTAAGCATACTCTGAAATTCAACTATGAGAGAAACTTTTTTCCATACTTTATTAAGACTTTCACACAAAATTCCAGACTTTTCAAGGTCTAAAAAACAGCGTTTCAAAATTTCATACTTTTTAAGATGTTCAAGACCTGTGCAAGCACCCGGAAAGGGAATGAGGCTTCTATGATTTATACGGTGGCCGACAAGGGTCAAACACATTGCAACGGCCCAATGCATCTCAGTTAAGAGAAAACAGCTGCAGGTACAGAAACGATACAAATTCACAAACTCAAACACAAGTCTAAACTAGGTATTGTAATGGCTAAATTACTTATATCCATATATATTCACATATATTTTCATATATTTCATATATCATATAGGCTTCTAACTCTATTTCAGATATTTTCATGTCACTGTGTATTATGGAGCAGTTTTTTGACCTCTTTTGTGTTGTGTCCAGAGTAGAAGGCCAAACCAACATTTCTCACAGGGGTCTTATCTCTAAGTTCCTGGCACTAACCAAAACACTTTCGACACACCATAATTTTTTCATGGGAGACAGAAGACTACATTGTGACTTGTATTTTTGGGTTCAGACCGTCTCAGCCTTTTGTCTGAGGGGTATCTCTTTCTTGGAGCTCCAAATAAAGTGATTTCTTTTGACACTGAACACTTTAACTGACCCTTCTTTATTGACGACAAATTAGTAGAGTATTATTTTTCCATAACAATTGGTGTCAGAAGTGGGATAGCTGAAGATCCGCCATGTGACACTTGAAGGCGTCGGACAGGTTAGCCACCAAGAATCCACAATCTACGGGTTCTCCTCTATCTCACTGAAAATCTTAAGAGACGAGAGGGTCTGACGCCTGGAGTGAAACTGGTCAACTTCACATCTATTCAATGAACTCAAAACTCTACTTCCTTGTTTGAAGGGTGAGATGTATTTTTACCAGTTCTTAAATTGAAGTACCAGGAATGTGGTGCAAATGAAAAAATGCGCTGCAAGAAACAAAAACAAATGCATAACACTGGTCAACAACAAATTTATTGTTTAAGTTTTTTGAGCTGATTTAGGATAATTTTGGTGTGCTGAATCCAAAAATCACATTAATTTTGCTCAATCAGGTCAACTTTCTGAACTATGCTACATATTGGCTTTTTAACATTTTTGTTTACATTTATGGGCATTTTCACATCATATGATACAAAATTCTTTCATATTTCTTGCAATAAACGAGTTCTGAAGATTTTACTTTTGCCAATTTATGATTAATGTTTTTTTTTAATATTACAGGTGAATGAAACGGCTTCGACTAGAAGATCTTGCAAAAATAAGCCTGACGTATTCTGCTACATCTGCAGTGAATACACCATTGTACCTAACAGGAATCAAGTGATCAAATGATTTTTTTTCCTCTTAAAACCTATTTTGGGTGAGAACTATATAAAAAAATCAACTGATAAAGTCACAAAAATGTAATCAATTTTGTGAGAAGATCAAATTTTTCAAAATCAAATGAGCAAAAAAACCTGACCTGATTGAGAAAAACAGATGTCATTTTTGGATTTAGCGGTGCAAAATGGTCCTAATTCAGTTGAAAAAACCTAGACAACTTGCAAAAAACATTTTTTTGTAACCCAGTGTAATCATCAAATGCTCTGCAAATAAAGAAACGATGCAAACCAAGAAAACATCTGCAAACGAAAAACACTGCATAACCAGTCAGTACAACAGAAGTGCTCCAAACCTGTAGGGGGCAGCGTTTATAGACAACAGACTAGTGTCAAATAGAATCTAATAAAAGTCACATGACCGCGCTACGCTGTAACTTCAATTTGTTCCCACTGTAGTCTGAAACACTGTCAGTCAGCTGTTCTTCCTCTCCTTCTCCATCCTGTGTGTCTCTGCATTGAGCTGTTCTGCTGACAACGCCCCCTACAGGTTTGGAGCACTTCTGTTGTACTGACTGGTTATGCAGCGTTTTTTGTTTGCAGATGTTTTCTTAATTTGAATCGTTTCTCTATTTGCAGAGCATTTGATGATTATGCATGTTTTTGTGTCTTGCGGTGCATTTTTTCATTTGCACCACGTTCCTCTTTTTGTACCTCATTTAGACTTGTGTTTGAGTTTGTGAATTTGCCTCGTTTCTGTACCTGCAGCTGTTTTCTTTGAGACACAATGGGTCATTGCAATGTGTTTGGCCCTTGTCGGCCATCATAGATTTAGAATAATTTCGTGTGATAGTTTACAAAGAAAAACTCATCTAAATGTCAAAACTGCATATTATTCATCTCCAACAGAAAAACACCAGAACAAAGTTTCTTTTCAGTTCTGTAACTGAGGTGACAAAGACTCACAGCTCTGTTGGAGCCTTGTATTCCTTTAGCTCACTGTAGTAATGGAATCAGGAGCTTCTTTACAAATAAAACATGTTCTGGTTGAGATCACACTGACTGACTTTTGCCACTAAATGTTGGCATCACCGACTCTGTTTGAAATGCAGGGGAGGGACCTCAGTATGTTTTATGTAGCATGGTACTCAGTGGGGAAAGTTAAAACCGAACAAACTGGACATCAAAGCATTGTCGATGTCAGGGCAAGTCACACTTAATCTTTGCTCTACAAAGAAGAAAAGAGTGTTTTAAAAGGAGAAAAGTAAAGTTTGTTAGTAGAGTGTGTTTTTGGATTCTTGGTAACATCAGTGACTATCTTTACATGCACACCAGTATTCCATTTTTTCAAGACAATATTCCGAATACGCTGTTTTCCACGGGCAGTGAAAATGAATACTCCTCTAATATTCTTTTCTACTTGCAGCTGTGTATACCCAATTAAAAATACTGCATTTCAAAGTTTTCCACTGGTGGCAGATGTTCCCAGCCTCCCTCTTTCCTTCCTTCAAACACCCTCTGTACAAGGTCTTTTTTTTTTTTCTAAATTTGCCTCATATCCATAAACCTGTTGGTATTCTCTGTCAAAAAGTTTAATAGCAGATGTGTTTGTCATTCCGAACAGAAATGTGGGACTTTTCTTTGTAGCGTCCATCTGTACCAGAGAGGATCTGTGTCTTTATTCCAGTAGACCAGAAACAGATGTGTACACATCCAAAGAATCCTCATGAAACAAAAATAATACTGATGTATCCTACATGTCTGAATCAGAAACTGTTCCATTTGAAAAGACGCCCAATTTGGAATGTTCTAGTGAAATATGCTGTTTAATATCAATTTCAAGTGGAATATTAGTGTACTTAAATATATTCAATGGTAACTGTGATTGCCATGGTAACCTTACTAGCAACAATCAATGTTGGACGTAACTCGTAACAAAAGTAATGCATAACAGTAACAGATTACTATTTGCTGTAATGCAGTAGTATTAGGCATTGCTTATCAATTTTTAATAACATTTTACTCAGTACATGTTGAATAGCGCTTGCATTACAATAAACTTTTCAACCATAACTTAATTGCTCATAAAAAAAGCAAGACTGTCATACCTTAAAGGTGGGGTCGGACATCTTAGAAAAAACGTTTGAGCTAGCTACATTTTGAAAATACTCAATTCAAAAATCCAAACCCCTTTCTTCAGACATCCCCCTGAAGCCACACCTCCAGAGTACTGGCATGCACAACGCTTGTTCCCGAGGGTTCACGAGCGCTGTACAGCAACAATTCACCCGGCCGAGGCTCCGGCCCCGACTACTCTTACTACGGTAGTAGTAAGACTACTCTATTTAGGCAAACATAGGATAATGTTAGCCTTTCATAACGTTAGCCTACTTGCATAGTTGAAGTATTGGCGACAACATCTCTCCTCTAAATGTGCAGTCATATGACCAGTAGTTTAAAACAGTGACTCATTCTGAAACCACCTTAAAACTTACCTCAGAATTATGTATTCCATGAAAGTAGGTTCTCTCAATATGTGTTACTCATTTGAAAGACGTTTATTCTGCCTTTCTTGTTCGCATTTCCAATAATCGCGCATCTTTCAATGAGACGTGCAGTGACCTGTCAATCAACTGGGGTGGCACTGGCCCCTGAGGTGCCAGGTTCCAGAGGTGGTCAGCACTAAGCAGAGCCCTGGATCTGGTGCTAAGTTAGCAAAATTTTCCTCAACACGACCAATCTAATCAGTGAAGGTACCAAGTACTAGCCAATTAGAGGCAGAGTAGGGCGAGTCATGGCTTCACAATCCTAAGGGAAAACATGGGTAACTAAGCTCAGATACTACTGAATGGTGCGAACTAGGGGGATTTAGAAGTGCGCATACCCAATGATGACTGAAAAATAAGTAGGTACACTCTGGACTACACTGTTGGAATCGAACCCAGGACCTGCTTGCTGTGAGGCACTAGTGCTCAGTTCTAATGTATATAAATTAGCATTATTTGTTTGTAAAGCCTGGAAAAACCGGCAGATGTGTTTGTTTAAATAGGTCAGTATTTTGTTTTGTTCATATCTATTGTGCCTGTTGTCTGGTGTTTGATTTTTGGTTTGTATTTTTGGTGTCTTATAAGCCCATGTAAGGGCTGGGCATGTTCTTTTTTATGCAAGACACAATAATAAAAACATTCATTCATTCATTCATTCATTCAGTGCTATCCACTGCACCACCGTGTCACCCGTCTAATAAATATATCCTCTCACAAATCTGTATGTACATATTTTATGAGGCGGCGAAATACTTCACATTACATTCGGCAAATTTGATTATTACTGTGACGTACTTCATGTACTTAACCACTCTCCCGAGTTCAGCTGACATGGTGAATATATTTCCTTTCTGCTTCTGTGTCCTCCGTTTTTAGGTTCATTGTGTACATTTATTATGAGTTGGTGAGACACTTATTGTTACACACAGCAAATTTGATTACTGCCTGGATTTGTTTATTTTATAATGAATGCACATTTCAAATGCATTTAAATTCATTTGTTGTGTGCTTTATCGGATGTTTGTAATTACAGATTTTCTGGCGGTTTTATGGTGTATTTTTGTAAGACTGGGTTCTGAGGAGACACTGACAGATAGTAGCAGGAGGGATGATATTTCTCCAGTAGCCTATTAGCTTCTCTTCATTGGTTCCCTTCAAAGGCCAGAACAGAATTGAAAATCCTTGTCCTGACATATAAAATCCTTAATGACCAAGCTCCATCATATCTTAAAGACCTCATAGTACTACATTATCCCAGTAGAACACTTGGCTCTCGGAGTACAGGCTTAGCTGTGGTTTCTAGATATTCTAAAAGAAGAACGGGCTACAGAGGCTTCAGTTATCAGGCTCTTCTCCTGTGAAACTAGCTCCTAGTTTGAGCTCAGGAGGCAGAAACACTCTCTACTTTTGAGATTAGATATAAATCCTCTTTTTTGATAAAGCCTCTAGTTCGGACTGACCCTACCGTCCCTTAGTTATACAGTTAGAAGGCTAGTCTAGAGGGGGTTTATGTACGGGGGCTAATAATACAGTAAGATCTTGACCTGTGTAATGTGCATTGATATGGTAGAATTTGCTACGATACAAATTAAAGTGACTTGAATTACAAGAAATACATTCAAAGGACAGAATGGTAAAAATGAAAGGTCAAGTCAAAGGTCAAGGCAATAAAATGAGATAAAATTCAGCATGAGCCTGAGCTGGGAATGTATTCAAATCAATAATAGTAATAATAAAAAAATCATTGCTTCCCATGGCCATCAGACTATACAATAGTTCACAGTAATTACCCCATATCCCATCAATACCAACATCATGTACAACTATACGCAAATATGTAAACAAAAAATGATGGGATCAATAATATCATATCTCAAAATCAATAATAATAATAATAATAATAATAATAATAATAATAATAACACTTTATCATGTCAGATTTCCTGGATTCTTCTTAAAGTTACACAAACTTCATGCCACTTTGGGCTTTTCTGTGGACAGTGCACCAGTGCTCTAATGGTTTCTATTATAATCCAGTGTTCTCTCTATTTCCATTTGCCTCAAAAGAATGGTACCAATGCCATTTTCTAAAACCTGAATGGATTCATATTTTCCTGTATTCCATTATGTGGTGCTGCTACAAACTCAATCTCCCTGCAGGAGAAAGTTCGATTTAATCTTTTGTTCCCTACACTAACTTCCATCCCCTTCTCATGAACTCCAACCCTCTGTCGCCCATCTCTGCCCTCTGTCTTCTTCTGGCTCCATCTTTTGATTGTCCTCTTCGTCACCTCCATCCAAAGCCTCCTGTCCTGTTTAGCATCTAATCTTAAAGTAATTCATGTCTTTGGCTCTGTCCACTCTATTACGTCTCTCCTTCAATTCTGTTTTTCTGTTTGCACAGATTATTCCATCCATCCTGGCTTTGAAAATGTCTTACCACGTCCTCCTACAGCATCTCGTCTTCCCTTTGCTCTTCAGCTGCATTCCCCCCTTGACTACATGCCACTTCAGCTGAATGCTCTTTAAGAAAACCCAAATGAGGCTGAGACATTAGTGAAAAAGGCATTAATATACCTCTGAAACACACATAAACACACTTCATGAGAGGGAACAAGTACAAAATAAACAGTACACTTGGGCCTCTGGTGCACACGCAAACAGCACGTTAAGTTGCAAAATTCCAGATATGTAAAAATGTTTTTCAAAGTGCAGATCTGGTTTGTGTGGACAGAGGAAACGGAGAAATTGGAAAACATTAGCATATTGCCTCATTTTGCACATGTCTATTATAGCTCTGTGTCAGAGGTGATTTCTCACAGACTGCAAGGGAAGCTCGGCTTCCCCTAAAATTACAAAAATTAAATGCTTAAATATGTACGGTTGTGTTGACATTTCTTTAACTACAAATGTGTTAGAACACGTTCATCTCACAGACGAGTTCGTTCAGAATCAGCTTTATCACAAATCAACAGACTCGATGTTGTTCACCTCTCATACATTCCTGTTGCGCTGTTTTCTCATATGATCTATGGTCAGTGCATTTGCCCGTAGACGCTCGGCATCCATGCACTTCAAAGGTGGGGTCTGAGATGTTTTTCTGGAGCATTTTTTATTATATTCCTTAAAATCTCCTTCACACCCCGATTACAACTAATTAATTAAATGCTCTAACACAAAAATTAAAAAAATCAGTCACCTGTGGAATGGGCAGAACTGAAAAAACACCATCCAATCATTTTGAGCGCCCACTGGAAATGATTGAACAGTGATATGTCTATCAAACTCAACTGCCATTCACCCCTCCCCCTCATCCCCGCTGTGTGCGTACCCCTCTTTGCGTTCCTAGAGGCAGGAGCCTTGTACAGGAAGCGTAGCCAGAGATGGCGTCGGAGCCCAACTCGGGTACGGAGCACAGCAGAGCCGGCGAATTGTTGCTGTGCAGTGCTCGTGAACCCTCGGGAACAAGCATTGCGCGTGCCACCACTCTGGAGACGTGGCTTCAGAGGGACGTCTGAAGAAAGGGTTTTGGACTTTTGAACTGAGTATTTTCAAAATGTAGCTAGCCCGAACCGTTTTTCCAAGATCTCAGACCCCACCTTTCAATGGGACTGAGTGGAACAGTTTTTTTCATTGCCTCAAAACTGGACGGTAATTGGATAAATGCCACAATGTTGTCCCGCCCCCGGATGCTCGGTGTCTCTGGGGGTGAATGGAGCTGTGGGCGGAGCTCGGCTGGGCTGGACACCAGGCTTCCATGTGCTGATTGGAGGATCAGTCGAAAGGCTGAATCCCCTTTGATTGACAGCTAGTTTGAGATCTACTCCTTCACTGACACAGTTCAGTTTAATACCGTTGCGCATTCTGCTGTGAAATTGAGAGAGAAACCACTACAAAATTACTTGTTCATTTCTTGCACTGCAAATAAAACACACTCATTGTACTTCCTTGTTTCAGTTTAACATAATTTCAACATTTTCTTGTTTCAGTTACATAATTTAATCAGTTTAAGGTGTACTTTGTTGATATTTATAACAAATAAAAGGCTAATGTGTAGTCCATCTTAATAAAAGTGCCCTGTCAAGTAATTTTTTATCTACACTGAACAAAAATATAAACGCACCACTTTTGTTTTTGCTCCCATTTTTCTTGAGCTGAACTCAAAGATCTAAAACTTTTTCTATGAACACAAAAGGCCTATTTCTCTCAAATATTGTTCATAAATTTGTCTAAATCTGTGTTAGTGAGCACTTCTCCTTTGTCCTTTGCTGAGATAAACCATCCACCTCACAGGTGTGGCATATCAAGGTGCTGATTAGACAGCAGGATTATTGCACAGGTGTGACTTAGGCTGGCCACAATAAAAGGCCACTCTAAAATGTGCACTTTTACTGTATTGGGTGGTCCAGGGGGGTCAGAAAACCAGTCAGTATTTGGTGTGACCACCATTTTCCTCGCACAGTCTTCTTCATGAATTCTCTGAAACACCTTTGGAGATGGCTTATGGTAGAGAAATGAACATTCAATTCACAGGCAAAAGCTCTGCTGGAGATTCCTGAAGTCAGCATGCCAATTGCATATTCTCTCAAAACTTGTGACATCTGTGGTATTGTGCTGTGTGATAAAACTGCACATTTTGGAGTGGCCTTTTATTGTGGCCAGCCTAAGGCACACCTGTGCAAAAATCATGCTGTCTAATCAGCATCTTGATATGCCACACCTGTGAGGTGGATGGATTATCTCAGCAAAGAAGAGGTGTTCACTAACACAAATTTAGACAGATTTGTGAACAATATTTGAGAGAAATAAACCTTGTGTGTACACAGAAAAAGTTTTAGATCTTTGAGTTCAGCTCATGAAAAATGGGGGCAAAAACAAAAGTGGTGCGTTTATATTTTTGTTCAGTATATATTTTTCATTAGACCCTTAGCACTCAGTTGCAATTCGAAAAAATCATTTTAAAATGATTTAATCTGTTGCAAAGTGTGATTTCATGGAATTCAAATGGGAGCAAAAACCAGCAAAACTGCTCTACACGTGTCCAAATGCAAGTATCAGTGCAGGAGACTTGTAACAGCCTGACCCTTGGACTCTGTTGCCTGGAGGGCTTTTGTTCCCTCTGTCAGGCCTGTCAGGCTGCCAATCACCAGCACACTGTTTTCTGCACTGAGCTGATTACAAGTGATGAGCACACAGCACCACGGGACGGGCCACTTAGCTCACACAGCGCACTCAGCACTTCAGGTTTTTCCCAGAAATTTGTGTTTGTGGAACTACACGCTGCAATTATTTATGAGAAAATAAACTTCATAAATATTCCACTATAGCTACAATATTAACAACAACAGGGACAACATAAAGTGAGCTAAAGTCCAGCCTCTGTGTCTGACAGCAGGTAAGAAGAGCAGCCCTTAACGTACCACAGACACAGATGTATTCTATGTTCAAACCGACGCAGGATACTTACTTTAGGTCTTGGAAGGGTTCTGCTCTTACATGTGATGTCTCCACAGAATGGCTAAACACGACGCCTTCATTCCCTGGAGAGAGGATAAGAGTGGATAAAAGGAAGGAAAGAAGACAAAGACATTTTCAGTGCAAAAGGCATCATAACATTGCATCATATTTCTGTTGTTAGAGCTGAGACAGACGTTTAAAATGCATGACACAGTGTTCAGATCAACCAAGTGTCCTGGAGTTATGTCCATACACACATACTTTAGAGGGGTTTAATTTGCTCATTTGCTGCCACATCACTCGTAGTGCGGCAGATGGATGGTGGGAAAAATATTTGACAGACAAGTTGTGTAATGCCCCATCCATACAGATACAGATTTTTTTTTTTTGCAAAACAGATATTTTCCCTACATTTAATACATACACATAAACAGTGTTTTAAGTTGCAAAAATGTCAAGGAGGTTATGTTTTCATCGGGATTTGTCTGTTTGTTTGTTAGTAAGATAACTCAAAAAGTTATGGACGGATTTGGGTGAAATTTTCAGGAAATGTTGATACTGGCACAAGGAACAAATGATTACATTTCGGTGGTGATCGCGGGGCAGGGGGGGGGGTTGTTTCTCAGTCTGTTAGCAAGATAGCTCAGTGTTATGGATGGATTTTGATTAAATTTTCAGGAAATGTTGATACTGACACAAGGAACCAATGATTAAATTTTGGGGGTGATCAGGGCGGGGGGGGGGGTTTGTTTCTTCGTCTGTCTGTTAGGAAGATAACTCAAAAAGTTATGGACGGATTTGGAGGATTTGGGGGGGGGAGCTGACTGAGTTTTCTGCTTTTTGCCGTTACACTTGGTGGAGGTTATGTTTTCATCGGGGTTTGTCTGTCTGTCTGTCTGTCAGCAAGATTGGTCTAAGGAACAAATGATTACATTTTGGTGGTGATTGGGGGAGGGCACACACTGACTGATCTGCCTTGGTGGAGGTCTGTGCTCTCCGAGTGCTTTTCTAGTTTTAACATGTTTTCCAAAATGATTTTCAAAACTGTGTTACTTCCACGTGCACAAGGAAAATGGAGACCCTAGAAAACAATGTCATCTTGTCCCATTTTGTGCATGTCTGTTATGACTTTGTTTAATGAACCTGCACCTGAAACATCAAATCCAGATGTAGAAATCAGTGTATGATCCAGGTCAGCACATACAGTATACCTGAAAGAGTATTATGTTCAAATCTGCATAATGTACAGGGTGGGGAAGCAAAATTTACAATATTTTGAGGCAGGGATTGAAAGACAGTGTATGACCAATTAGTTTATTGAAAGTCATGAGAATTTATTTGCCACAAGAAAATTGACATAATAGAAAATGTTTTTATTCTATGTGTCCTCCTTCTTTCTCAATAACTGCCTTCACACGCTTCCTGAAACTTGCGCAAGTGTTCCTCAAATATTCGGGAGACAACTTCTCCCATTCTTCTTTAATAGTATCTTCCAGACTTTCTCGTAATAGTTTTGCTCATAGTCATTCTCTTCTTTCCATTATAAACAGTCTTTATGGACACTCCAACTATTTTTGAAATCTCCTTTGGTGTGATGAGTGCATTCAGCAAATCATACACTCTTTGACGTTTGCTTTCCTGATTACTCATATGGGCAAAAGTTTCTGAAAAGGTATGGATAATAGTGTTAGGTATGATTATGACATCAATATATGTTTGGTTTCAAAACAATTGACGTAGTGCCTGCTGAGAAAAAACAACTAAATGTTCATTGTAAATTTTGCTTCCCCACCCTGTACATCAGGGCTGTTCAAATGCGGTCCTTGAGGGCTGGTGTCCTCTGTGTTTTAGATATTTCCCTCTTCCATCACACCTGGTTCTATTAATGATCAGCTCATCATCCAGCTCTGCAGAAGCCTGATGACGATGTAATGACTTTCAGGTGGAATGGAAGAGGGAACTATCTAAAACATACAGGATACCAGCCCTTGAGGACCAGAGTTAAATACCCCTGATGTACAGAGTACACCATGACAACAACCCCAACACTTAAGGTAACTAGTTTAGAATTTAACTTGTCACTGTCTGAGCATTTGGACTGGATTGTAGTCATTTTTGCATTCTTGTGTCGACAGAGATGTTATGTAAAACAAAGGTCATGGACAGAATTTTAAAAAAACAAAACAAAACAAAACCCTTTGCCTCTGACCGGAGCAGGCCCATACGCCTATGGTTGTGCCGACAGCAAAAGTTTGTGTAGTGGGGGGTGGGGCTTCATAGCTCTGGCTCTGGCCCTACATGTGGGGATGTCATTGCAGCTCGGTGGTTGTGGTTGTGGTTCTGACCACGGGCTGCGCCGTGGGGTATGGTTTTGGGTTCTTTCAGCTCTGTGGGTCGGTGGTTGCCTGTGCTCTCCAGGCCATCCCTGATCTGCTGTTGGTGCCAACGGGCAGGTGTGGCTACAACTGTCCACATACGTATCCACACACATAGACACACACTCACACACACACACTTGCCTGTTGTTACCTTTGTGTTATTCTGCCAGTGTTTTTTTTTTTTTTCTCCTTTACTTATTGTTTGTTTCTGGTTATTTTGATTTTGGATCATTTTCTTTTTTTAGTCACTGATGTTCATCTGTTTTTGTTACTGTTCTGTTTTCACTTGTTGTTTGTATCTGTTGCTTGGTTTGTGTCAATAGTCGCTTTTCCATTGACCCTCAAACTGTGCGAATATAACTTGCGCATAAAAATTAACTTAATGGAAAAATGACAATTTCGCCAAAACTCTTGTTTTTCGATTCAAAGTTTTTGCGCTAGCAATAGGTGGTTTTTCGGGTGTAGCTCAAATGGTATATCATGCAAAACTGCAATGGGAAGACCTTTTTGTACAACTAGAGTCGTGAATAAAAAGAACGGATGTTGAAGGATGTTACAACAAGAGAAGAAGAGTTTAAAACAAACACGTGGACACACCAGGAAACCCAATCATTTAAGAATTAAGTACGAGATAGAGGGGTAATATATAATAATGAATATATCTGTAAATCAACACGATATTTACATTCATTGCCATGTTTATGGAATGACTTCTCTTGTCATCTTGCGATAATAAATAAACAAATCATCGAATTTGTGATTAAATGGAAAAAACAACTTTACGCACTTCTATTTTTTGGACATTTAGTGAATATCAGTAAAGTTTTGCGCATGTGTCTGATGGTAAAGCGACTATTATCTGTTTGTGTATATCCTGTCCTGTTCTCTCACAGGTAACCTAAATTTAGTAACAAATTACAACCAATAGGGGGAATTGTTCCAAGGTTCAAAACCCTCTTGCAGATCAAAATTGTCGAGCAATTCATGGCATCAGTACATTCATACTGAACAGGACAGGTTAAAAAAAATAAATCTGTTTAAAAATATATCTATGTTAAATCCAGACTCAAAACTCACCTTTTCAGAGAAGCCTACACACCATAAGTTTTACTCTCCATTTTACATCTTCATTTCTATATATCATAATTATTCTTTTATCTATTTGTTTACTTCTTTGTATTTTATGCATTGTCTGTTTTATCTTGTTGTACAGTGTCTTTGGGTGTCTTGAAAGACACTTATAAATAAAATGTATTATTATTAATGTGGGCAAGGTATAAAATATTAAACAAGTTGTCATTCTTTTGCATTATTCCGCTCCCCTGAAAAAGACTCCCTACTGCAAAACAGGTGCAACTGATTGTATATTGTTCACAGGAAGGGCTGGCACACATTTAGTGCAGTATTTAACCCCCCTTGTTCAGGAGCCACTTCTGTTTCAGCCAGCAGCCCTGAACAGATGTTTGGGCTAAGCTCTGGTCATGACTCCTGCTGAGTCTATAGAAAGCATGATAGAGGCTCAATATCGCCGCAATTTTAATCCCATCCGATAGAACTTTGTCGAAAGTTGTACACAAAAATCATGAAAAAATATTTAATGGTAATATAAACTGATGAATGAAAGGCAATTCACACTGTTTCAAGTACAACAGTCAAGCAAACGCCCACTATTTACAAGACTTAGCAGACACCGTGACATATTATTGCACCGGCTGATCCGCATAAACAATAGGCTTACATTCATCCGTCTACATTAACTCCTCCGTTTTCACTGCGGATTGATGCACGGCTGCATGTGTGTATTAAATCTAAAAATATCAACAAACTAATCTAAAAAAAAAAAGTGCCATAGAATGACACTGCTGGACCTCTGTACCTGAATTGAATTAAAGGTTTTCCATCTGCATTCTCTGCACCGTTCACTCTCAGTTCCCTCACTTCCATCAAACTATAAAAGACAGATACAGTCACCTCTGGACCTACTCCCCATTACCCTTCCCTCCACCCTCTGCTCCCTAATTCCCCTCAGACTTCCTGTAATTACCCATGCGCATGTGTATGGGTGCGTGTTTGCCTCGTTCATCTTCACAGCTGAATTTTTATATATGTGCGAATTCATTATGTCTCGATAAAAGAGTCAAACAACAGAACCATAAATATTGAACAATGCATGCAAATATGACTACAGAGACAGACTCCAACTGAACTTGACAGCTTCTGCTTGAAGTTTTCACTGTCATTTAATGAAAGTGGGAGAAAATGATTGAAGAGAAGAGGGAAAAGATATGTAAGGGCACTCAGGGACACTACAGTGGGCATTCTCCATTGCTTCATTTTCTTTTCATGTCACTTCAATTGCCTTTAATTTTCTTCTCTCTAGTTCCATTCACTTGGCTTTGTATCTTTGTCTCGTCTTTAAATCCTTGATTCCTATGTCATGTTCTTTTGTTCTGTCCCCTTTCCAGATTTAGTAAAAACTGTTCTGCTTGCTGACCCAAGTCTGCTTTGCCTGTACACATCAGTGTGTACTGTATGTACTAAAACCACTGAGCGTCCTCAAGTAACCTTGTTACTCAACACAAATTAGTTGACCGTTTGTCCGCTGCTATATCTGCTCTGCATGAATCATGGAAATGTTGTATCAATTTCTCATAAACGTGAAGATGAATCAGGGAGCTTGTCAAGACGTTGACCTTACTATTGATCTATACTGTATATGGATGTGGAATGATAAATCGATTTACATTAATTTATTATTCACCATGATACAGTGTAGTTTAGTTGATATATTCGTTTTAATTACAGTTTAGCAAGCAGTAAATCATGGTGTGTTTATTGAGATTGTATGTATTTAATTGGGGCTTCAGTGTTTCCGATTGTTACTGAATATACTCCATTCTTCTTTACAGAGCAGCTAAGCAATAAAAATGTAAGACATATTTTTTGCATGTATGTATGTAGTCTTTGTTTTAGAGTCTATTCTACCTGTGACTCGGAGCTTCTCGGTGCCGATGCTAATCTCCTCTTCATCCGCAGAGAACAAAACCCTCTCTCCGTCGGAACTCCTCACCTCAAACCTCTGACACTGGGCCTCCACCATCTCTGAGCCTGCAAAAGAGAAAGAGAGACAGGCATGTGGTTAAAAATTTACAGGAGCAGAATATTGACAGCACACATAATGTACTATTCGAAGATGTTTTCTAGTCAGAAGCTCCCTACTAAACCATTCTTGTATGAGGGTTTAGCTTTAGTAACCACAGGGGGAGCTGAACTCTGAGCCCCAGCATCTTTGAGTTCTGTCTTAGACCAGTTGGACCAGTGTATGCTCAGTACAGGGATGTTGGGAGTTGTTAGCCAGAGCACAGTTTGTCAGTTAATTTGATTTAAGCTGCCTGTAATCAGAAAAATCATATGAAATAGCAACTGTTCATGATGCAATGTCTGTCTAAATCTGAATAATCCAGGACGTGCTGTGAAGTGTTTCTGTTGGCAGCACGAGTGGATTACTTTCCCGGTAAAGGATTATTTCAGGACCAAGATATGGATTAATTGTAAATACTGCTTTTAAATGATGAAACTACCAAAAACTAAATTCTTCACATGGCCTCTAGATAAACAAGGAAGCAAGGAATCGCTGGATGAGTTGGTAGCGTAAAGATGTTTCTCACTATGCATTCTTGTCTGTTATAGATAGATAGATAGATAGATAGATAGATAGATAGATAGATAGATAGATAGATAGATAGATAGATAGATAGATAGATAGATAGATAGATAGATAGATAGATAGATAGATAGATAGATAGATAGATAGATAGATAGATAGATAGATAGATAGATAGATAGATAGTTTATTCATCCCATAGGGGAATTTACAGGTTCCAGTAGTATCCACAAATTTAAAAACAATAGCAAAAACACAATAGTAAAAAATACTTCAAATACTTTAAAAGCTGGTACAAACTAAGGTTGGATGGAATACCCGGATGTTGTTCTTGTCTGCTAGCTTAAACCAAGAATGCACTTCGGCCTGATCACAGTCAAAGTGTACAAGTATATTTGCATCAGTTATTAATCAGTATTGCAAAAAGATACCCCTAAAACCATTCCCAAAATGTTTCTTTGGCCATCTTATTACTAGATCTTGCAATCCTCCAAATTTGAAGAAAATGGGATAAAAACTGATAAAATGGCGACCCAATGAGCGTGAAAACATGTGCACAATTTTATTGTTATAAGAGAGCAAAATTATTGCACATACAGGGTGGGGAAGCAAAATTTACAATGAATATGTTGTGTTGAACATGTGTTTTTTCTCAGCAGGCACTACGTCAATTGTTTTGAAACCAAACATATATTGATGTCATAATCATACCTAACACTATTATCCATACCTTTTCACAAACTTTTGCCCATATGAGTAATCAGGAAAGCAAACGTCAAAGAGTGTGTGATTTGCTGAATGCACTCGTCACACCAAAGGAGATTTCAAAAATAGTTGGAGTGTCCATAAAGACTGTTTATAATGGAAAGAAGAGAATGACTATGAGCAAAACTATTACGAGAAAGTCTGGAAGATACTATTAAAGAAGAATGGGAGAAGTTGTCACCCCAATATCTGAGGAACATTTGCGCAAGTTTAAGGAAAGCGTGTGAAGGCAGTTATTGAGAAAGAAGGAGGACACATAGAATAAAAACATTTCTATTATGTAAATTTTCTTGTGGCAAATAAATTCTCATGACTTTCAATAAACTAATTGGTCATACACTGTCTTTCAATCCCTGCCTTAAAATATTGTAAATTTTGCTTCCCCACCCTGTAATATTTTGTAA
Source organism: Sphaeramia orbicularis (assembly GCF_902148855.1). Classification (NCBI taxonomy): domain Eukaryota; kingdom Metazoa; phylum Chordata; class Actinopteri; order Kurtiformes; family Apogonidae; genus Sphaeramia; species Sphaeramia orbicularis. Next base: position 33,538,141 of record NC_043957.1, read on the forward strand.
CACAATAAATAATTACTACTCAACTCCTGTGTCTTTTTTATTCCAAAATACACACTTCACATTGCTTTTCATTTATTGATCATTTGTGTTGAACAGCTGTTTGATTATCAGTTCGTATTTCAACCATTTTGTTATGAAAACCCTTCTTTTACAGGCCTTTAATTGTAATAATAGAATGGGAACCTGTTATTTCAGTATTATTATGACTAAATATGTACAACTAGACAGATTTTGGTATGCTCTCTGGCTGCAGACAATTTGGTAACAATGTGGCAAACGGATGTTTACGTCGAACCACATGTTTTCAATGGCGCGTTGTTCACCAAAATTCATGTAGTGTCCGTACACCAATATACTTCCATTAATAATATGGCATATATGCCTTATAGATATATAGTTATAACTTTTTCACAAATGTTTATTTCCTCCTGTACCAGGAAGACTTAGTTAAAGGTCTAACAGAGATGCGACCATATGGTAAGCCAGATTTCCATTCCAATCTTGTAGAGTCCATACACCAAGTAGTGTCCGTACACCATATTCAAAATATGTGGGTCTAATGTTATTGTTTCTGTCAATATATGGAATTTTTCCAACATACATGCTTTGGACACGACATCTAATAATAATGCAATAAACAATGCATGATTATCCTGCGTGCTGAAACTTTTGTATATCTTTGTAGGCATTAAATATGGAGGCTATTAGGCTGTAGTGTCCATACACCCAATAATTTCTGATTTGACAGGGGTACAAGCCTGCGAAATTTTTAGTAGACACCATAATACAAAAATATTTTGGACTTTAAAACAGAAATATCAGACAAATAAAATGGGCTGTCTGATTTTTTGATAGAGCATTATTATTTTTATCTGTATGTGCACCCTTTCTGGTACCCTTGATTGTGATCAGGCCGACTGGTTGGTGACTCGTGTAGACTTGTCTGGCAAATATCTCGAGATGCATTTTATGCTACACTCGTAGGCAAAGGCGTCTTCTGTGACCACTTACCTTAGAAATATTTTGAATAGATGACTGTCACAAGATGATATGATGCAATATTGGAACATGCACAAGAGGCAGAATAGTGAGAAAATACGTCTTTATTATCATGATACGGGATGGTCATGAGCTGTGGGTAGTGACCGAAAGGATACAAGTGGTGAAAATGAGTTTTCTCCGCAGGGTGGCTGGCTTCTCCCTTAGAGATAAGGTGAGAAGCTCAGCCATCTGGAAGAGGGTCAGAGTAGAGCTAGTGCTTCTCCACATTCAGACAAGCCAGCTGAGGTGGTTCGGGCATCTGGTCAGGATGCCTCCAGGACACCTCCCTGGTGAGGTGTTCTGGGCATGTCCAACTGGGAGGAGACCCCAGGGCAGACCCAAGACATGCTGCAGGGATTATATCTTTCGATTGGCCGGAGCATGCCTTGGAATCCCCCCAGAGGAACTAGAGGAGGTGGATGGGGAGAGGGAAGTCTGGGCCTCTCTGCTCAGGCTCATGCCCCCATGACCCGGATAAGCAGATGAAGATGGATGGATGGATGGGATTCAATGAAATTGGTTTATACAGTTTTGAAGAATATACTCATGCAAATATATGGCTATCAAATTGAGTGACATATTGTGGTGGATTGCAAGAATATATTAGGGAGCTTATTGTGGAAATACAGCAGAGCCAGGAAGGAAAGTTCACAAGTACAAAACCTTTCCAATATCAGAGAGACTTGCGCTTTTAGGAAGTCCATTCTCTAGGGCCGTTCTTACCGAGGCTGTGCTCATCGAGTTCTCACTTGCAAACTTGATATTGAGAAACGCCTTAAGTCACCCATGTGCAAATATCAAGCAAATGTTGAGTCTTAACCTTCAAGTCTCAACTAAATCCTAAGTTTCTGTGGTGAAAATCAAGCAAATCAAGTCCCTGGTAAAAGCCAAGCAAGACAAGTCATGTCATTGTCACGTCACGCAAATGTCAAGACAAGTCATAGGAACTTCTGATGATGTACACTGCATGGAAACTGTAGCCATCAATTAATATTGTTTTTGATATTTTATATAAAAAAACATGTCTCAATGTGTTTCACAGCAGGATGACTGGTCCAACTGAGTCTTTAATCACTGTGACTCAAGTAACTCGATTAAAAAATGTGTGACTTAAGTCTGCCTTAAGTTAAACCATGTGATGAAGGTCACCTACCGCTGCATGTCAATGGAGTTTATTTAATCACTTTTTTAAAATAAAATGTGACAGATAATTATTCCAGTTTAAGGAGTATATAATGTCATATATATGGGGGTAAACAGGGGTGAGTCCATCCCAGCGTGCACTGGTTGAAGGCGGGGTACACCACAGATACGTTTGATTCCGTTTAATTTAAAAAGAAACAACAAAAATCTGTGTCCATATAACAATTCAAAGAAAAAAAAAATCCAAATTACGATCTAATAATCTCATATAATGTTCATTCATCAAAGAAGTTACAATAATTTACCAGAAACTGAGATAAATGATCAGGATATTGAATCATTCATCAAACCAAATGACATCCTGCAGCATCAGACATTATTGGCTACAAATTTCTGTGACAGCTCTGTCACAGATTTTGTTTGAAGAGGCTGGAAAATCTCACCAGATTTGTTGCCAGTGTTGCAGTAGATTTTCTGGCAGAGGTTTGAGAAGTTGATAAATCTGTTGATGAAGTTGGCAGGTTATAATGCCACATTGCATTTTGTTGATTTTGTTCATCCGTGCTTTCCTTTATTTTGGTATTTGGCCTCTGGTGTGCCGCTATGTCAATCCTGCAGAGCCCAAAGAAAAGTTTGTATCTCCCATCATCCCAACGCTTCACTCTCTCGGCTTCGAGGCTATTAAAAGTGTCAATTAGAAACCCAAAGTGCCCTGTCAGTCATAATCAAAGTTTATTAGCAGCCATCAGTCTGGGATTAGGCTCTTTTTCTCGTCTCCTTTTGACTGTATTTATCCCGTCTATCTCTGCCTCTGCTTAATCCTCTCACTCCTCCTCCCGTGAGAAGGCCGTGAAGATTTGTGTTGTGAAAATCTCACCCCAAAGCAAGGTGTGTATATGTGTGCTACAAAGGTATGCAACGACTTAGAAAGGGAGGGCTATGGCATGAGATGGGGGGCCTTGTCAGTTAGGGTTGGAATGAGATGGGAAAGACAAGAATAATAGCACTGGAGAGTGAGAGATGAAGGAAAAAGTGACGCCGGTTTAAATTGGTGATGTGCTGCGCTAGTTGCTGTCTCAGACACTGAGCTAGTTCTCTTTGAGTGTTGAGCTCTTGTCCTATTATACAGCTAGTGGTGCAGATTTCCTACATGGCTGCAGGTCAGCACATTTCCAAAGATTTGTGTTTTATTCACATCATTTTTTCCCCATCTTGTCTTCGCAGTAGAGGTATATAAAAGGGGCATGGACAACTCTGAAAAACTTTGTTGAGAAATAAACAAAGTAAAGTGTTTATACCCATCTTATAACAGGATTAGATAAATGGCTGTGCATGATTTAAGGCAGTGTGGCAGCTATCACTGCTGGAGGCGAAAGCCAGCATGAAAGTATCATAAAGTGTAAAAAAAAAAAAACTACCACTGATTGCTGCTAGATGCATGACTCCAAAACCTCTGTCAAGGAATATTAAGTTTCTATTTTTTTTTCTCTAGTTTTCAGAACAGCCTACTAACTTTGACCATCTACATCACAGGTGTCAAACATGTGGCCAGGGGGCCAAAACCGGCCCGCCAAAGGTTCCAATCTCAACTCAAACTCAAAAATAATATCATATTAAACTATAAATAATGACAAAACCATTTTTTTCTCTTTAAGTGCAAAAAATATTAAATTATGAAAATGTTTACATTAACAAACTATCCTTTAACAACAAAACGTCAATAACCTGAACAACTACACTGAACAAAAATATAAATGCCCCACTTTTGTTTTTGCTCCCATTTTTCATGAGCTGAACTCAAAGATCTAAAACTTTTTCGATGTACACAAAAGGCCTATTTCTCTCAAATATTGTTCATAAATGTGTCTAAATCTGTGTTAGTGAGCACTTCTCCTTTGTCCTTTGCTGAGATAAACCATCCACCTCACAGGTGTGGCATATCAAGATGCTGATTAGACAGCAGGATTATTGCACAGGTGTGACTTAGGCTGGCCACAATAAAAGGCCACTCTAAAATGTGCACTTTTACTGTATTGGGTGGTCCAGGGGGGTCAGAAAACCAGTCAGTATTTGGTGTGACCACCATTTTCCTCGCACAGTCTTCTTCATAAATTCTCTGAAACAGCTTTGGAGATGGCTTATGGTAGAGAAATGAACATTCAATTCACAGGCAAAAGCTCTGGTGGAGATTCCTGAAGTCAGCATGCCAATTGCATATTCCCTCAAAACTTGTGACATCTGTGGTATTGTGCTGTGTGATAAAACTGCACATTTTGGAGTGGCCTTTTATTGTGGCCAGCCTAAGGCACACCTGTGCAAAAATCATGCTGTCTAATCAGCATCTGGATATGCCACACCTGTGAGGTGGATGGATTATCTCAGCAAAGAAGAAGTGTTCACTAACACAAATTTAGACAGATTTGTGAACAATATTTGAGAGAAATAAACCTTGTGTGTACACAGAAAAAGTTTTAGATCTTTGAGTTCAGCTCATGAAAAATGGGAGCAAAAACAAAAGTGGGGCATTTATATTTTTGTTCAGTGTATGAACAACCTGAAATGTCTAAAGAAAATTAGGTTCAGTTTCAACAATATTCTGCCTGTTACTAAATGTTTTGTGCCTTTGCAGATCTGATCTGTAATACATATGTGTAAAGGATAAGCCGAGGTATAATATTGATAAAATTGTACTTATATTTCTTTACAAATTTCATTTTTTTTTCAGGTTATTCACATCCTTTTTGTTTGGATAGTTTGTAAATGTAAATACTGGCATAATTGAATGTCATTATTTGCACTAAAACAATTTGGAGTTATCATTATTTATTGGCTATCATGCTATTATTTTACTGGTCCAGCCCACTTCAGATTAAATTGGGCTGAATGTGGCCCCTGGAAGAAAATGCGTTTGACACCCCTGATCTACATGCTGTGTAAATGAACTTTCTTTGCTGTTGGTGCCTAGTATAGATGAAAACAACCTTGTAAAACTAAATGTTTATGAAGAACACACAGCAGCCAAAGGTTATAAAATGACTGTTTCATGACAATAATGTGTCAGCTGGGCATTTATCTACGCCAACATATTTTATATGCTGTAAAACTTCAGAGTGCAGTTCTAAATTATGTGTCACTCAGTAATCCTCTAAACTGCAACCTGATGATTAGCCTATGCCTGTTATGATCTGAAATGTGTATCGTATGTGTGGTTCAGTAAAAAACAAAGAACGCACAAAAGAGAAAGTCTAAAAACTGTAAATCAGACGGTATCATGCTACTTGACTGTGTTGCAGAATCGCATCATTATATACATCACATACACATATCATAGGTGTGACTAGGGATGGGAATCGATAAGAATTTAACAATTCCGATTCCATTATCGATTTTGCTTATCGATCCGATTCCGAGTACCAAGGTTATAATCATTAACGAAAACGAACGAAATGACGAAAACTAAAATTGAAAAAACATTTTCATTAACAGAAATAAATAAAAACTCTAATTAAAAGTTAAAAACAATAACTAACTGAAACTGTATTGTGAGCTTACAAAACTAACTAAAATGTATAAAAATTATGGATAAAATTCCCTTCGTTTTCGTCTTTGTCAATATCGGATTGATATCAAATTGATTTATTTCGCTCCAGCAGTTTTAGCTAGCGGCACCATACGACACTTCACAGTCTGTCATGTCTGGTCACTGGTGGTTTCCAGTCGTCTTCTGGTCCCCACTCTACCTGGAACATACAGACTAAAGCTGGGACAAAGCAGCACAGTCCTGGATGGGATTTACTTTAGTGATGAGTGGGGTCGAGTTTTTTTTTTTGTTTTTCTCACTGTGTGTGTGTGAGTGACAGAGACAGAGCAGAGCTAAAGGACAGAGTCAGACAAGTGTTGAACTAGCATCCAGGTAAAAACTGGAGAGTTTATCACCATGAAAAGGCCTTCCAAGCCCTGAACTGCACAGTTTAGAAGAGGAGAAAAGAGGAGGAGGAAAACTAATCCAATTACAGAGGTATGGAACCTGTTAGAATTTTAAAAAACGTTTGATGTTACTAGCTATAGCTAGCTGAACTGAACTGAAGCAAAGTTGGCTAATAATGGAACTGGAGATGATTAAGAGATGACATATCTGCTAAGGTGTGGTTTACTGCTGATGAACTGGGTTATATATGTTTATAAGTGGTTTATATATGTTTCTATGCAGTTTAACTGCTGGTTAGCGGGGTTATGTATGTTTCTATCTGGTTTAACTGCTGGTTAGCTGGTTTATATATGTTTCTATCTGGTTTAACTGCTGGTTAACTGGTTTATATATGTTTCTATCTGGTTTAACTGCTGGCTAACTGGTTTATATATGTTTCTACCTGGTTTAACTGCTGGTTAGCTGGTTTATATATGTTGCTATCTGGTTTAACTGCTGGTTAACTGGTTTATATATGTTGCTATGCAGTTTAACTGCTGGTTAGCGGGGTTATGTATGTTTCTATCTGGTTGAACTGCTAGCTAACTGGTTTAAATATGTTTCTATGCGGTTTAACTGCTGGTTAACTGGTTTATATATGTTTCTATCTGGTTTAACTGCTGGTTAACTGGTTTATATATGTTTCTATCTGGTTTAACTGCTGGTTAGCTGGTTTATATATGTTTCTATGCGGTTTAACTGCTGGTTAACTGGTTTATATATGTTTCTATCTGGTTTAACTGCTGGTTAACTGGTTTATATATGTTTCTATCTGGTTTAACTGCTGGTTAACTGGTTTATATATGTTTCTATCTGGTTTAACTGCTGGTTAGCTGGTTTATATATGTTTCTATGCGGTTTAACTGCTGGTTAGCTGGTTTATATATGTTTCTATCTGGCTTAACTGCTGGCTGCTTTGTGCATCTCCTCTCACACTTTGCATATCTTTGCATTGTTTTCAAGATCACCCCCCCAACCTGCTATAGGGAATTTATACATCATAATGTACATGTGTTTGTGTCTCTGCTCAATCACTCAACATCTTATTAGCCAATCAAAGTGCACAAATCGCTCATCCTCCAATAGAGAACAAAGTCCCACCCTGACTAGTAACTGATAGGGATCATATTTTGGATGGGTAAAAAGTATTACAGTCAATGGTGAGAGACAAGTTTATTTTGTTTTTATTTTTTTTTAATCCCATGGTGAAACATCCTACTGTAATGCACGTTCTGTGTCCGGTGTCCCGTCCATGTCCAATTGATGTTGCGCCACAGAAGTGCGTTTTAGCCACGGGTACAATGCCACTAGTGTAAATAAAAAGACGACATACACATGGAGGTGATGCCATTGTAATTTTCTGTCTTCACGATCTGTTCCGAGTTGTAGAAACTGTCTGCAGCATCAACATGACCAGACTTGAGGTGATTTTTACCTGTTTAATTTTTAAAAATTTTTTTATCTAACTCTTAAAGGTTTAGATGAACGTCGCTGAGGTAATATTTTTTTGTTGGTGACAAGATAATTTTCCCTAAAGTTAGCTGTGAGATTTGTGCACCAACTGCAAACAAAAGGCTGACAGTGACAGCAAAAGTTTGCATGAGTTTACATGATAATACAAATTATTCATTCATTCATTCATTTACTAAACCCGTTTTAGCCTCACTAGGGAAGGCGCCCATACAGAAATTATTAATTCATAAATATTATACAGGATAAGTTTTATCTGATGACATGAGACTTCTCAAATTAGAATAGAATAGAATAGAATAGAATAGAATAGAATAGGCTTTATTGTTATTGTACTCCATGTTACAATGAGACTGGTTCAGGTTGCTTTTACCGAAGTGCAACAATAAATTGCAATAAATATAAATATAAAAACAATAAATATAAAAGCACACAATGTAAAAACAATATTGTAAAAACAATAAAATACAGGATACTGGAAATTCTTATCTTTATTTGATATTTATGTTTGTTTGGCTGCATTGACACAAATCTGATCCCATCCAGGTAGCTAATGTTAATTCTGTGTAAATTAAGTAAGTGTCTGGTCAATTAATTTGTTCCTGCCACTTGATAACACCAGAGTAATTCTGCTGTCACCAATAACAACAGGACTCCTTGTTATGCAGACATGTTAATTGATGTTCTGATTTATATAATCACTTCCTGACAGGATCTCCTTTCTTTTCACAAGCACCTTCCTCAGCAGGATCATTTTAATAAAGGTTTTACAATATGTCACTGATAGAAAGAGGTGCTAAAGAGAGAGAAACTGAACCAAAAACAAAAAAAAGTGAAGAATTTGAATATTATACAGCGCAGTATCTAATGCTCAAGTCAGTTCTGTCTGGTCATACCGACTTTATATAATAGGTTTAATTCTGTTCTTTTCTGGCGTCACAATGAAGTTGAAACTGACTACAAAGATTTAATCTTCTTGGGGCTCTTACAAAGATAAAAGATAAAATGTCTATTGCCTCGCCAAAAGAAGACGAAAAGTGCCTACCTGGATGTAACTACGCAAATAGTTGAGATCCAATTCTTTAACAACCATCAGTTTGCGGGAGAGTATAAAAACTGTCCAACGCCAAGATTTATCTGGCTCATGGAACTGAAAGAGTCCAGAAAGCATGAGACTGCATTTTCACATGTGGACTGTCTACCACCTGAACCCCATTGACAGTTTTTAGGTCGTACTGAAGTCAAACCACTGTACACGGTGGTCTGACTTTCCCATCATCAATACAAGATCTCAGGCTAAAGTTAAATCCGTATGGAAATAAATGTGGAGATATTTACTGTGACATTGCACAACCATTACCGCAGCAAATGTGTCATGTGATCAGAGCAGTGGTTCTTAACCTTGTTGGAGGTACTGAACCCCACCAGTTTCATATGCGCATTCCCCGAACCCTTCTTTATTAAAAAATACAATATGATTTTTTTTTCAAATTCAAGACACAGGTATATGTTTTACTGGTGCACAAAATGAACCGTGCATTAACATCACTGTGCTCAAAGAACAAAACCAATACAGTACATGAACTCACAACAAATTACATACCTTTTCACAAAGACATGACCTTTTTTAATACTACCACACTGAAATGGTTTTAATTTTTAACCTTATGTATTCTAATAATGAACTTATTGTATATATGCTATTTATCATTTTTAACATTTTAACACACACCCATCACCTAATTTCCATCAGGCTACAATAATAATGAATATTTACTGCAAATCTTTGTGACTTCTGCTGTTGTGTATATGTATGTGTAGGCCGTCACGTCAACCCAGTTTTCATTTCATCTCGCTCCGAACTTTCCGAACCACGCAATTTTGGCATAAAAAAAAGATAATTGCATGTAGTGTATAAAAAAGAGTTCTCGTTATACTCCTTCAGTATTTTTGTGATCGTTGTTTTATTACGGCACTAGCTCGGCTTTAGCGTAATACGATTTCTCCATCCGCGACGGTGCGTCGGTCGTCACATGATTGTAACTGACCAGTGCGGTGACCGAAAAATATAAACAAACGTTACACATGGCTGCCTCCGTGGTTAACAGGAAGTAGCAAAAGTCATAACAACGATGTGGAAAATACTCAAATAATTCATCGTCAGACAAGTGGAAGAGATTATAAACACTTCCGGATGTGATGTAGTGCTATAAGCAACAACAATACACTGCGTATATTGGATGTCAATCAGAGAAAGAGTCTCCAAAGCCTTTTGTTTACATACACGGACCTAGCCCGACACACACACCCGACTAATGAGTCGAGTGTGTGTCTTGACCTCCGCCAAACCCCTGAGACTGACTCACCGAACCCCTAGGGTTCGATCGAACCCAGGTTAAGAACCACTGGATCAGAGTGAAATGTGGGACAAAGAAACACTGTGTGAGGAACTTTTTGTTGTAACAATTAGAAACAATTGTTTACCCAATAATTTTGAAGGAATTTTTCTTCTCTTTTTACTCTGAAAGCATACTAAGACGGCAAAAAACAGACTAATTTGGGATTTTTTTAAGTGTTTATTTTTTTTTCTGGATGTGGCCGGATTTTTGTTTGTAAAAAGAGGTGATGACATGCACATTTGATTGATAAAAGGTGTGCAGGATTTAAAAAAAAAAAAAAAAAAAACTGGATGGAAAAAATAAGAATTTCTGCATAACCTGTGAGCTCCCAAGAAGATATTTATTCATCACAGTTGTAGTCACTTTTCCATTGGACATCTGCGCAAAACCTTACCGATATTTACTAAATGTTGAAAAAACAGAAGTGTGTAATGTTGTTTTTTCCATTAAATCACAAATGCGATGATTTGTTTGTTTATTATTGCGATATGACATGAGAAGTCAATCCATAACAAACATAAATATGGTGTTGATTTACAGATATATTCATTATTATTATATATTACCTCTCTATCCAGTACTAAATTTAAAAAATGATTGGGTTTCCTGGTTTGTCCAAACATACTGCACCATGTTTCTTTTAAAACTTGTCTTCTTTGCTTGTTGTAACATCCCTCAACATCTGGTTTTTTGTTTTATTTATGTGACTCTCATTGCATAAAAAGGTCTTTCCATTGCAGTTTTACGTGATGTACCAATTGCGCTACGCCCAAAAAACCACCTCTTGCCAGCGCAAAAACTTTTAATCGAAAAACGAGACTTTTGGCGAAATTGTCGTTTTTCCATTATGTAAATTTTTATGTGCGAGTTATATTCACACAATTTGAGGGTCAATGGAAAAGTGACTACTGACACAAACCAAGAAACAGATACAAACAACAAGCAAAAACAGAACAGTAACAGGAACAGCAGATGTCATTTTTCCATTACGTGCATTTTTACTTACATTTGTGCATTTTGAGTGTCAACGGAAAAGCGACTAGTGACGTTTCAGGCATCGGCCCTTCATCAGACATGCAGGTCATGACACAACTGTTTATATCCTCCTGAGACCCAGCAATGCATTTTTGTCCTCTGTAGTGGACAAGAGTTTTACAGCTTTATTTATTAAAAAAAAAAAAAAAAAAAAAGCAGCAAGAAAAACAACAAAAAACGCTGCCCATTGCAAAGGACATTGCATAAAAAATAAAAAAAAAATCTATCTGAAAAAACAGTTGCATCATGTTGTTTCCAATTAAGTCAAGTATTTAACCCTTTCATGCATGAATTATGAGAACCTTAGTCAATATTTTTTTCTTTAGTGTTTTTATTCCTCTTTAGGCATGAAAAAAACAATGCAATTTTTTTTTTTTTTTTTTATGAACCTATTTTTCGTGGAGTCACAAAAATGTCCACTCAGCTGGACTCTAGGTATTTAAGTTTTGAAGCAAAGAAACATGTATTTAAAACTCATCATCAGAAAGTGATATACTGTGTGAAAACTATGAAATAAAAACATTTTTAATGCCACATAAATGCCAAACAAGTTTAATTGCCAAATCACTAATGTTTTCTCACATTTTATCATACTCTAATTTTAGTTATTACTCATTTCATGGAGATAATATCCCCCTGAGACCCAGGAATTTGACAATTTTTTTTTTTTTTTTTACATTAAAAAATTGTCTTGATTGGAAACGGCATAATGGAAGAGTTTTTTCAGATACATTTTTAAAATAATTTTTATTTATTGATTGATTTTTTTTAATGGAATGTTCTTTGTAATGCACAGCATTTTTTAAGTAAAACTGTCAAACTTTTGTCCCCTACAGAGGACAAAACGCACTGCTGGGTCTCAGGAGGATATGCAAAAAAAAAAAAAAAAAAAAAAAAAGGAAAATAAATAAACTTTTTGTTTCAGAAAACTGTTAATTACAGTCTAATAACAATTAGCAACTGATTTACATTAAAACATGTTCGTGCAGATCAGGTTTATCAAGAACAGCAATGTTACAATAATTGTATGAACTGCAGTGTTTGGGATGGTGCATAAGTGTCCACTGTGTTGGCTGATATGGAACTAAAACAACAAAACCCATGAATATACAAAAGAACATCTGGAGAACAACTGTCCACTGGAGTGACCACTATGCATGAAAGGGTTAATGTAAAAATAAAACTAAAGGTCTCAGGAGGGTACAGAATACTAATTGTGATATCATGTAACAGGTGATGCATTTGCTGCTTTTTGTTTCTCATGAGTAGCGCATGTTTGCAGCAGCATGTGGCCACCCAGAGTAAAAACACTTAATCTAGTATTTTTTTTTTTTTTTTTTGTCACAGCCGTCTGCCTTTGTTGTGTCGTCTCCCACTGAATCTAGCTGAAAATATCTTTCTGGAAAACAATGTGTCAGTCAATTAGACGGGATGGGACTCGATGCACAGAAAATGCAGAAGTTTGTTCCTGTCATATGCATCTATCTGGAGCTCAGAAATGATCGCTACAGAGACAGAAAAGCCCAATTGTGGAAGCAGATCAGGTCTACAACGGTGTAAGCTAATCTATCCTAGTCAGAGTCCTGATATGTTGTCACAGAAACAAACCCCTCATGCTGCAATCTTTTTTTTCCCCCTTCTTTTACTACACAAGCTGTTCATCCGAGTACTTCATAATGCCCTTACAGCATGTTTCTCTCAGAAGAAACACCACATGGACACAGCCCCGAACCCAGACTTTTCCCACAAATAGTTATTATTTATCGCTTTGTAAACCACAAAGCTGCGACATGATGTGAAGTTTCTGGAACTCCTGGTTGAATGTGCTATATTAGTGATAGAATTAAGAAAAACGACTATTGTGTTAATACATCACAAAAGTAATCATATTGCTAGCAAAAGGCTCAGGTCTATACCAAGGTTATTATCATTACCGAAACGGTGAAAACTAGAATTCAAAAAACATTTTTGTTAATTAAAATAAATAAAAACTATTGTTAAAAGAAAAAATGATAACTAACTGAAACTGTCTTGTGTGCTTACAAAACTAACTAAAGCCTATAAAAATTATGGATAAAATTCCCTTCATTTTCATCTTTGTCAATTTCGGATTGATTGGAAATTGATTTATTTTGCTCGGGCAATTATAGCTTTAGCGAGTAAATTTAGAAAACAGCGGAGTCCTGTATGGGATTTCTTTGAATATGACAGCAAAGATAAAAGATATGAAATAATTAAAACTAATACTAAAACTAAACTAAAACTAAGCATGTAGAAAAAAAAAACAAAAACTAATAAACACTAGCAAACCTGCTGTAAAAACTAATTAAAACTAACTGAATTAGAGAAAAAAAAAAGTCAAAATTAAAATGAAAAATCGAAAACTATTACAACCATATGTATAAACTCTACATACGAAAAAACTGGAAACTGGCTTTTATAACAATTCTTGCAATAACAGTTCTGAACTGGTTGTTCAGATTTCCATGATCTACACTGAACTTAATGGTAACTTTTGTCTTTTAATGCCCTTTTCATCAGAACATTCAATTATGTCTGTTGCACATGGTCTTCTTTAGTTCTTGCAGCTCACATATTTTAAAAAGTGTGAAAAAAAGAAAAAAAATATTAAACCTTTCACATACTTCAATAGAATTATTATTTCTGTAATTTTCCATAATTATTATATTATATTTCTGTAATTAATGAATAGAGGACATTGAAATGGTAGAGACATAAGTGTTCTTTTTTCTTCTTCTTCTTTACCACTGTGCATTAAAATACCGAGGCCATAATAAAGTTTTATGAGTTCTCTATCCTGGCTTTTTAATTCAAGGCTTTAAATTAGAGCTTCTAGCAATGAAGGATATGATGTAAGAAGACAATGTAACAGGATTGAGGCAGAAGTACAAAGAAGAAGGTGCTAAGCCAAGTAAACACGGCATGCATGGCTGATTTTTCTAAACAGGTCAAGATGAATTTTTAATTTAAATTAGTTTTAATGTGCATTGTGAATATGCCTCCCTAACATCAACACTTTCCTTTCTCACACTTTCTTTTCTGACACTCCTGAAGATGACAGATCATAGGAATGAGTAACATAGTATCTGACATTTATGTAGATATTTCTATTACAAACAGTTTTGCATACATCTATGGTCATGCATATTTGCATATGTGAATATGTTCTCCATGCAAATGTGTCTAAAATTAGCCAATTTTG